>NW_028318099.1:10145526-10459342 GCF_062004578.1 Staurois parvus
GGGCCTCTTCCCCGCAGCCCTGGCCTGTGCTTGTGGTGGTGTGCAGGCGGGGGGCTTATCAGAATCTGGAATCCTCCCTTTAACAAGGGGGTCCCCAGATCCTGCCCCCCTATCCCACCCCCACCCCTCCTATGTGAATGAGTATGGGGTACATGGTACCACTGCTCATTCACAAAGAAAAAAAGTGTAGTGTAAATAACTTGGATATGGTAAGATACCGCTTTAGTGAATTGTCCCCTGGTTTTGAATGTTCGACTACGAACTGAACGAGTTTTAGACACATCCAGTTCCATTGACTTAAATGGTAAAATTTAAAAAAAAAACATGCAAAATGCAGCATGCAGAGTTCTTTTCAACACAATGCAACCCATCACACTTGAGGTGGTTACTGGACTCCTAGCAATAATGACGTTTCTGAATATCTAGCATAAACATCTTAAAAGGTGGCAAAATGCTTGACCACATGGCTTGTGAGAGCAAAGCCAAAGCACATGCCCCAGGGATGTTACAAAATGTAGATAATTATGCAGAGAATGACAATATGAGAACAAAGAAATTAGAAAGTGAAGAAAAAGTCCCTACCCTGTACAGATCACAATGTTATGCTTGTATGGAATGTAAAAATCCTCACTACACCCCACTCCCATTACACAGGTGAGCAATAAATGATGACTGGCTAACAAGAGTGCAAGAATATGTGTAATAAATTATATTTATCCATGTTATCTTTTACTTTTCAGGATGTTATGTCAATGCATGGAATACTCTATGACATTACAGAGTGCCAAGTTTACATTATAGCTCTACAGATCCTGTCAGCACTGGTAAGTGGACTTGCAGATTTCATGTTTTTCCATGCTTTGCCAACTTTAAAAACCAAGGTTAGCACTAGGCACAGTAGAAATGGTGTTTTTACATGTGCTGAATCTTTGCTGTGCATTGTGCTTGGAAGTCAGGAAGCATAGTACAGAGGGGAGATAATGCTGTACTGAACACAGTGATGAGCACGTAATCCTACTTATGGATTTGGCAGAGATGAAAAAGCTTGCTCTTATTAATTCATCAAGATTTTTTAAAAGTAGAGAAATCTAGAAATCTCAAGGCTTATAGCAAAATTTAGATGGGGCCCTCATTAGTAACTGGTGGCTTTTAAAGCACATCTATTTATATCCAGCTGGGGCATAACTACAGGGGTCACCACTGCAACCCATCCCAAGCTTCAGGGGGCCCATGCGGCTCCCTTCTACAACTGGTCAGGGGTGGCATATTGAGGAACCAATGCCCTCTTTGTTCCTCCTGCAGCCGCTGAATGCCTGCTTTTCTTCCTCTCCGTCCTGCAGGCATTCGGCAGCTACAAAAGGAACATGGAGAGCATCAGTTCCTCTATATCCACCTTCTGCCCCTCCTGTCCAGTTTCCTTCTGCTTCCCGAGGGCTCCTCTGGTCTTTCCTGGCCCTCCTGTGATCTTCCCTGGCAACTTCTGTGCTCTTTCCCATCCCACAACACCCACTCTTCTCAGGTTCCCCCTGTGCTCTTCTCCACCCCCCTCCCCCTCCCCCATGCTCTTCTCCAGTCCCCCCTGTGTTTTTCTCTAACCCCCATACTCTTCTCTGGTCTCCCCTGTGCTCTTCTCCGGTCCCCCCTGTACTGTCTCCTGGCCCCCCCTCCTCCTGCAGCGCTGCCGGGTTCCCCCCCTCCCCTCTCCCACCGGGTGCTGCGGGGGAGTTGCCAGGATGGAGAGTGGGAAGAGGCTGATAAATATGTAATTTACCTTACTAAACTGTGTTTATTATGCTTCAGTTATGACTGTACAGATTCAGTGATCAGTACTGATCATAAATCTGTAATTTTAGACAAGGAATGAACGAGAAGATCTGTATAAAGCTATTCTTGTCCATTTATTCTGTGCAGGTAAGACTGAAGAGACAGATTGAGGGCCCTGTCCTCAATCTCCTTTCTGTGTCTCAAAAAGACCTCTGATATCTCACCAAAACCCCACAACAGGGCTCCTAAAAAAGTATGAAAAATAATATTGTCAAAACAATGGTAAAAAAATAACAAAAAAAAATAATTAAAAACTACTGACACCAGCCGAGTACTACTAGGGTTGTAAAGGTCACACTTACGTCCCTGGTGTTCCACCCCTGGGCTTGGAGGTAAAGACTCAGAGGGAAGGGCCCCTGGCTGGGGAACAAGGGGCCCTTCATGGTTTCTTGCATTGGAGCCCTGATGTCCCTCATTCCTAAACATTGCTGGTCAGAAAGTGGACAGCTCATAATGTGCCCATGGTGTCTTCATATTTTTCCCCTCTTAAAATTCCGGGTCGGAGGTCATCAACCAATGCACCACTGCAGGGATCCTATTTATCCCCTTTAACAGTGGGGGGGTCACTGTTTCTAGACACTAACAAATTGTAACCCTGCAGACTAAATTAGTTATTCCACATTCCTCAGATTCAAGCAGAGCTTCTTAGAGACTTGCATTCAGACTTGGCAGAGCTCATGCTTTGTATCAAGGAAGAGTTAATCAAATGGAACTAAGCCATCATGGGCAGGTGGCCCAGTTTGTGGTCAATGCATGGAAAAGTCTACAAGTCCTGGAGTTAAAATCTCCCCATAAGTATGGCATGATGCACTTCTTGCTTTCTTCAGTATTACACTTACATAGTTACATACAGTAGTTAGTCTGGCTGAAAATAGACAAAAGTCCATCCAGTTAAACCATAAAAAAAAAGTTATAATCCTATACTCACAGTTGATCCAGAGGAAGGCAAAAAAACCCAGCAAAGCATGACCCAATTTGTTCCTGCAGGGGAAAGAATTTCTTCCAGATCCCCTGAGAGGCAATCAGATATTCCGTGGGTCAACTTTACCTATAAATGTTAGTTATATTCTGTGTATCCAAGAAAGAATCCAGGCCTTTGTTAAAGCAATCCACTGAGCTGGCCAGAAACAACTCTTCAGGGAGTCTATGCCATGTTTTCACAGCTCTTACTGTGAAGAAACCTTTCCGCATTTGGAGCTTAGATCTCTTTTCCTCCAGATGTAAAGAGTGCCCCCTTGTCCTCTGTGATTTCCTCAAGCTGATAAACTCTACCTGGAGTTCACTTTATGAACCACTGATGTATTTTTACATGTTGATTATATCCCCACTTAATCTCCTCTTCTCAAGAGAGAATAAATTCAGTTCCTCTAATCTTTCCTCATAGCTGAGCTACTCCATGCCTCATCTGTTTGGTTGCCCTTCTCTGTACTTTTTCCAGTTCCTCAATGTTCTTTTTGTGAATTGGTGCCCAAAACTGAACTGCATATTCCAGATGAGGTGTTACTAATGATTTGAACAGGGTAGAATTTTATCTCTCTCTCTCTCTCTCTGGAGTCTATACCTCTTTTAATACGAGAGGGGATTCTGAACACTTTAGAAAACATACCTCTTTACTTAGGTGTGCTACTATGTATAGAAATACAACTAGTCCATTCTTGATGAACTGTTGATAGAATTTCATGCTGCCAATGTATGAATTCTCCTGTATTATGAAGCAACCTCCATATTGGTTCAAACTGCTCTTCTGTGTTAATGACAGCCCAACGTTAACATAATATGCTTTATTTATTTATGTGTATTTATATTTCTTGATTACATCATCTCACCTCTGCCTTTTTCTTTTCTGCTCTTTAATATGGTTAATATATCTGACCACAACCACTCTGATTCCTCCACAGGAATATCTGCATGAGCGTAATCTTGTGCATGGAGATGTAGCAGCACGAAATGTTCTTATTCAGCATAATTTTACCACTAAACTAACTGGCCTGGGAGGAGCCTGTGAAATGCACTCCAGAGGATCTTTTCCCATCCGGAAGCCTACTCCTCTAAAATGGATGGCTCCAGAACGTCTCCTTCATTTGTCTGCAACCAGCAAATCTGATATGTGAGTTCTCAATAGTATTGTCTTTTTTTCCTCACTAAACCATTAAAATGGAAAACAGGCTACAACAAATGATACAGCCTACGTGTACTTACAGACGCTATTATTATTTTGCATTAGGAAACTGAGATAAAAGGTTCTTGCAAAGGCCATTTAACGCAACAGTACCAATGTAAGACAGGAATAATTTACTTCACAAGATCACTATATAGCACTTGGTATGATGTGATGGACCTTGTATCGTTGAGGAAAAGTGCTTGTTAGATAAGTGCATAAAAGAGCAGCTAGAATGAATAAAACACTTTTCTTTGGTTGACAGCATTTAACCTGTTTTCTCAACAGGGCTCCTCCAGAGGTTGCTAGGGATTCTTTAAGCAATTAGCATTTTCTGCCTCTCAGAAATGTGCCCCCTGACACCAATGAAGTCTTTGGCTATCTGTAAAGGAGGTATTTTTTCCCATTGACCCCCAGTGTAAAATGCATTCTTTCTAATATACAGTGAGCTGTGTATTAGAAAGTGTTCCCTGGGACCAGAAAGTTATTTTAAGAGTTCCCCTTAAAGCTTGAGAAAGCCTGGCCTAAAAAAAACAAACACAACATATCCTAGCTTTCTATATACTGTTTTCTGATCTGGTTTACCAACTTCAACTTGCTCCAGTACCTATTTCTAACATGGCCTACTTCTCTAAGCCTCTTCTGCTTACTTTGGTTTGTATATCTGGGTATAACCTCTCCTTCTCATTTGATACTAAACGTACATACACACCCAATGCTGATTTCTGCCCTTCCTTCCAGACCTCATCCCCACCTAAAGATTTGGTTTTGCTAGGCATGTTATTATCTAGTTTACGAATCTTGGCCGTTTTCTGACCTTGCTGCTTGCCACCTGGTACCTTACACCTGTCTGCCTGCCTCTGCCAACCACACAATATCTCATTATGCCCATTATTGTTTATCTTGGCACTCATACCAATCCTGAAACACCCTCTCTCCATCTTTGGGGTGTGCCATCCTAAAAAGGTGCTTGAAACAAGGCCCTCCATCACATCAGCCTTCCACCCACATACACAATAATCTTCTTATTTTGTAACAGCAAAAACATATTTGTGGTAAATATTGGTAGCAAGGTATTGATCTCTCCTAAGATAACATTGTATAAAGCTTGTTAAAAGGAATGTAAGACTTGTAGCACACTATCTGACCTTTACAGCCTAAAGACTTGTAGAACTTCCTGTTCAACAATATAAGACATGATTATAAAAGGACTAATTTGTATGAAGTTTACCATTTACTTTACAAATGTATTCAGAAGTAAAATAACATGGTGTTTATGGTCTACATTTTAATTGCTGCTGGTTAAATTATTATATAGAATTTATATAACCCCATCCACATAGTATCTAATGGATTATACTAACGTTCAACTGCAATGGCTGTACAAAATGTGCACATTCTTTCATATGGTAGTGGAAGGAAAGAGTAGACATTATAGTTTAAAGTTGAATTCCAGGCAAAATAGCTACAGTATATATACAGCTGGAATATATACAGTATATAAGGAATTTGTGTTAGCACTTAGGTACTGAAGCATAACTGATTGTCTTCTTGTGCTGTTTCTCCCTTGCTACAGTTTTGGCTCTGTTGTACAGGGCAGCAACAGGCTGATACCAATTGAAATTCGGGAAAAAAAAATTATGTTTAAATTTGAAGGGGGAAAAACATTTACCATTGCAGTGGGGAGGGACCCACTGCAAAGATTAATTGCATGTTTTGCCTAGGGCAGGCCTCCTCTTCATGCAGCCAATCTCCCAAAGACTCGGGTTACAGCTGACGCCATCCTGTACATTGGAAGCCTGCCCACAATCCTGAGTGGAGAATGTCGACTTACCATATTACCATATTTATCATCCCCTAGGCCAGTGGTCGGCAAGCCGCGGCTCGCGAGCCACATGCGGCTCTTTACACGCTTTAATGCGGCTCTTGTGTGCCGGGCGCCTGCTCCCCTCCCTCCTCTCGGGCGGCAGGGACTCTGCAGCGTGATCCAAAAAAAAACAGCCAGGGCAGCGCGCTCAAATGCAATGATTGGCCAGTCTCGCTGCCACTCACATCCTGATAGCCAGTGATTGGCTGTCAGGATGTGTGTAGGCGGGGCAGCGTGACGAACGTGAGAGGAGCTAGGCTCCTCTCACAGTCCGCCCTGAAGACCGGAACGGCGCGGGAACATGGCGAGAGGAACGTGCGGAGCAAAGGTAAGTGAATTGACACAGGGGGGACTTGGCTTACTACTTGGGGGGGAATAGTACTGTGAGGGATGAATTAATATGGGGAATGAATTACTATAGGGGGGATGAATTACTATAGGGTGGATGAATTACTATATGGGGGATAAATTACTATAGGGGGGGTGAATTACTATATGGGGGATGAATTACTATATGGGGGATGAATTACTATAGGGGGGATGAATTACTATATGGGGGATAAATTACTATAGGGGGGATGAATTACTATATGGGGGATGAATTACTATATGGGGGATGAATTACTATAGGGGGGATGAATTACTATATGGGGGATGAATTACTATGGGGGATGAATTACTATATGGGGGATGAATTACTATATGGGGGATGAATTACTATGGGGGATGAATTACTATATGGGGGATGAATTACTATATGGGGGATGAATTACTATGGGGGATGAATTACTATATGGGGGATGAATTACTATGGGGGATGAATTACTATGGGGGATGAATTACTATATGGGGGATGAATTACTATGGGGGATGAATTACTATATGGGGGATTAATTACTATATGGGGGATGAATTACTATGGGGGATGAATTACTATGGGGGATGAATTACTATATGGGGGATGAATTACTATATGGGGGATGAATTACTATGGGGGATGAATTACTATGGGGGATGAATTACTATAAAAACTTATTGAAACTAAAAACAGTGTACCATCCTATGTATTTTCAGTTTTAAAAATGTGGCTCTCAAAATAAATTTCAATCGTGGTTTTGGCCAGTTTTGGCTCAGTTGAAAAAAAAAGGTTGCCCACCACTGCCCTAGGCAAATGAGCAGTTAACACTTGCAGTGGTTAGGGGACCCACTGCAGGGGTAAAGGTTTTTCTTCACTGAAGTTCAGGTTTAATTAGGTATTAAGGAATATAGCGCTGCATTAATCTCTGCCTTTTATATATGCCTAAATTTCAGCTTTACTTATTGAAGGTTCTGTTTTCCTGGACCTTAATATCCTCTTTTTGGAATAAGAATTTACATATTTCCAACAAAAAAACAGAGGCATTATTTTCCAATTTTTACTGATGTTTGAGATATTGCTTTTTATGTTTCAATATTTTTATTAAGTTTTTCATAGATAAACAGGGAAAAACAGGGAAAAGAGATATGGTTCATTCATACAATATTGCAATAGACAAAAAATAGTTCAGCATTTTTGTTGTGATTCCGCCCATTGGACGGATGAGGTGTTGGTCTTGTTTAGCAATAGGTATTCGTGTGCATATGATGAACCTTGGTGAGGAGTTTGGGGTGTTAGGGGGGTTTTGGTGGAGAGGTGGGGGAGGGTAGGATTGGGGGAGGAGGGATATAACTGGGTAATTGAGGAGATACCAGTCTTGGTATGGGAGGTAATTTCATCTTATGAAGTGTCATCAGGGTTGTACAGAACATTTTGGGTGATTTAGCCATCGGGTCCATTGGTTATTGAATTTGTGATAGGAAGAAGTGTTAATTGCGGATAATTTTTCCATTTGGCATTGAGTGTTAAGGTCTATAATTAATGAAGTGATTGAGGGGGTATTATTTGTGTTCCATAATCTAGTAATATTAATTTTGGCTGCAAAGAGTATGTGGGTAATAATTGTTCGGGAATGGGGAGGGAGTTTCTCGATTCTGATGTGTAGGAGTGCTAATGAGGGGTTCGGGACTATCAAAATTTTGTTTATTTCGGAGATTAATTGAAAAGTAGTATTCCAGAAGGATCGAAGTGACTTGCATGACCACAGAATATGTAGTGTTGAGCCTGGCTCACCACATTGTCTCCAGCATGTAGGAGATTGTTTCGAGTAGTAGAAGGAGAGTTTGACCGGGGTCAGGTACCATTGGTGGAGTATTTTTAGATATGACTCCCAGTGGGAGCTGCATCGGGTAGCTTTATAGGTAATGTTGAAGGTATTTTCCCAGCATTTTAAAGTTATTTGGTCTGATAGAGTTTTTTCCCAGTTGGTTAGGGAGGTTGTTTGTAGAGTGAATTGTAAGTTTATGAGGTATGTATAGAAGGTGGATATACCTTTACCTGGGTATTGAGGTTTGGTAAAAAAGATGTAGGCTGTAATTGGTATCATAGTGTTGTGGGGTAAACTAGTTGTTTGTAGACAATGAGCGATTCTTAGGTATGTCAAATTTTCAGTAGTAGGTATATTATATTTGGATTAGAGAATTTGGAAAGGGTATATAGATTGATTGATATAGAGGTCTGTTATGTTGGTTATTCCTTGTTTTGTCCATTGGGATAGGTCTAATGAGAGAATAAGAAGGTGTAGTATATTGGTTGGAGTAGGTATATGTTTAAAGTCTTTAAACTTAGTGGATAGGAGGTCCCGCCAAGCTTGTAGGAAGGCTAGAATGCAGGGATGTTTTAGTTAGGGTTTTATTCGGTTGGTCAGTGGGGTCAAAAGTGTATTTTGGGGTTTAAGTGGTTGAAAAGGGAGGGTTTCCATTATGGACCAAATTTTTTCCTTCAATGGATTCCACCAGAAATATAGTTGGTCTAAAAGAGTAGCTGTGTAATAAGACTTGAGGTGTGGGAGTCTTGCTCCTCCTTTAGTTGTAGGTCATATTAAAAGATTGGTGTAACATCTCGGTTTTTTCGAGTTCCATAGGAACTTTGTGAGGATTAGAGAAGAATGAATTAGGGATTGGTATGGGGAGTGTGCAAAATATGTATAAGACTTTGGGTAAAATATACATTTTTAGAGTCGCCACTCGGCCTATTTTGGAGAGTTCTGAGGTGCGTAAAGTGTTTAGTTCTCGGGGATAGTTTCAAGCAATATTTTGTGATTTGCTGTGTATGTCTGTCGTTGGTGTGAGTCTGATTCCTAAGTGAGTAATGCTATTTGTTTCCCATAAAAATGGGAATTGTTTGGCTAGTTGGGTTTGGAGTTGGGCTGAGATGTGAAGGTTAAGTATGGAAGATTTGGGTTCATTAAGTTTGTAATATGAGACTGTTGAGTAGGTATATAGGTGTGAGCGAATCGTTTGGAGGGATTTTTTTGGGTTGGTCACCATTAATATTATATCGCCCGCAAATAGGCTGATTTTGTGTTCCATGTTAAGATGTGTGATTCCTGTAAATGATCGGTCCTCTCTGAGTTTGGAAGCTAGGGGTTCAATAAAGAGTGTAAAATTATCGGAGAGAGTGGGCAGCCTTGTCTTGTACCGTTTCAGATGTCAAAGGGGTCAGATAATGTGCCATCTGTCAGAACTCTAGCGGATGTGAATATAATGACAAGATGGCTTTCATCATCCAACCTGTGATGCCAAATTTTTGAAGAGTGAGTTGCATGAATTGCCAATGTATCCAGTCAAATGCTTTCTCTGCGTCTGGAGATAGGAGCAAGGAGGGGCTCTTAGTACTATCTAAGTTGTGTAGCAGGGAGATAATTCTTCTGGTAGCATCGGGTGCTTGGCCACCTGGGATGAAACCTACTTGATCTGGGTGAATTAGGGTGGGGAGAATTCTTCGGGATATGATTTGTGCGTATAGTTTTATGTTGGTATTGAGTAACAAAATCGGCCTGTAGTTTTAGACAAGTTGGGGGTCTTTGCCAGGTTTTGGTATAGTCGTTATGAAGGATTTCAACATGTCTTTGGGGAATGAGCCTGTGGTGGCAGCATGATTGAAGAGTTTGGTCAGGCGTGGTGATAAGTCTGTGGAAAGGTGTTTCTAGTATTCGTTAGTGTATCCGTCGTTTCCTGGTGATTTGTTAATTGGGAGTGTTTTAAAGGTCGTTTCTATTTCTTTGGGTGATATTGGGGAAGAAATGGTGTCAAGTTGGTCTGAGGATAGTTGAGGGAGATTGGTTGTTTGGAAAAATTGTTGTATGGATGTGATTGTTGGTTGAATGGTGTCAGGGTCGTTTTTAAGGTTGTATAGATTTTGGTAGTATACTGCAAAGGCGTTCGCTATGTCTTGTGGGTTTGTATTTAGGGTATTCGTAGATGGGTGTTTAATTGAGGCTATTTTGGATTTCAGCCATTTTTGTTTTACCGATTTGGCTAGCAAAGAGCTGGCTTTGTTACCTAGTGGGTAGAATTTGGCTTTAATTTTTTGGAGATTTAGATCATATTTGTGGAGTAGAAGGGATCTTAATTTATTTTTATCTGCTGTCAGGAATGCAGAGATTGTTGGGTCTTGGGATTTTTTGTTTCTTTCCTCATTTGTTTTGATTGAGGTTAGGAGATTATCTATTTGTTGGGTTCTGTTTTTGTTGACGCAAGCGTTTAGTTGTATCAGAATACCTCTCATGTATGCTTTATAAGTTGACCACAGAGTGGTTATGGATATATCAGGAGTATCATTAAATTCAAAGAATGTTCTGTGTGCATCTATTATTTGTTGCTTGTAGTCTTGGTTCTTCAGCAAGATTGCGTTCAATCGCCATAAACGGGGTATCGGCGAATGTTAGCTGTCAAGAGAGATTGTGATCGGAGCATGGTCTGACCAAGTAATGGTACCAATCTTGGAGGAGGTGACGTGTTGTAGAGTCCATTTATCGGTGATGAAGAAGTCAATTCTAGAGTAGGATGAGTGGGATGGAGAATAGTAGGTATAGTCCTTTTCTGTACTGTGTTGGCATCTCCAGATGTCATAGAGATCGTTGGAATGAAGAAATTGGTTGAAGGATTGTTTTGAAGATCTTGTTTTGGATGATTTGTCGAGAAGAGGGTTCCCGATAGTGTTAAAGTCTCCGCCGATGAGTAGTCTGCCTTTTCTGTGTTGATTTATGGTGGAGTTAAGTTTGTTGAAGAATTGGAGTTGATTGGTGTTAGGACCATAGACGTTCACCAATGTATATGTAGTATCATTGATTTTGCAGATCAATATGTGGTAGCAACCTTGTGATTCCGCTGTTGCCGAAATAAATTGGAATTGCAGGGAGTCTCTTATGGCTGTAATGACGCCATTTTTCTTTTTAGGATTCGTTGCCATATATACTGTGGAGAACTGAGGAATATTGAATTTAGGGATTTTGGATGAGGCGAAATGGGTCTCTTGTGGGAATACGATGTCAGGTTGAATGGAGCAGACTTCTCTCGAGAGCAGGGACCTTTTGAAGGGGGAGTTGAGACCTCGGACATTTAGCGAAGATATAGTAATCATTTTGTTGATTGTAGATGGTTTGAATTCCGTAGCTGTGGTGATTCAGATGCAATGGAGAGAAGTGGTTTTCCGCATGGCGGAGGTGATGGACCGGCAGGTTTGCAGCTTTGTGAGCATGGGTTTGTTATTTTTGTGGATTGGGTGTTCAATTGTGTTGAGGGGGTTGTTGAGAGGGGCCGTTCTAGCGACTGATGACTGGTAGCTTGGGGTATGAACAAGGGTAAAAACAGGGGTAAAAAAGACTTGCAAACAAAGCAAGTAGCATGTGTTGCAGTATCTGGAGCAGTATCTGGAGCATGTGTAGCAGAGAAAGGAGCATGTTCTTAATGGAAATCTCCGTGATAGGTTGGTCAGAAGCAGGATAGGATTCGATTATAGATGGAGCATTTGCAGATAGGATAGTAGTTGAAAGAGAAGGTTGTTGTCTGTCAGGGGGTGATCCTGTGTCCAGTCTGGGCCTGGATTTTGCCGGGCTGCTGGATGTGGGAGACAGGGGGAGAGGACTCACCAGGATCCCCTGGGTATAGCGATCCTTTCAGCCTGGGGTCCGGATGGTATGCTGCCTGGTGGTCTGTGGTCTCCCCTTGCTGCTGTTGCTGGGCAGACAGGCCGTTCTGCAGGGGGCCAGTGCCATCTTGGCTGCAGGGCCCGAGTGCCGGGAAGAAGCTAGTCATTTTTCCGGGATGACCCGGCATTTTCCTCCTGCGTTTCATAGCCCTTTTGGATGGCAAGGGGTTAATGGCTCTAATGAGCTTATTGATTTTCTCTGGGGCCGTAGTGTGCCGATGTCACGCTGGCGGGTGGACGGAGTTCTCTTCAGTGAGCGTCCATCCCCGTAGTCAGCTGCGCATGCGCCTCGAGATATTGCTTTTTATATATTACCAATCTTTCCACATAAATCTTTCCACACCAAGCTCTCCACATAAATAGCCTCAGTGGACAAAGCTTTACTAGCTTTACTATGCTACAAATAGACTTATGTAAACTGGCATTGCCTATAATATTCTATGACAAGTGGTTACATATGTAGGATTCTATTGACTCTTCTTTTGCATATGTGTCTTAGTAAATGTAAAGCATATGTTTACTATGTTCTTATGTTATGCTGGATGTTTTTGGTGTATTGGGAACTTTTAAGTTCCATTTTGGATTCTTTGCGCTGTAAAATAGCATCTCATGGGGTGGAAAAGTGAGTCCATGGCACCAACTGGTGATTGACTATGAGACCACATTTTCTGCTTTGTACTCATAAAAATCAGTTCCTATGCACACTAAAGCGATTAATTGTGGTGCCTTAAAACACGTTATGGCATGTGTTATATAGTTACATAGTTAGTCTGGTCAAAAAAAGACACAAGCCCATTCAACCAACAGCCCAGTTCAACCAACAGAAATGGAAAACAAATACACAATCCTATATACACAATCCTATACCCAGAGTTGGTCTAGAGGAAGGCAAAAAAAAAAACCCCAGTAAAGCATGATCCAATTTGTTCCAGCAGAGAAAAAAATTCCTTCCTGATCCCCCAAGAGTTAATCGGGTATTCCCTGGATCAACTTTACCTATAAATATTAGTATCCAGTTACATTATGTGCATTTAGGAAAGATTCCAGGCCTTTTTAAAGCAATCTATTAAGCTGGCCAGAACCAACTCTTGAGGGAGTCTATTCCACGTTTTCACAGCTCTTACTGTGAAAAAAACCTTTCCATATTTGGAGATTAAATCTCTTTTCCTCCTGACAAAAGACTGCCCCCTTGTCCTCTTTGATGACATTAAAGTGATTGTTGATCATATAAAGTTGATCATGTAACCCCTTAATCTCCTCTTCTCAAGAGAGAATAAATTAAATTCCTCTAATGTGCGTTAACCTCCCTAGCGGTATGATTATTTCAGATTTTTGGTGCTGAAAGCGGTACCATTTTTTTGCATGGAAATATGTATTTTTTTTATTGTAGGCCTGTAATTTAGGAATAACTCACTGAAATCTGTCTGAACAAGAGTCTAGTAAACATTCCGGATATGATAAAACCTGAAACGCAAAATCATAAATTATAATTTAAGAAATAATCATAAAAAATAATAATATAATAAATTTAATTAAATAATATAATCAAACCAAAAACACTGAAATTTGAAATATAGCGCCAAGTTCGCACATCACTGAGCAAAGTCGCAGAATCGTTTTCAGTGTCTGATGAGGAATTTCCCCACAAATCATTATCACTCAATTCTGTAAGTGGTTCTGATTTACTATCGCTGTTCTCTAGCCGGTCTAAAACCGCTTTTGAAATAAAGGGACGCTTTTTGGACGCCATGGACTTTTCTAAGTTTTCAGGCAGAAAGAACAGTCAAAATGCAGGCAGGGGACAGGACAAAGCAGTAGGGACAAAATGTATGTGAAATGTTTTGAAACAGCAATGTTTTACTATGTAATAATCATTTTTAAAAAAATGCCATTTTTAAAAAAAATTCAAATTTACCGCCGGTTCCGGCGCCCGTATGTCCCGACGTCACAGGGACCGGAACACGGAAGCCGGATGCCGGCATCGGCCGGAGGAGATGGCCGGGGACACTGCAGGGGACGCATCGCAGGAGCGAAGGACAAGGTAAGTGCTGCAGGGACTCCCTATGCAACGCTGCATGGTAATCCCGAGTGTAGCTTGGGGTTACCGCTTTTGGCACTGAAACTTTACCCCGAGCTTCACTCGGGAATACCGCTAGGGAGGTTAATTTAGGTCAGCCCATTTAATTATGAATTGGCTGCCAATGGATGAAAAAACACATATGGACCTTTTTTTGAAATGCAGCGCACCACAATGCATTGTACGTGTCCTGTGATGAGCCACTGTGCGTTGTACATTGCATTGTACTGTACAGTGGGTTGGGGTGCCATTCACAATGAACACAGCACATAGAGCATAATGAGCTTTGCCACAACAAACAAGTGTGAATGGGCTCTAAGGGAGTCTTAATTAAAATTTACTACCATTATATTTTCTGTTAGTAGTAGTACTGTCAGTAACTTGCAGTGATTGAGTGCCCCTCTATCTCAAGCAGGATGAGATAGAGATTTTAAAATGTTGAATCTGAAGCTGTGTTTTGAACTTTAGTTACATAGAAACTACTGTATAAAGTGATACATTTTTGTTAAAAGTCAGTTATTTATATCATTTCATTTATTGCTTTAAAAACTGTTTTATTATTTGTGTATTCATTTAGTTTTGTACTGATACGTGTGATCTGATGATTGTTCTGTTAATTCCTTTTTGTTCATTTAGATGGTCCTTTGGAATTCTTCTTTATGAGATGATAACTTTAGGTAAGTGTTGATATCTGTAAAATAAGGTACATGAGGTGTACTTACAACAATCATGGTGATAGCTATGATGGTAGTTATTATTACCTTCACCAATTTGACCATAAATGCTATCGTATGTGTAAATAATGGAGGAAAAAAGTGTCTGTGATAGCAATCCATTCAAAACATTCAAAATTATTTCTGTAATTTCTGGCACGTCATGGAGTCACTGTGCTACTTATCACTCCAATGAGGAAGCTGGATGTGCGGAGAAGGAATGGGAAGCTGCAACCAGTATACAGGAATTTAAATTACAAGACTGTTAGGTGATACAGAATAACAAAGCTTTTGACAGGTAAATTAGTAACTGGTGCACTTAACTGCCACTTTAATATGACTCACCTTTGCAGCTGTGTATGAAATTATAATTTACTTCCCATTTAACCTTTTTGGTCACGTGGCTTTTATTTTATTTTATCACCCCTTTATTTTTTTATGGTTCAACAAAAGCTATGCTATTTCACCTGTCTACTGGAAGTGGCATAAAATATTGAAAACAATGAATGCAAAAATATAGCCTTTTCAAATTAGAACAATGTAACTCAAAGTAAGTGCATCTACATATATATTTTTATTGAACTATTATTGTGCTATATCACCAGTTTGAAAGTGCAAACAGTAATGTTCAAAGTGCAGTGCTGTATAATACTCAGAGATTAGGTTTCACTGATATGGCTACCATATATCTGGTTGCTGTGGTTACCTAACTTTGTACATCACCTTTGGTCTTTTCCCTGCTTCATCAAAGGTAAAGTCTATGAAAAAGATGAAAATGCATCAATTAAATAAATGTATGTGACTCACTGAATCACTTGACTTCTTTAAGAAGCTAAAACCATAATGTGGGAATCTTTGTTTTTCCAGCTCAGCTAGTAGACTGGGTTGGGACTTTCTGCTGCACTTTCAGTCTGTTACATAATTTCTCCCTTGTACTCTGTACTTGTATGTACTCTAAAAATTGAGAATAAAGTGTTCAGTTACATCCAGGGGCGGACTGACCATTTGGAAACTCGGGCACTGCCCGAGGGCCCGAGGTCAGTAGAGGCCCCATGAGATGCCCCTGGTACCTTTTTCATAGCCTTTTTTGAGTTTGGGCAAGGAAACAAGGGCCCCATGATCCCCTATTGCCCGGGGACCCATAAGCTGTCAGTCCACCCCTGGTTACATCCTACATGAGACGTAATTGTTCATGATGCTGCCAGGACTCCATTTACAAGAGAACACCCATGCACACCAATATGATATGTATAAGGGTTGCTAAAACAAGCAGTCCAAGGAACTGCAGTGAAATCACAAGCAGAGGCTGTTTGCTTGCATGTAATTCAGTCCCACAGATTAGCATTTTTGCATAATGAAGGTGATTAAAGGATAGGTGTACTTTTAGCTCACTTATGCTTCATTATCCACCTCCCCTCTACCCATGGTTTTAGCATTTAATATACTCACCCCAGAAAATCATTGTCTTCAGAATGCCCACTGCTCAATGGGGCCAAATTTAAAGCAGTAGTAAAGTCTGCTTTTTTACATGTACCTAGATAAGCCTTACCTGTAGATACAGTGAATGTCTCCTAAATGTGCCCCGTTTGGGAGATATTTCCATTTGTAGCAGCCGCTGATGTCATTGGGGCATGCATACTGAGCTCTGAATGGATGGCACACTGAGTTTGCTGCCCATTCAGAGCACTGTGCCACTATCATTACTCCTGTGCGCATATGTGAGAGTGACTTCATGGCGGCTCAGCCAATCAAACAGCTGGAGCCCGGAAGATAGATCAGGTAAAGATGGAAGCCCTGGCACGCTGTTGGAGGTATCCGTTTTGCAGGCTTGTCATAACGAGTCATAATGTGTTAGTATGCGCTGCATACTAGCACATTATTACATTAACCCGCAGGAGACCAAATATATATATGTATGTGTGTGTGTATATATATATATATATATTTTTTTTTTTTTTAAGCAAACTTTACTCCTGCTTTGATAGAGTCATATTATATTTTTGGACATTGGACACCACCCAGCATTCAAACTCACTAGTGCACCAAGATGGGTTTCCCCAACAACACCTCTTCTCATACCCAATGGAACTGATTTACTAGATCATATGCAAAATACATTTTTACTTTGCAGAGTGAAATTTTACTTTACTAGGTGAATGAGGTGAACTAAGTGAAAAGTCAAAATATCCAATCATATGCAAGGAAAAAAAATGGATTTTTGAACAACTTCACCTCATTCACTAAACTAAGTGAAAACTCACTCATCAAAGTGGAAATTCACTTAGGTTAGTAAATGAGGTGACAATTTTCTGACTTCTATTCTATCCTCAGTCATTTGTAAACAAAGATCTTTTTTTTTTCTTTTTTTTTCATTTTATGTGCACGTTCATTTTATTATGATTGAGCGTTCTTTCCAGGTTAATGTTTACTTTGTTTCACCTTATTTACTAGGATACATGAAAATTCCTTTTGCAAAGTTAAAATTCACTTTAAAGGAAAACATGTTTTACTTTTTTAGTGACCCCCCCTGGGGCACTGTATGAAAATGTATTTCAATTTACTAAGGGTCGATATGAATCCCACAAACAGTTACCTAGTGGTTGAAGAGTTATTAGTTTTAAATAAAAAGGTAATTTAAATTCATGTACCTTAGAAAATGCTATGTTTATTACAGAGATGGTTAACCTATCTCAGCATACATTTTCATTTTATAACATCACCATTGTAATAGTAATACAAACGACAGTTGCTTTTGACAATCCAATATAAGTTTTGTAAAAAAATCCGCTTTCATGTTGTGAGTTCTCCCTGTCTGCTCACCATCTCTTTCCACAACTTCCTGGATTCCCTGCATGCTTTGCAACATCTCCTCCGCTGTCTACATTCATTTTCTAAGGACTACATATCCCATGACACCTTGTTGCCTGCAAGTAGTGATTCCTGTACTGAATAGACCTCCTGAAACTCCTCCTCTCAGCACCTCTTTGGTTCAGAAGCCAGGTTCTGTGAAATGTGTGACACAGCAATGCCTACTCACAGGACATAGTGAATACATGTCACAGAATTCAAGGAAGGTAATGTGTGGGTATCTTCACAAAGTAAGTTTATAAATGTCCAGATCATTCAGATTAATAGGAGTAGGCTAAAAATAATTGAAAACTAAAGTGGGAATGAATATGACTTTACATTTTGACCACAGGTCTGCTTTAATCATATCTTCTCACTCTTCATTTTCAGGTGCTCCTCCATTCCCAGAGGTTCCTCCATCAGGCATCTTGCAACATTTGCAGCGTGGTAACATCATGAAGAGGCCTTCCAGCTGTAAACAGATTTTGTAAGGGACTAATATATTCATTGCTTTCAAATACATTTTTTATGGTAATGTCTTTTATTAGTCAAAAAATGTCAGGAAATGCGCTGGTGTTTACCGCCATGACCAATTAGATGTTAGCTTTAATTTTCTAATTTGAGCTAGAGCAGGGGTCTCCAAACTTTCTAAACAAGGGGTCAGTTTACTGTTCTTCAGACTTTAGGAGGGCCGGAGTGGCCAATGGGAGTAGAAAACTTCCCACGTCAGTAGGAGTAAAAAAAATGACATAGTGCTTGTAGTCAGTGGAAGGTGGGGAACAGGAGGAATAGTGTGCAGTCATTGGTATTAGTGGGAGGAACAATGACCCATCATTGGTATTAGTGGGAGGAATAGTGTGCTATCATTGGTATTAGTAGGAGTAATAATGCCCCATAATTGGTATTAGTGGGAGGAATAGTGCCCCATCATTGGTGACAGTGGGAGAAATAGTGCCCCATCATTGGTGACAGTGGGAGGAATGGTGCCGCATCATTGGTGACAGTGGGAGAAATAGTGCCCCATCATTGGTGACAGTGGGAGAAACAGTTCCCCATCATTGGTGACAGTGGGAGGAATGGTGCCCCATCATTGGTGACAGTGGGAGGAATGGTGCCCCATCATTGGTGACAGTGGGAGAAATAGTTCCCCATCATTGGTGACAGTGGGAGGAATGGTGCCCCATCATTGGTGACAGTGGGAGGAATGGTGCCCCATCATTGGTCACAGTGGGAGAAATAGTGCCCCATCATTGGTGACAGTGGGAGGAATGGTGCCCCATCATTGGTGACAGTGGGAGGAATGGTGCCCCATCACTGGTGACAGTGGGAGGAATGGTGCCCCATCATTGGTATCAGTGGGAGAAATAGTGCCCCATCACTGGTGACAGTGGGAGGAATAGCACCCTATCCTTGGTGACAGTGGGAGGAATAGCACCCTATCCTTGGTGACAGTGGGAAGAATAGCACCCTATCCTTGGTGACAGTGGGCGGAATAGCACCCCATCATTGGTGACGGTGGGAGGAATGGTGCCCCATCATTGTTATCAGAAGGAAAAATGCCCCATAGTTGGTGCCAGTGGAAGAAATGGTACCTCCTTGTTGGTGTCAGTGGGAGGAATACTACCCTGAGGGCTGGACAGAGGCAGGCAAAGGGCAGCAGTTTGGAGAACACTGAGCTAGAGGAATGACTGCTGTGGTCTGATTGGTTCAATGATTTTAGGACATCTGATACGCATTCTTTGTTTAATGATGTCTTTGTGTAATCATTTGTTTTGCAGATACAACATTATGAAATCTTGTTGGGAATGGAAGGTATCTGTCAGAATTTCTCTTTCTGAATTGCGTAAGCGCCTGGAAAATGGGAAGAAAACTGCAAATGACAGGACAGTGCTACAGGTTCCAGAGCTTGTGGTACCTGAGCTGTATGAAGGTGTAGCTGGGACAGAGCCTATCAAAATGGAGACCGATTACACTGTTCTTTAACAGCGACTTCTTCAAAGACTTACTTGGCTGGTTACAAAATGACTTGAAATTATTTATTTATGTGAACTATAATTTTTTCTTTCTTTCTTTTTTTATATATGAAGGAATATTTTTGTGTACTTAATATGAAAATATAAAATGAACTCTGACCTAATCATGGGGATGTTACATTAACATTTCTGATCCTATCCCAGTGGTCCCTGGACAGTAGGAAAAGATCATCTTCCTTTCCGACAACTCTCTGTCACCAGTAACCAGTGATTGGAGGATACTTATACACCTATGCTCTGCTGTCACATTTCTCAGTGATTTTTCTCATCTCTGTTTACAAAAATTTTATATTTTTTTATAAGTTTGGGGTGTGTTGTTGGAAATGCTTCAAATTTAAAGCGAACCTATACATAGAGTTTATAAACCAAAGGAAAATATGTCTGGGCTGTAAAGGTATATACTAGATGTGCCTGCATTACAATTCTGATTCTGTTTTAGAACTGTGGAAAGCTTTGCTTTATAGAACTATAGACAAACCCTTTTTTCATTTTGGATAGAGTAAAGGAGTTTTATGACCCCTGAAAGGTTTATCTTGCCATCTTTGTCCCACTGGGGAGATTTCCCTTCACTTCCTGTCCCATAACCAAACCAGGAAGTGAGAGGAAATCCCTACAAATAAAGGGAATTTCTTGAGGACCTCCAGGTCTCCGTAACTAATGTCCCCATTGGAAATTTGGGTTTGGTTTTACTTTCACTTTCAATGATAATGGTAAACAGGACAAATAGAGAGGGTGAATCTCCCTAATGGGGACACAGACAGCAATAAAAACTGACAGGTGTTCTAATTCCTCTCCACTCTATGCAAAATTAAAAAAAAAAAAGTTTTGCCTTTAGCTATCATTTTTAACTTTTAAAATCAACTGCAATAGTTTTGTGTGTTTCGCACAATTAAGAGAAGGTAGACCCTGATCCTTCACTGTAGCAACAGAGAAGCACCCCTCTCATGCTTCTGGCTGGGGTAAAACTTTTTCTCCGACAACAGCTCATCTAATTATGTATACTGTCCTGTGGACCATTTTATGTACTGGACTTTGTTTTTAGTGGCTATGTACCAGTTGCCTGGCTGTCATTGGCTTCACTACTGTCGTTGGTCGTTGTTATGGGCCCAAAACAAGCACTAAGGTAGACGAGTCAGAAAACAGTTGGCACAGCTAGGTGGGTGACATATATATATATATATATATATATATATATATATATATATATATATATATTGAAGCCATTGATGGAGCATGGCAGACCAGCAAGTAATGCACGATCTCCTGTGTTTTATCTCTGCGCATGCTGCAAGCACAGAATAATAAATGTGGATGTGCCAGATAATCCATACGCATGCGGTGTCAGCCCTGCCTACTTAGGATTAGAAATGACACAGGCCTTTCCTTGTCTCCTTATCTCCTTACCCCCCCCCCCCCCCCATCTCCGTAGCTCTTCCTCATATTCATAACCCTCATTGAGAACAAGAAGTTATCTGCTCACAATTTCTGGTAAAATAAATAGGTAGTTATTGAACAAATATAGCAAAACATTGTTAATAGTATATTCAGCAAACCAAAATGGGACTAATAAGAGAAGTTAATTGTTAGGGTTTACATACACTTTAATACAGATTTCCTTTAATGATAGCAATGGATAAGTCTGGTTTGGTTCAGTTACTGTACTTTTGAATTGGGGGTCCACTGTTCTGGCAATTCTGTAACTATATATATCTATGTAGGATTTTTTTGTGTTTTTAGTTTTTTTACAATATGGAGTCTAGAAGCTATTGACCATTTGTTTTTAATCCCTTAACACTGGCTGTACACATATGTCCCAGCACGGCAGTAGACTTTAAAGCCAGCCTGACACATTTATGCATACAGCCTGCAGCACTTTTTTTGTGTTAGCATCCCTAGCACTGTAACCATGCTGTCACCTGCTGTCACAGATCCTGGTCACATTTTACAATCAGAAGTCGAGGGAGGGGCATCTGATCACGTGATCACTGTGACTGCCAGACACATGGCTGGGAAACCCATGTCCTGTAACTCCCATTTCTGCCAGCTGGAAAAGGTTAATTTAAATACCTTCAAATGAGCTCTTTGTTCCATACACTTATGAAAATTTACAGTTGGATGTTTTCTATACCTTTATTAGACACCATTATAAATCACTTTATAAATCTGTATAGAAAGCATAGAATATAGGTCAGTTTTTTTCTTGGTTTGACTTCTGTTTCCGTTTTAAATCAGACTTTGATATAGACATTCAAAAAAATTACATATATTAAACAAGCAATACATGAGTCTTTAGTAACCTCTGTAGCTGCAGGAACTGTGGGGCAATTCATCTTCAAATTATATAACAGAGGCAGTGAAATGGCAGCTTTTCTCCCTTTGTTTGTTCTGGCAGCAAGGATCTTGCAGCCTGATCCATTCTAATGTAAACAAACACCAGGTGTTCTTAGCTATTAAATCAACTTAAAATCCCCATATGCACACAGCCAGTTAGGGTACTACATTGCCCAGATTAGCATATTTGCTGTAGTCAGCCATGGACAGTGTCAGCTTGTCAATGATTATTACATACTTCCTGTGTACCCACTGCAGAAATGCACTGATATGGGTGGTGTATGGCCCTAATAAGCCATATGCATAGCCCTTAGAATGAATTAAAATCCACAGTGCACGCAGCTACATAGGTAAGTAAAGGCTTGTTTTAAGGCTCAACTGATGTTTGTTAAGAATATGTAAGTAAATGTCCATGGCCTGGCAACGTGTTTATTTTAAACCCCAGCCCTCATTTTTTGGCCTGACATAAATGATGATCTTATCTCTATAGATCCTCCCAGATGCTGCTGTCTGGCCACTGTCATGGTTGGGGGGGGGGGTGTAACCATTGTTCAAAAAGGTTAGAAATCCTATTCTATTTTCTATTGCTGGCAACAGCCTTTGGCATTGCTCATTTGCTCAGCCTTCCTTGTGAGTTAGGCTGCCCTGAGGGTATTGGGGTCTTGCCTGAACCTCCAACCTTCTGCACATGGGTAATTTTTCTTGGATTGGCTGTATCTGCAAGATCACATCAGTAAAGTGGGGCAAATACTGTATATTTACATTTTAAATCCAGTCATGTATAACTGATGGATGAAGTGACATTTATTATTCAATACCTTATAAAACTGAGAGGGGGTATTCTGGATTTTCATCAAAATTCAGACACTTCTTTGCCCTGACCCCCTTACATCCTTTAGAATAACGTTTCTGGTACTGTTGTTTATATTGTATTCTCTATCATAGAGCCGGAACTGCAGGAAATTGTGCCCACACTGCTAGAGTTAACTTCTTGGTTAGGTCTAGGGGCATGGAAAAGTAGATTTACTTGTCTGATCTTCTGCCCCTCTGAGCTGTGAGACCAGTCCCCACAGGTCTTTTCCCCATGTCTCGGGGGTCTAAGGTAGTGGTGTTGTTAAGACCGGTGCAAAGTAGATAGACCTGCATTGGATGTGAGGATGTGAGGATGCCGAGGAACAGTCCACGACCAGAGCATTCAGGAGTACCCTCAGATGGAAGAGCAGAGGATCAGGTATGTAAAATCACTTTTACTCTCCCGTAGACTAAATGAGCAGTTAACCCTTGCAGTGCAAGCACAACCTACTGCAAGGGAGAATTTTTCATTTTCCAGGCCTTGGGGGTCTGCAATTACAGATTTCACCAGCAGGTGGCACTACAGACAAAAGATGTGAATGAGAGGAGGAGCTCTTCAACATGGACATGTCCAAAATTGTGTCCAAATGTAAGGACATTGAAGTCATTGAAATATTTGTACTGAAAATGGATGCCTAATGACGTTACAATAAGAACCTAGAAAATATATATGCAAACATATTGTCAGCTACGGAAGAGACCACAAACTTTGGCACCTTAATCTCAGGCTGCTTAAATATTTTAAAAACACTGAATGTTGCATATGTTTTGTTATGTTCAAATATGTTATATTTAATAAAATATTTTGTTTGCTTATTCATGTATTTTTTAATGTTTTCATTAATCATGATAACATTTAAGATTATACATAGCACACGCAGGTCCAGGTTTAAGGCAGCAGGGATTCTATAAGTAGAGTCTCTGTTAAGGAATGCTATAGTCCTTTTTAGTGTACCTCCTCAGACCTCGGATAAATCCTCCTCTCCAGCCAGCTGTACTGAGGGTATCCCTGAGCAAGGGGGTCCCAAGAGCTTGAAATTATCAGTCCAGGATGAAGACTAGTTGGGTATTGCACCTGACCACCCTCTCCCCTTATCTGGCCCAGGGGGTATAGCCACTCTGTCCTTTTCTGCTTGCATGGTGGGTTGGTGGCTGCCTTCAGGCCTTATGCTGGGCTGGCTCCTTCCCTGCTTCACAGGCTGTGCTCCAAAGGAGACTGTGAGGGGAGTGACTTTGGGGTGGGGGGACCCCTGTTGTTCCTCTTGTGTGTAGCCCACCCTGTGCCTGTTAGGGGTACAGGGTGGTCTGTCCTGATATTGTGTAAACATGTATAGGTGGGGTGTGTTCATTGTTTACTGCCATGTGGTCCCATTGTTCTATTATGTGTTTGTGTATTGACTTGGTGGGGGGTGTTTCCAGGAGCCCTCCTGATGGGACTGTCTGTTGGGATGTGTCTCTGATTGCTAAATTTGGTTTGCCCGCCCTGTGTCCTTATGCAGGGAGGTGGGATGTTCCCTTGAATGTTTATATCTTGTGTCTGCGGTAAAATAAAACAGTTGACTTCCTGTCTTAAGAAGAGTCTGGTGCTGTCTATTTCCTGCATGGTCAGCGGTGGTGTACGTGGATTTGTGGTCGGACAGGGAAGTTGGAGTCTAACGAAAATACCCAAGTGTGGTCTGGGTCCAGTTTCGTTACAGAGATGATGGGGCAGAGGAGATCCTCCCTTCCAGAATCCTGCCTGCAGCTGGGCTCTCCTCCCTGGGGCCCCCTCCCAGACTCCTCACTCCAGCCTTCCTCTCAGTCATCCTCCACGTGACACTGCACACCTCTTCCCAGGCTCAGCCATGTTTGAGGGTTGCCCTAGTCACCATGCCCAGCCTCCTGCCAGGGGATTGGCCAAGGTCCCTCAAACATGCAGATCTGGACCTCCTCCCCTCCTCTATCCCTGTTCCAGAAAGCTCTCCTGTTTCTTGAAATGTGGGAGGGTTCCAGAAGCCCTGAGCTGTAAGAGCCTCCCAGCCTGTTCTGAGGTGAACCCCTGCCTCACTCTCAGACTGACTCATCCCAGGCTGCTATTCAGCCTCTATCTAACAAAACAACAGACCTCCCTAACATTGAGGGAGTTACATCTGCTATCAGCTGGTAGCTAGGCCCACAGTTCACAGTGTATCTAAACCTAAGATCAAAAATGTGATACAGTCTTACCAGTCCTTAAAGTGTTACTAAACCCACAACAGTAAAATCAGTCTATATATGCAGTAAAGCATGCTTGATATACTCACTGTGGAACCTAAGGGGTGTATCCTCTGTATTGTGTAAAAAGGCTGTTTGATCCTGACTTCTGTGATCCTCCCCTTCTTCCAGTGTCCCCCTCTTATCTCTTGATAAGTCATATTGTGTGGAGACACTCTGCACATGCTCAGTTTGGTGTGTATTGCTAGAGAGTTTTTTTTTCTTGGGAGAGTGCATGTGATCAGCACAGGGCCAATCAGCACTGTGCAGACAGAGGTCAGGGCTTCTGCATCCTCCTAGAGCAAAATGAAAACTCCTCCTACAAGCTTTAACCAGTGCTCTGCTGATCACTGATAGAAGTCACAAGACTGCTCTAACTGCTGATGAGAAAATTTATATAACAGTTTATATTTACTAAAATAATTGCATTTCCATGTTCTGTGTACTGTGGGAGACCAGATATAGTGAATGCAGGGTCCTGGGTGTAGTAACACTTTAATTCTGATGGTTGCATTAATTTTAATTTTTTCCTTTTTTCACCTGGTGATCCTCCCAGTAACACACTCCCTGTCCTACAGTGACAACACTCACCTTCTGTACTTCTTCTGTGGATTAATAATTATCTTCCTAGGAGAGGACATGTATCTGACCACAGAATACCTCTCACACCTTTCACTCATCACCAGTGGGAAGGTGTTCTGTCCACAGAAGTGAATCAGGTAGGGCTGATAACGCTGCTTAAAATAGTATTGAAACCTCAGCATTTTTAAGCACGACACATTGAGCACATCAAAATAAACATTCCTCAGGAAATTATATGTTACAATTCTTACCCCTTACTACTTTTTACAATTTTAGTGTTGCTGGCTCCTGCTGTTTCAGTGCTGCTTCCCTGAACTTCCAGTCTTTACAGGAACAATATAATAGTGAAAAGTGCAGCCTCCAGTCAGGGGGTGAGTGGATATATAGGACGTTACAAGAGAAAGGAGCCACCATGAAACAGGTCACATACTGTATTTGGACTCCCCTTTTGAATTTTTTCTGTTCGCTATTTTATTCTCCCTCTACTGACATGGGAGTCCCAAAGCACAGTGCTATATTTTACACATTTGCTGTGTATTGTATTTTTAAAGCAGTGGCATATACAGTATGTCATGAGACCGTACCACTGCTTTTTAAATGCCCCCCCCCCCCCCATTTCTATATCTATCTGCAATGGGAACTGGAACAATTCTAAATATATATTTGGTATAGTGCTCCAGATTCTAGAAAGATCCTTATCCTGAAATCTACGTTTCCTATGCATGCTGGGTAATAGATGTCAGTCCCTGTCGAGTATATCTTTGCTATTTTCTCTATGTTAAGTATTTATTTTTCTGGCAGGTTTCAGTTATACCACCTTCTAGTCGCTAATTAACTTGTTAATGTGCTAGTTCTAGGATCATTAGTCAACAGGAATCCATAAAAAAGATTTATATGACAGCCCACATTTAACTCTAACTCACATTGCAGTGGAGGGCACATAAGTCCGAGGAATGTACATATATTTGCAAAGGTCTATCTGTTTAAAAAATTATAATTTTATACAACACTGACATTTTAATATTAATTTGGTTATTGGAGCATACTACTATACTTGTTATATTAGTTCTTTTTCCAGAAACAGAAATGATGGGTGAGCACTTTCTCAGTATTATAACTTACTAATAATAACTTGTTGGAAGTATCAGTTTCTTTTTTGCTCTTACTAGCAGGTACTCCAGCCGCTGGAGGTTATATAAGCAGGGCAGCAATATGGAGCTCCACACAACAGGGATAGGTTTGCAATTATTCTAATGTTTACTTTATGTTTTATATACTTAATCAATCCTGATTACTTGAAGCAGTTAGTTTGGGTGTGAGTTTACACAGGACTTAATAGCACTCAAAAATGACACTATCATTGCTCAATAAATCATGTCCGGAATTTTAGAACTTAGCATAAAGCTGAATTTCAACCTGCCTATATTTAGCATTCCCTGGTTACTCTCCTCTCCCTAATCAACATGCTAATCTTTCCATTTTCATTGCATTGCTTATTTTAGACCCAGTGACATAATCACTGAGTCTTTGTGCTTTGCTATGCAATGCTGGCAGATCATGGCTGGTAGGAGGAGCTTGCAGGGTGCTAGGCATAGCTCCCTGAATGCACCAGAGCATCCTG
This sequence comes from Staurois parvus, assembly GCF_062004578.1. Lineage (NCBI taxonomy): Eukaryota > Metazoa > Chordata > Amphibia > Anura > Ranidae > Staurois > Staurois parvus. The sequence goes on from NW_028318099.1 coordinate 10,172,731, forward strand.
CCCCATCACACCTCTCAAGAGCCCTCAGCCATGATGCAAGCTGTGGGCTGGTTCTCGAGGAGTTCTACCAATATCTAAATGCTTTGATAGGTGGATGTCAGTGTGGAGGAGTGCGCATTTCCAATCAGACTGCATTTTCATGCAAACCAATCTAGGTAACACTAACAGGTGATGCTGAGCCTTCATGATTGAAAAAAAAAAATCCAATGAATGAAACAGGCAAGCTAGGGACAATGTCGCTGCTTTTAAGATGTCGGGTGGAGATCTATTTCATTTGGCTTATTTACCAATATGCCGCAAAATTTTGTAATTTTGTAACTTTGTATCATGTCTTAATAAAAAATCACGTTTTTAGTCGCACTGCTTGGATTGTTTGAAGCACCTTCTTTTTCCTATGGGTCTTTTCCTAGGTTTCTATATTCATGTCCTTGTATGGTTACACTGATCCAAACCATAAATTTGGTGAGCTAGTGGACTACTTAATATCATTTATCAAGAAGAGGCGAGTGAGTGACAGGATATATAAATCACACCACATCCCTGGAATTTTAAAAGGTTGAACTAGATAGTGTGGGATTTTCAGGGTGCAAGATTGCAATGATAAAGAGATTTAAAAACCACAATAAATTGTATTTAATCTCAAAAAAAAAAGGTAAAAAAAAAGTAAATAATTACAATACTGTAAAAACAAAAATTGAAGCTTGTCTCTATTGTTGCAGTAATTCCGTACATGTTTCGCCCAACAAGGGCTTCTTCAGGGAGAGAGAAAAAAGCTTCAACTGCAATACAGTCTACAATACATCAAAAAAAATATACATAAACAACGGAGTTATGACATACATCCACACAATAAACACAATAATCAAAAATAGAAAAGAAGGCTCACTTAATATCATTGTTTGCCTCTATTTATAGTGTTGCTGTCGTAGTGACATTTTATATTTTTTAGGTTCATTAGGAGTAATTTGTTTTACTTAAATTAGCAGCCTCATTCCCTCCATCCAATCTCACAAGTTTGGGATGCTGGTGCTCAGACTGCTGCAATGAAGAACAAAAATGTCGGGCTTCCCCAGCCTTTTGATGAATGAACTTTCATAGCTATCCGCCCACTTCTGATCTGGGTCCCTGAGAGCAGGAGCTGTTGTTTTTGTTTTCACTGCTCAGGCTGCTGTCCCTGTCAGCCATCCACTAGCAATTCCATGCAAAAAGGTCGGCACCACAGCATGATCTTCCAAACTTTATAGCAATTTATAAGCACGTCAGGTTAAAATCCAACACAACTGACCCACTTACGCGTTTCAGCTACACTGGCCTTTGTCGTAACTGACTGATAAATAAATTGTTATAATTTTGAAAGCTCCTGCTATGGTGCAGACTTTTTTGCGTGGAAGAGTAATTTGTTTTCTTGAAGTTAAAGCTAAACTCCAGACAGGTAACAACTCACATATTAAAACAGCTCAGTAACCATCAATTAATTATTAATTACATATTATAAATGTAAGCATTGTAAGTACCTACATTTTCTTTGGTATCAGCCATTTGCAATCTACTATACAGCAAAGCTTAAACAGGGGGAGGGAGAAGCAGCACAAAGGGCCAATCAGGTGTGAGCAGTGGTCAGCCCACGTTGATAGAAGGACAGAGCTTCACTGCCAGTCACAGGATGGGGGTGGGAAGAAGACCTGTAAGTGAATGTGAAGTTTCAGTAGCAAAAGCTAAGTTTTCCTGCCCTGTCAGACTTGGATGTGGTATGTAGAGCTGTGTAAATTGCAGGACTCAATAGAATGAGATACTAATCTCATGGCAGGCAACATTTCTTGTAATTTTATGCTTTTATATATTTCTGATTATGGCAAATGTTAGGGTTTAGTAAAGGGGCTTTTTTTGGGGTACCCTAAGGCTTGGTTCACATATGTGCAAGTGTTGCCGCTGCGGATCCGTACGGAAATCCGTGCACCACGCACATAGAGGAATGCGGACCCGCAAGCGGGTGCCAATAGTTCTAATGGCACGCCGCCCAAACTGGAAAACGCAACTGTACTGGGAACCGAGGTTCCCATGCGGGCTGCGTTTTCAGAAGAAGTGCAGGGTCGTGGGGCACAGGAGTCCATTCAAATAAATGGGCTCTCGTACCCATGCAAAACGTGGCCCACACAGCCTCATATATGTGAACTGAGGGTAAGGGTAAAATTAGAAGTTGGGTGACATTCGGATTACTTAGTAACTAAATAACTATATACACTGTACATGCATCACAAGTCTAGGTACTGTTAAAATAAACATAAATGTTACACTAAGCAACCAGTCAGCTTCTACATGAACATTTTTAAAGTATAGATTCAAAATGTAAAAAAAACCTTGAATATTACATTTTTATACATTATTAAGCTGCCATCCAGTCATGAAAAGACAAAATAAAATAATCATGCAACCAAAGCAATGGATTGATTCCCCATGTGGATTAAAATAGATTTGTCCTATACATTTAATTGGCTCTTGAACTAATGCATGTATCTTAGAAAGGCAACATATTCTTTAGTACTTAGCAGCTTTTAAATGTGCCATTTAGTTAAGGTATGGCTATTCCAGATGTCAATTAAGGAAGGACTCAAGATTCATAAGGACTAATGAAAACAATAGAGCCGTGAGAGGCATTAAAAGTTGTCAGTAGCATGAAACCATGTGTGTATTTTACATTCTGCCTGGAAATGAAGTGAATTAATTAGGGAGGGCCACCAAGTGAACAAGGAGGGATTTTCATGACCATGACGTTTGTGGTCTGTTATTCCTTCTGGGACATTCTGTTGGACTGTCATTGTATCAGTCTCTGCTCATTATCACTAAACTTTTTTTCAAAATTTTTTCCTCTGCATATCACATTTATCTGAACTTCTATTTTTTATATTAACTATTTCTTTTTTTAACACGTTTGTTCTTTATAAAGTTTCTGGTTTGATCTCGTGTGTCACCATGCCACATATGGCAACTGAAATTATAGCATTTGCGCTCTCAGTGTCAGGATGGGTATTGGTAAGCTCTACTTTACCAACTGACTACTGGAAGGTCTCTAGTATTGATGGCACTGTTATCACCACTGCAACCTTTTGGTCCAACCTCTGGAAAACGTGTGTTACCGACTCAACTGGAGTCTCTAACTGTAAGGACTTCCCTTCTATGCTGGCCTTGGAAGGTAAGAACCAAAGACCTTTTGGCTGGGGCTTGTGTAAAGCTTAGCTGGGATTGCTTGAGTTAACAGTGAATTAGAAAAACATGTGGCAATGCATGTCAGTGAGATTATTTACTTTAACGTAGCATACAGACTTAAAGTCATAGGTAGCTGCATTATGTGTTCAAGTCCAAATAAAACTCATGATGATGATGATAGTGTAGAAGCACCCTGAACTCATTTGATGACTTTGCCAAGGCAAATAGATAAACAGTTCTAAGTTCATATTTAAAGAGGTTTTCATCTTCATATGGGGCTATGTCTGAGCATAGAGTTAATTTCAATCTACAGTATGTCCCTTAGCACTCCAAGGTCCTGACATATTTACTCCTTCTGCCTGAGCGTTGGAACTTTCCACCAAACAACTCCTACAATAAGCAGTGGAAGCCCAAGCACTGGAGCTAAAACTATATTTTGGGGCTGTAGAATGACAGTAAAGACAAAGCACACAGCTGAATGACATTTATAGCATCCACCATTTTAAAAGTTACTAAATAGAATTTAAATCTAAAAAGGTTTTCTATTCAAATAGAATATCTTACAGTACCTATACAATATAAGGACATGTAGCAAGTAACTATCTGATAAGTTTGAAGCATTGTCTCAGTCTCTTCTACAATATTGTTCAAAAAGCTCTAGGATATGTGGCCAAATATGAAGTTTGATCACAAACGCTGTGAACCAAATATAAACCTTCACTAATCCTATAAAATTCATCATCTAACACTGTACTAGTAAACATATCTAACATTGAATTGATAACATTTTGTCAAAGTGGTTTTCCCATATAGAAAACGTAAACTCATAGAGGGCTCCATCCTAAACTGATTTTTTTTTTGTTTTTCATTTCTTTGTTACTTTAGTTTCTCTTTTTCTCTCTGTTGATTTTTTTGGACCTAATCCAGTCTCCTACTTTTTTTTCTGGCCTCAGTGCTACTGTTCTTTGACATACAGTATTTCTATCTGCTGTGTATGGGGAGTGTATGATTTCTTTTTATCTGGAGCTTTCCCTCTTCTATTCTTCATTGCTGCATTCCCTTTTGTCCTCAATGCTGCCCACCCTTGTCCTCTGTGCTGAATTCCTTCTTGCCATCAGTGCCGCATTCCCCCTTGTCCTCAATTCTGAATTCCTCCTTGTCCTCAGTCTTGCACCCCCTTGTCCTTAGTGCTGCATTCCCTCTTGTTCTCAGTTATCTTTTTTTTCATGTCCCCAATGCTTCATGCTTCCATGTCCTCAGTACTGCATTCCTCTTTTTTCTCCGTGTTGCATTCCACCATGGCCTCAGTGCTTCACTTCCCTTGTCCTCAGGGCTGCATTTCCCCTTTCCTCAGTCATGCATGTCCATTTTGTCTTCAATTCTGTAATCCTCTTTGTCCTCTCTGCTGCATTCCACATTATTTTCAGTGATACATTCCCCCTTGTCCCCTGTACTGTAGTCCACCTTATCCCCAGTGCTGCATTCTCCTTGTCCCCAGTGCTGCTTTCCTTCTTGCCCTCGGTGCTGCATTTCTCCTTGTCCCCAGTGCTGCTTTCCTTCTTGCCCTCGGTGCTGCATTTCTCCTTGTCCCCAGTGCTGCATTTCTCCTTGCCCTCAATGCTTCCTTCCTTCTTGACCTTAGTGCTGCATTTCTCCTTGTCCCCAGTGCCGCTTTCCTTCTTATCCTCAGTGCTGCATTTCTCCTTATCCTCAGTGCTGCTTTCTTTCTTGTCCTCAGTGCTGCATTTCTCCTTGTCTTCAGTGCTGCATTTCTCCTTGTCCTCAGTGCTGCCTTACTACTTGTCCTTAATGCTCCATTTCTCCTTGTCCCAAGTGCTGCATTTCTTCTTATCCTCAGTACTGCATGTCCCTTTTATCCTCATTACTACATTTCTTCTTGCCTTGCTACATTCCCTTTGTTCTCAGTTCTACATTCATCCATATCCTCAGTGTTACATTCCCTCTTGTATTCAGTGCCAGTGCTGCAATCTCTCTTGTCCTCACTGCAGCCCCCCCACACACACACTTTTCCTTGGTGTTACATTCCCTCTTGTCCTCAGTGCAGCCCCCCTTGTCCTCACTGCAGCCCCCCCCACACACAAACTGTTCCTTGGTGTTACATTCCCTCTTGTCCTCGGTGCTCTTTTTTCTTGTACTCAGTGTTGCCTTACTTCTTCACCCCACTGCTGCATTCCCCCTTATGCTCAGTGTGTTGATTACAATCTCAGATCCCACCTTGTGCAGAGATCTTCTTGCTGTGGGACAACAATCTAAACACCTGAAGCATGACCTTCACTGAAGCAGTTTAATTGAGAGGTTAACCCTATACAAGCACACATACTGCAGTTGCCTCTGCATGTTTTATTGGAAATGCACACTTTTCACAGCATCTGCTGTTGCAATTCTGACCTTTAGAAAATGTCTGTAACACTTGCTGCTACACCCAGACCGTAATGTAACTGAGTTTTAAACTGCAGTAGTCCTTCAAGAAGGCTAAATTCCTTCATTTTTATTTAGAGCTTTGAGAAATGCTTTGTTATTTTTGTTAGAGCATTCAGAGATTCATCTTAATGATTTTTAAAGCTAAAGTTTAAGTTGCTTTTTTGGGGGGGATACGGCACCATACATATTAGTTATGTGTTACAGTGTGTATCCCATTACCTGCAGGCTGCTGCTTCTTCTAAAAGTCTTCTATGTTGTGTCTCCTCACAGTTATTGGATACACCCCTGAACAGTCGTTTTAAGCCCCATGGGCAGAGTGAAACATGTCAGAAGTGTGTAGTCAGGAGGAGCTTAGGCTGAAGCTGTATCTCCACCTTTCTGTATAGTAGCTGGGCTACACTCCCACAATGCACCGTGTTCTGTGAATTGGTGGTGGAATGGTTTCCATTATCTGCTCCACCGTACATTCACAGAATGCGAAGCATTGTGGGAGTGTAGTAATACACGTCCTCTAAATGGCAGAGAAGGGTGAAGGGGGCAGGCAAGCAGTGAAACATTTCTCTATAGCAGCAGCTGCAGTTAAGACTCACAGGAGCCCTGTGCAGTCTCTAACAGGAGCAGCAGCCTGAAGGTAATGAAATTATTATTATTATACAGGATTTATATAGCGCCAACAGTTTGCTCAGCGCTTTACAATATAATGGGAGACAATACAGCAACAATACAGTTCAATATAAGAGGGATAGGAGGGCCCTGCTCCTCGGAGCTTACAATCTAGGAGATACACACCATTACACACCATTATATATAACTACAATATAATATGTATGTTGCTGCATTTCAAAAAACCTTTGGCTTTAAAAAACATTTGAATGAAAATATTGAAATATATTTACAGAAACAATATTACAAAATACACAATAGCAGTACCAGTAAAATAAGAGGGATTGAAAGTGAAAAATACTTAAGTAAAGTTTCACTTGGCCCTTGGTTCCATGCACTGTGATATTGTCATGTACCTTGGTTGGAGGTTGAGTTGACGAGAGGGCTTCCTTTGCAGCTCTGGTCCAAGAACCCCTAAATGTGGTGACAGAGGTACAAGGCTCAAAGAAGCATGGGTGTCGGTAGCTTGGTAGCAGGTGACTGCCACAGTCAGGGATGTAGTCAAGGTGAGCCAGGGTCATACATGGCGAGACAGCAGTGCAGTCAGGAGGCAGGCTGAGGTCAGTACCAGGGAAGCAGGCAGAGAAAGGTCCAGTAGCAGGCTAAGGTCAGCACCAGGGAAGCAGGCAGAGAATAGTCAGAGGCAAGCCAAGGTAAGTATCCAGAATCCACAGAGCAAGATCAGGAACAAGCCTTGTCAGCAACGGAAGATCATTCAGCATTCAGCAAAAGCAGGAATGCAGGAACACAGACCATGGGGAAGCTGAAGAACATCCAGCGATTGGCACACAGCAGGAACTCCTTTAAATGGGTAGCTTGGCGCCAATGGGCATGGATGTGTGTGCCGGCACACAGAAATGCGCCTGCACATCAGCGCACTCTGGATACTATTCTAAGCTTGTCTGTGTGCATGAGCATTTGCACGGAAATGAGCATTAGCTGCATGAGAATGAGCATTAGCTGTATTAGTTTCCTGACAGATATGTTTTCCCAATTAAAGGGTTCTATGAGTGTGTTGATAGGCCTGCTGGATTATTTTTTTATGTTTAGTGTTCACACCCTTAATGCCAACTATTCTAAATACATCTACGTATCCAGGTTGAACAATCCAACATAAATGTACCAATATATTATAGAATATGTTATAGAATTAAATTATGATTTGTTAGACATCAAATATGATAAAGATATAATAATCTCTCTCCTAGATGGTTGTATATGTCCCATCTGCCTACTAGACTTTGTAATTCAGGCACATTTGGTAACTGATTGGAATCTTCCAGTACATTAGTGTAACAAATTTTTAATAAAGTTAACTCAATTATAGCAGCGATTATAGTTTATGAACAGTTTGGCTCTGGCAGTTTAAAAAAAAGAAAAAAACAGACTCAGGTTGTGTACTGTTTAAACCATTCTCCAAACTTGATTTTCAGCATCTAATGAGAGGGTCTAAAGCAGAAGTATAATCTGCAATGCTTACCACTGCTCCAATGGCCCGACATCCTCATGGTCCCTCGTCAAACCTGGCATCTTCTCCTGGCTTCTTCTGAGTGCTGGTCTTTGCCCTTCTGGATTGATCGCCACTCAGTTCTACATTCTTGTTTGTCCTCAGTGCTCAATTTCTTCTTGTCCTCTAATTTTCCCCAGTGTTTTGTCCTCGATGCTACATTCCTCACTATTCCTTAGTGCTGTATACCTCTGTACTCATTGCAGTGTCCCTCCTTGTCATAAGTGTTACATCCCCCCTTGTCCTCAGTGCTGCATTTCTCCTTGTCCTCAGTAATGTCTTTTGCCTTTGTCTTCAGTAATGCTTTTTGCCCTTGTCTTCAGTGATGCTTTTTGCTCTCTTTTTCTCTGCATTCATTGCAACTTTCCTTGTTAGACCACTTCTCCAGAAATCTCCTTGCCTCCACCTATGTGTCACATTTTCCTAATCTCAGGCAATCACACTGCCTGTGTGTGACATCTACATTACTCTCTATTCCCTAGCACCATTTGTCCAATACAGAGAAGATAATATATCACCTGGAGCCCACTGATGTGGATATTTGTGGTCCATGAAATATTTTTGCAGTATTACATATAAGGAATAAAGGAGCTTCTTGATGACGCGATTTGTGAAATGTATTGAGGCCCAGCCGTTTGTTGCCACTTCCACTCTTCCAAATCAACAAACAATATCTCAGGGACTTATAATGGTATATTCTAAACAAACCATCTCCATATAGTACTACAATGCATAAAATTGCCTCCACCCGTCAAGTGTACCGTGCTTCAGGTGCAAGCAGCCCTCCTTAAATACCCTCATGACGCCAGTCTGAAACCGACTGGTGTCATAATGGGCGGTGACGTTATGTGTGTGCCTCCGTCGTGCATGCGCACTGGCGCATGAGGGTTCCATATGACAGGTCCATATCCCATGTCCCCCAAGACACCCAGTTGAACCGGAAGGGAACCCAACCATACAGGCATGCCCCACTACTGGAGTCACCTAAAAGGAACCCATCACATCATACATCCGCCCACGAGACCGGCCATCCAGAACCATACAGTTTTGATATATACAAAATATGCTTTACATCTCGATAACGTACAATCAATTACAAAACTATATTGTATATAGTGAACTCTTGCAAAATATGGTGCACAAATATAAAGATGACATAATCTCGCAAAGGGAACAAGGTTACAGATGTTGAGAAAGAGGAAGGAAACAGAGGGAAAAAAAACAAGCTAGGACCTCCATCCCATCCTTTATAAAAAGGGTTTAAAACTAATTACATCATTGAGTCCTGGGGGTGACGTAGCTCTCAAAGCATGAATACAATGCATCTCGCGTTGAAGAATTGTTTTGTCAAAGTTACCCCCCCCCCCTTGGAATCCTCCAGAATACAATCTAAAGCTAGAAATTTCACAACAGTGGTGGCCCAAGCATGTTGTAATCCTACATCATGGCATCCTATTGGGGTAGAAAATAAATTATTATTGATGTAATGGATGTGGTCCCTAATTCTACACCAGAAGGGATGTTTAGTTTTGCCCACAAAGAAAGCACCAAACTCACTAAACATGAATTATACCACACCAATAGTTTGGCAACCCACATGTGTGACAGTGAGTGTAATTGTCCAATGGGCAAATACATAGTACGATACTCAAAAATCCATCTACAGAAATCACAGGATTCACATTTCCATGTCCCCCTCTGTCCATCCTCCTCTACCTCCCTCCTCTCATCATTTTGACAATGGCTTCTAGTCAGTCTGTTCCTAAGTGATTTAGACCATCTGAATGTTATATCCCCAATGTATTTACTTAAAATTGGATCATTAGTGAGGAGATACCAGTGTTTCTGCAATATGTACCGTGTGCAAGGGTTTTGTTGTGTGCATGTAATAATAACTCTTACCAAATTGACCTCTGCGGTCCTTGGTCTTTTGAATAGGGCCTGTTGTCTAGTTTGATCTAGTGCCCTCCTTTCTTTAAGATAGTATTTGAGTACCCCTTAACTAGGAGTATTTCTCTAAGGAGATAAAATATATACAAGTATATTGGTATAAGTATACATGTGTTACATTCTACAGTTTTTTTTACATCTACTCAATCTTATCCTGAAGAAGCGGATAAAGTTTATGATTAGAGATGAGCGAATTATTCAAAAATTCGATTCGGCTGATTCGCCGAATTTGCGGAAGAAATTCGATTTGATGCGAATTTATTCGCTGCGAATTTAACTTATTAAAAGGGTTTCTAGGCTTCAGAGAGCCTTTATATTAGTGCAGAACACTGTACCTTTAATTTAAATGCCCTTGGAGTCTGCTGGGGAAGAGAAATAATACTGTCAGTCAGTATGACATGCAGATGAGTGCCGTCGATCTTAGAATCACCGCACACTTCACTCATTTGGGCAGTCACGGGGCACGACGAAGAAGAAGAAGAAGAAGAAGAAGAAGAATGAGAAGAAGAAGAAGAAGAAGAAGAAGAAGAAGAAGAATGAAAAGAAGAAGAAGAAGAAGAAGAAGAAGAATGAAAAGAAGAAGAAGAAGAAGAAGAAGAATGAAAAGAAGAAGAAGAATGAAAAGAAGAAGAAGAAGAATGAAAAGAAGAAGAAGAAGAAGAAGAAGAATGAAAAGAAGAAGAAGAAGAAGAAGAATGAAAAGAAGAAGAAGAAGAATGAAAAGAAGAAGAAGAAGAAGAATGAAAAGAAGAAGAATGAAAAGAAGAAGAATTCCAGTACAGCAAAAAGTGTATCTGCAGAGAGCTCCGCTATTTCTGACAGTTCTCTGACAGTTCCTTCACATTTACAGCGGTTGAAACATTGTATCTATTTGTTTCCGAATAAAAACATCTGTATCCTAAATGGAAACAAATAGATACAATGTTTCAACCGCTGTAAATGTGAAGGAACTGTCAGAGAACTGTCAGAAATAGCGGAGCTCTCTGCAGGGACACTTTTTGCCGGCTGTAGAAGGGATGAAAATCGGCCGATCGGGAAAAATTCGATTCGCGCATCCGAAGTTTGCTAATATTCGGATTCGGTGCGAATCGAATTTTTCCTAATATTCGAAACGAATTCCACTTCGCCAAGTTCGATTCGCTCATCTCTATTTATGATATATATGAGTATGGAGATGCTGGTGATATCTTTACCAATGTTTATCATATTTATGATCACTAATTTTACACTTTGATGTGATTGTGGCATGAAATAATGGTATGTGTAGTCCAGCACTCCTTCTCATGGTTGGATATTGTGTTATTACAAATGTATTTAATGAGATGGTGTTGTACTGATTTTAACATATTTTCTTTAATATTAAATACTTGGAAATAAAAATTGTGATTTTATAAGTTGCCTCATGTTGTGCCGATAAAGTCTGCTTTTTCTGAGGGGCATCTTTGTTCCTAAGCCATTTGTATTAATTTTTGGATATGGCATGGTGAAGGTTCATATAAATGCTTTTTAATAACAAATAAATTGGAAAATAATATTTATTCTTTAGAAAATAATTTATACATCTAGTAAAAATGAAATAGAGCTATGCCCTTTTGTACCAGCCCCACCCCTTCTTGTGTCTTGTTATTATTTTAATAAAAACTTCTACAAGAATACGCTATTGTAGACAGAACGAGATCTGCTTTTTATGCTGAATTGATTTTTTACTGTATAGGCCCCAAATCAAAAGAAGTAGAGATTGTTTCATGTTTCTTATATTAAGAGCCTACCGACTGCTCTCAAAATCTGTTGCACCTCCTTCTGCCTATAGTTCTTTTGTTGACTTTGGCCACTAATGCTCAGAAGTGGACAGAAGAGAAAAAAAAAAATAAAGAACAAGTTTTATCTTGGCGTTGGCCCATAAGTGTCATCATGTTTGTTACATCCCTAATCTTCAGAGCCATCTGCTGAATTTGTTGTGCAGGCATAAACAGAATGCTTCTTTATTTGTTGAAATAAACATTCTAAAAATTGCTATACAATATAAGAGCTAATACAAATTAATTTCAGGCTGAATGACACACATAATTAGGCAAATAAGATAAATGTTATTCCCATGGATTGTTTCAATGTACTGTAGAAGATTCTTGTGATTTTTCCAGCGTCCACACTAAATGTTTGTTTAATGGAGGCTCGGAAGTAAGTGAGTCATTTAATTGGTCTGTTAATTTCTAACTCCAGCAAACATTTCTGTTTGTTTTATCTTTCTACTGTTTGAACCTCCTCCTTACTACTGAGCACATAGCCCTTTACAGGACAGAATGACCAATAGACCGAAAATTCAATTTGATTTATAAGAAGAGCAATGAAATCTACAAACACATCTACCTGATACAAAAATTCACCAAGGGCCCTGATGTAGAGAGTGAATTCTCATGCTCACAGTTATCTCTTCTCTATGTATTATACTTCTCTGCACCATTTGTACACTGAACTATTTCTGCTACCTTAGATCTAGCCAACAAGGCACCTGTGGACCATTTTGCACATCTTGGCAGTATCTGGCAGGGGATTGATGTCTCTCATTACAATTCATCATATGTTATCTTGGAATCTCAGGATTAGTCGCCATGTCCAACTGTTTTTTATTTTATTATTCTTTATGTATGTTGTCACAGAACATTCAGAGACATACAGATATGCCTGTATGAGTTTACGGTGATATATTCTCATTGCCATTCAAAGACTGACAAAGAATACAAAGCTAGTATATATCAACTTGGCAAAAGCCAAGTTATCTTCATAAAAAGTGGTGGGAAATCTGGAGGAAGGGGTAGTGGCTTCATATTGGTCCCCGACCAAATACTAAGGAAAACAGAGAATGGTTCTCTAATACAAAGAGTGTTTATTAGAACAGTTGGGGTTAACCTTGAAACTACTGGGCTTAGAAGGGAGAAGTGAGGGGGGATGGGAATGATAGGGTCTTTTTGACCGTGCTGAGGGGGAACGGCCAGAAGAGTGATAGTTTTTATTTTTAAAGGGTTGTCTAATTTTGAATCAATTTTTCTATTTATAATACTGTATATGTTTTAAGCTGCAAATCCTTTAGCTAATAATATTATATAGTTGTAGCGCTACCCCTGAAGGAGACACTTGGTAATTTGGGTTCTCTGTTCTGAGCCTCGTCTCCAATAACAACCTCAGCCCCTCTGACACACCTGGTTGGTTGAAAATTTCTGCAAGCACTGAGAAGAACACAAGTGTAGATACCTTTAATTTAGTTGTGAATTAGCACTAGGAAATAGACACAAGATTGTTTAGTGGTAAATGAATATGAATAAATGAATAATGAACAAATAGTGGTTTGAGCATAAATGAACACACAGACAGACAGTATAACCACTATGCTAAAGTAAATTAAAAGAGAGTTCTATTCCACTAGACAGGAATCATAACATAAATCAGCAAAGTTAGCTATAAACAGTGCATACAGGAATTAACTGCAATATGAATAATAATACTAATACTAGTCTAGATTATCAGGGGATCTGTGAGCTGATCCTGTACTGATCGGCGCAGAGCAGACACATGTAGCTCCCTCCTAGGGAAGCTAGGGGGAGATAATTGATTATTTTTTAGTTAGAGGCTGAGTAGCAGCCTTGGCTGAATTAGAGGGGGTTAACTCAGGTCAGGGCTGAGAGGTCAGTTCCTTGACACTTACCCTGCTCTAGAATCTTGGAGAAGATTCTAGAAGCTGCTGGCGGGTCGGTGAGGGGCTGGCCTGCACACTTGGAGGACCTTGGTCAATCCCCAAGCAGGAGGCTTGACATGGGGCCAGGACAACCTTAAAATATGCTGAGACCTGCTCAGCAAGAGAGAGAGTTCAGGTGGAAGATAGAGTGAGAAGGTTGAGGTGCAGCAGCCTGGGAGGGGGCCCAGTAGGGAAGGGGCTCACCTCTAGGCAGTGGCGCTGGAAAGAGAGGAAAGCTCAGCACCTCACCAGCCCCCAGAGCGAGGACCACCTGTGCAGCAGGGAAGGAGGGGCCCAGCAGAAGGCCTGGAAGCAGTCCCCCAGCTCATAGGCAGAGGACTGAGTGAGTAGACCTACACCCCCTGGGCCCATGAAGGGGAAAAAAGCACTCTGGTGGGGAACTGGATTAGCTCCTTGCCCAGGACTGTTCACCTTAGAGTGGCAAGCACTGGATCCCCTACCCAGTAATTCCTTCAGACAGCTGGATAGAGGAGGATTATCTGGGGTCTGGGGTGGTACATCAGGAGAGGCTGAAGAGCTCTCCAAGAAGATAATTTGCTGTGCACATAGTTCTAGGAAGTTGTCCTTGCCGTTCCCTTGGGCATCCCATACACCCCTTACCCCATCCAAGTTATAAATCCCTTAATAAAATCACAAAACCAAGCTCAAGGACAGATTACTGTTTCCTGGATGTAAGAATGCATGTTCCTGGCTGTGCAGGACCCAAATCTCTAGCAACTCTTAAGTGGGTAGTGCTGCACACAGGCAGATACCCATCAGCTCTATGGGTGACTGGGTGTAAACAGACTACGCTTACATCAGGCTACTTCCAAAATGGAAAAGGAAGCAGCCCTTTGCCTTTTTTAGTAGACCTGATCGGACCCAGAGGTAGGCAGGTGTCAATGGACACAAGCTTGCTTACACCTGCCTGTCCATAGGGTTCTATGGATCTTCCAATTAGGTCCACCTGAAAAACTGACAGGCAGACCTGATTGGAACGGTCATATGAAAGGGGCCTTATTCTCCAAAAAAAAAACATTCATACACATCTACTACTTAATGTTCTTGTAATCCATTTTTCATGAAAAATGTCTTACTGTGTTTTCCTGCCTCCTTGTAATGTCATTAAGGAGCTCACAAAATATACACAGTCTCCCAGCATGCCATCAGAGCCTGTCTCTCTGGGATAGGCTAGGGTTGTATTAATATTCATGCTGCCATCCTCATAGCTCTACACCTATCATCCAGAATCTTCTCAAGCTCTCTGGATGCAGAGGAAGCTATTTGACTGGCAGCAGCTGAACACATTTAGCAGACCTGACTAGCAGAATGCAGCTTCACTTAGTACAGTGAGCAAACTATGCTTTTACCTAACAAACAATTATGGCATGGGGGCCCCCCCCAAAATCCATACCAAACCCTTGTCCGAGCATGCAGTCCGGCAGGTCAGGAAAGGGGGGGACCAAGTGAGCACCCCCCCTCCTGAAGTATACCAGACCAGATGCCCTCAACATAGAGGGGAGTGCTCTGGGGCAGGGGGGGCTCCGCCCAAAGCACCTTGGGGACAAGGGCCTCTTCTCCACAACCGTGGCCAGTGGTTGTGGGGATCTGTGGGTGGGGGGCTTATTGGAATCTGGAAGCTCCCTTTAACAAGAGGGCCCCCAGATCCTGTCCCCCATGTGAAAGAGTATGGGGTAAATGGTACCACTACTCATTCACAAAAAAAAAGCATAGTGTAAAAAATGACAGTAGACAGTCTTTGACTTCCACTCTCGATGCTGGCTCCCACATCTGACAGCTGCGCTGGGATGACAGTTCTTAATTACTGTCATTACATCACAAGGATGTGGGGTTACCCCTGCTCCCTTGTGACGTCATCATGCACTGTGATTGGCCAAAGCATTGCACCTGCATTGCTTTGGCCAATCACAATCCACTGTCAGGGCACAGTGCAATGTGGGGCGCGGCAGGGAAATATCCCGCCAAACGCCTTTACCATTCATGTGTTCATCGAACACATGAACAGCTAAAGTTCCAGTCAAACTAACGTTCAACTCGAACATAAAGCCCATCACTAATAGCCACCCACTAACACAAAGTCAGATCACAGCAGCAAAAAAAGGAAAAGGGAACGGATTAATGAAAAGAGAGCAAAATAAATGGTATTGCCACCAAAGGTTACTACCAGGCATTGCAATGATCTTTTTGTGTGTTTTTTTAAAGGAAACCTTCACTTTCTTAAATAAATGTTTTTAACTTAAATAATTGTTGCATGCACCATTTTGTAACCTTATTAAAAATTATGTTTCTATTTTAACATATAGGCATTTATTATTCACTAAAACAAGTATGTGAACCTATAATGATTTCCTAAAAGGAGAAAATGTAAATAATTTACTAACGTGAGAAGCAATGTCAGTGCAGTGTAGTAAAGTAAATTACAGTTCACAACAAACATTCAATTATGTGAGAAGGTCTGTTTATCTTAATTTTCCTGCACGTAATTGGACGTTATAAGTAAATGCAAGCTCCTTTAATGTCACTTTATTACAAAATCCTGTTTGATATATTTTTTAAAAATTGTCAGCTACAATATGTGGTAAATAATCAGTACAATAAAACCTTTAACTGATTCTTATTTAATTGATCCTTAAAACAGGCAAATAATGCATGGGATTGAGAACATGGCATTCATCATGCTTTTGTGAATTGGTGATATTATCAATGGTAATACTTACTATGCTTTAGTGTATCATGGGCCCTCTAACGTTTTTCTCCTGGAAATGACCTTGATTGATCAACTTCACTGTTTTTTTTTAAACCTCCCTGGCGGTATTCCCGAGTGTAGCTCGGGGTAAAGTTTCAGTACCACAAGCGGTAACTCCCAGCTACACTCAGGCTTACCATGCGGCGCTGCTCCATGATCCCTCGATCACTTACCTTGTCCTGCGCTCCCGCGATGTCCCTCCTGCAGTGTCCCCGGCAATGTCCTCTGGTGGATGCCGGCATCTGTCTTCTGGGTTCCGTCCCCTGCGAGCATCGGGACATACGGGGACGGAACTGGCGGGAAATTTGAAAATGACAAAAAGTGACATTCACTAAATACACTAAAATCACATAGTAAAACATTACTGTATCAAACCATTTCACATACATTTTATCCCGAGTGCTTTGTCCTGTGCCCTGCCTGCATTTTTACTGTTCTTTCTGCCTGGAAACTGAGAAATGTCTATGGTGTCCAGAAAGCGTCCCTTTATGTCAAAATCGGTTTTAGACCAGCTAGAGAACAGTGATAGTAGATCAGAACCACTTGCAGAATTGAGCGATAATGATTCGTGGGGAAATTCGTCATCAGACACTGAAAACGATTTTGCAACTTTGCTCAGTGATGTGCGAACTTGGCGCTATATTTCAAACGTCGGTGTTTTTGGTTTGATTATATTATTGAATTAAATGTATTATTATATTATTATTTGTTATGATTATTTATTAAACTATAATTTATGATTTCGTGTTTCAAATTTTAACATATCCAGGATGTTTACTAGACTCTTGTTCGGACAGATTTCAGTGATTTATTCCTAAAAAATTACAGGCCCACAATTAAAAAAAAAATACATATTTCCATGCAAAAAAATGTACCGCTTTGAGCACAGAAATACTGACATAATCAGACCGCTAGGGAGGTTAATTAACATGATTAAAGGCAAGCTGTAATTTTATATAAAACTGAACAGAAACATTGAAGGTGCAATAACAGCAATCTTTTTTAAATCAGTTCCAGCAAAAGGACTCTCCCCCTACAGGGCAGATCCTTGGACTACATAGTTAATGGTAGATCTAGAAAAGATTATACAATGAGATTGTATAGTGTATGGTCATCTTTAGTCCGGGGGGGGGGGCATGTGAGACTCCTGTTTAGAGACTGCTGCTCTTATATAGAGATCAGTGGTCTTTATGTGCAGACTGCTGCCCAGAGACGAGGATATTGTAAAGAAAATTTAAAAAAAGTAGGATATGTACAAAGAGTACTCTTAGGCCTCTCAAACTGTCCCCCCCCCCAAAAAAAGCAAATGGATTTGCAATGAATCGCTTTTAAGAAGCGACTTCATTTGTGCTTGGCTCGTGGTTCAGGGGTGATAAAAAATATTTAATATGTAAAAATAATGTATAAGCAGATTAAGCAAACATGACATGATGGGACTGTAGTGCACTGCTTCCTTCTAAGACAGAATCAAAACTGTCAACAATAATTAACATGAATGCAATTACTTAAGCGGTACAGTACCTCTGGAAATGATAAAACCCAAGAATAAAAATGTAATATGTTGCAGCTTACAGTTCTTAGACTTGGTGGCTGCATGTTTTTTTTTTTTTTCAGTCTAAGAGCATTTTCAGCAAAGACAGAAAATACCTGTTGATCTTGGCAGAAATGCCATGTCCTTGTCCTTTTGAGCTGCACCGAAGAATATCTTCCTTTGTAGATATTTTCTGTAAACTACCAGTTGTCCTAACCTCCATATAATGGAGATGAAGAGATAAGGACATACACTATATATTGCCAAAAGTATTGGGACACCCCTCATTGGATTCAGGTGTTTCAATGACCTCCATGGTCACAGGTGTATACAATCAAGCACCTAGGCATGCAGACTGCTTCTACAAACATTTGTGAAAGAATGGGCCGCACTCAGGAGCTCAGTGAATTCAAGCGTGGTCCCGTGATAAGTTGCCACCAGTGCAATAAGTCCATCTGTGAAAACTCCTTGTTACTAAATGCTCCGCGGTCAACTGTTAGTGGTATTATAACAAAGTGGAAGCAACTGGGAACAACAGCAACTCAGCCACGAAGTGGTAGGCCACGTAAAATGATAGAGCGGGGTCAGCACATGCTGTAGCGCACAGTGCACAGAAGTCACCAACTGTCTGCAGAGTCAATAGCTAAAGACCTCCAAACTTTGTGTGGGCTTCAGATTAGCACAACAACAGTGTGTAGAGAGCTTCATGGAATGGGTTTCCATGGCCGAGCAGCTGCATCCAAACCTTACATCACCAAGTGCAATGCAAAGCATCGGATGCAGTGGTGTAAAGCACGCCACCACTGGACTCTAGAGCAGTGGAAACGTGTTCTCTGGAGTGATGAATCACGCTTCTCTGTCTGGCAATCCAATGGATGTTTTTGGTGGAGGGAGGATTATGGTGTGGGGCTGTTTTTCAGGGGTTGGGCTTGGCCCCTTAGTTCCAGTTTAGGGAACTCTTAAGGTGTCAGCATACCAAGACATTTTGGACAATTTCATGCTCCCAACTTTGTGGGAACAGTTTGGGGATGGTCCTTTCCTGTTCCAACATGTCTGCAAACCAGTGCACAAAGCAAGCTCCATAAAGACATGGATGAGTGAGTTTGGGGTGGAGGAACTTGACTGGCCTGCAAAGAGTCCTGACCTGAACACAATAGAACACCTTTGGGATGAATTAGAGTGGAGACTGTGAGCCAGGCCTTCTCGTCCGACATCAGTGCCTTATCTCACAAGTGCACTTCTGGAAGAATGGTCAAACATTCCCATAGACACACTCCTAAACCTTGTGGACAGCCTTCCTAGAAGAGTTGAAGCTGTTATACCTGCAAAGGGTGGGCCAACTCAATATTGAACCCTACAGACTAAGACTGGGATGCCATTAAAGTTCATGTGCGTGTAAAGGCAGGCATCCCAATACTTTTGGCAGTATAGTGTATTTGTCCATATCAGGAGAGCACCTAGGGTGACAACAATGGCTCCCTCCATGGATGCAGTGGAGGAGTGACGTGGCATTCCCGGGTCAGGAAGTGTGTTATTTGTAGAGTTATTTGCAAAGTTATCAGGTGAAAATAAAGCAAAAGAAGCTTAAAAAAAAAAGAAAACAAAAACAGCCACCACTGCAAGCACTAGTAATCTGCAATACATTACATTTTTTGCTTTATGCATACAGTATATACACAAATGTGTTGGTTAGTGTGAATTAATTTCTGTGTAAACTGTTCCTCCTTTTTATGTATTCTTGCTGACTTTAAAGAAAACTTGGCTGGTACACCCAAACTGCCTGTTTTTATCTACAATAGCATTTCCTTGAAGCTGCAAAGGTGTGTATGTTAAATATCTCTTTGAATAACTGGTGGTTTCACATAGAGAACATATTTGTATAATTGTTATTCTTGGCTACATTGTATATGATTGTATCATGGCAGAGATACGGAAATAATAATTAGGAAATTTGTGGTTAGCCTTGTCAAAATAATATATTTACATTATTATTTTTTCCTTAGGGTATATACAAGCCTGTCGTGGTTTGATGATAGCAGCAGTCATTCTGGGATTTTTTGGTTCGATTTTTGCACTTGTTGGGATGAAATGCACCAAAATTGGAGGCTCAGAAAACACCAAAGGAAAAATCACCTTCTTCTCTGGACTGCTCTACGTACTCAGTGGTGAGCTATGTACTTTGTAAAGCCTGTGGTCACCAGGGCTCATTTTAAAACCAGCATTTTGTTTTGGATAGTGTGGGAAGATTTACTTTGCTACAGGCACAAACTGACCACACTGATAGCAAAAGATCCAACCAATCCTGTATCACACTCCTAAAGCGTGTAAGGTATTATCTGCCCAGCTTTCAAGCTTTTCATTCTATGGTGAAGGAAGGAAAAAGGAATGAGGATCAGGGTAAAACTGCCCTCTATTGCTTATCAAGGGAAGAGGAATGACAAGTTTACTCACCTTTTGCTACTCCCATCCCCCCACCCACCTATCAGTAGCTGTCAAAATTTGGTGAAACCTACAGTGGTGAAATGTCCAGCATGCCCTCTTATATCTTTTGTCACATTAATACATTGCTAGAGTGGAGCATTGCTGATCTAAGTCATCTTGCTTTTTGAAAATGCCTAAGGCTCCATGCACACTAGCATTTTTTTGAGTTTCAGCATCTAGGAGCAGAAAAAAAATTGTTTTTGTAGAGTTTTTTTGGAGCGTCTTTCCAGCAGAAAAAAGTTAAACACTCCTAAGTGCTGCTACTAAACGCTACAAAAACACTCCTAACAGCTTTTTTCTACATGTACTGTAAAAATGCAAATAAAACACTAATGCTCCTGAATGCCACAAAAACATTACTAAAAAAGGCTATTACCAGCATTTTTTATCCAGCATTTTTTGAGCTTACAAAAAACACTAGAGTGCACGGAGCCTTAAAGCGACTGTAAAGCCTCACCTTGTAAAACAACTCATTCAATTTAAAATAGAAATGAAAGGCAAAACATAAGAAAACATTATGAGCACTTTTTACCCTCTTTATAAGTGAGCACATAAGCTCTGTTCCTAGCTGCAAAAGGGCTGGGGAAGGAGAAACAGCATCACATTGATCTTGCCAGTGAATGGCTGTGTGTGTTTGTGTGTGTGTGTGTGTGTGTGTGGGCTGTTGGGTGTCAGGACAAGTCTGATCCTTGGATGAGAACACACTGATTTCCCATCAAAGCTAGAGAACTGGGAACAGGGATTTCACACAAAGGAAGCAATACAAAGAGAACAGGATACTTTCTTTTATACAAGTACATGGTATAGCAAGCACATATAGTATTATAAATATGAAATATTGGGTTTATATATTCTTTAAAAGCTAAGTTCACCTGAAAAATGAAAAGGTGAACTAATTCCAAATATCCTGGCCACCCCTCCAGACCCCACTGCTCATGACCCCAGTGATGCCCTGTGCTGCCAGTGTAGTGGTCTGACGTATAAGAATGCAAGACATAGGTGGATGCAGCATTGCTCTGATGCTCTATCTGTCCCTTCTTCACAGCTTCTAAGACTGAGAACTGAAAGGTCAAATGCTGCTGATCACTCAGTTCTCGGTCTTCAGTGAACATAGAGATAGCGACTGTCAGTCACTGGCTCTCTGCTTTGCCCCGCCAGTGTTCACTGGAGCACTGGGCTGGGAAGGTGTTGAGAGCAGCTGGCATCTCCCCCCTCCCCTACTGTATCTATACTTGCCTGTTATTTTGATCTTTTTTCATTTTTCCCCAGCTCAGGTAGATATACCCGAGCCGGAGGTGACAACTTGTGAACAGACAATCTGATTCAGAGAATCAGATTGCCTGGGCAACAAGCTCCTTCTCCACCTACATCAAATGCGCGGCTCTGGGGTGAGCTCTTTGTTCTCTAGCAAGGCACTGCACAGGAAAGGAGCGAGCCATGCCTGCTAGACCCTGGTGTCTGGAGGAAGGAAATCTGCAGCTGGTGTGAAGAGATCACAGCACCAGCTGTAGCAGCCGGCCGCCTGGTGCCCTGACCACAATGGGTATAGAAAGGTGAGGGCAGTGTGTGAGGGTCAGGGAGCGGATGCATGGCTTCCTGCATGTATGTGGTGTGGAGAGGTGGTGGCATGCAGGAAGCAGAGGGGGAAGCTGGGTGCCGTGACACCCCCAGTTGACTGTTGCAGCAAAGTTCATTTGCAGGAGCCCCGGAGGATGATCAGGATGCAGCGTTCATCTTGGTGTCAGAGACCTCAAAGACAAGATCTGCAGTGCTGCATTGCTCCAGCCATTGCCCAACCAGCCTGGAACACAGCTTTTTCCAGAAGAAATTGTGGTGTGACACTGGAACTTAGAGTCAGCCTATCTACTCTGCACTTAGTCCCTAGTAGCACCTAATATAATTCACTACCAGAAGTGGTCATCAGATGCCTAGTCTGCTTCTAGCATATGCTGGTTATTGAGCCCTGAGCTAAAACTAGCTATAGAATCCCAGACCAGAAGGGACAGGGTTAAACAAAAAATGTAATGTATGGCAGCTTATCAATCATTAGATGTGGTGGCTGCATTATTTTTCCTTTTTTTACCTCTGCTTTCACCTGGTCATCTGACCAGTAACACACCTCCTGTATTAGTGTGCCTCCACTCTGGATGAATGAACACAGATTTGGACAGCAGCATTGTAAATCTAGGTGGAGGGGATGTTAGATGTGCTAGTGGATTTAGATACACTAACAAACTAAAGCCAAACTCCAGCTAACACTTTATAAGCAGTTCTAGCAAACATTTTTTTCTTCGTTTTGGGATAAAGGTTTTAAATGGATAAATAAAGAATGATCTTTGTAAGCAGCCTTGTCACTGCAAGAGACCTTGTTCTTTTGTAAAACAACACACTTACTGGCTGAATCTCTAGATGAAAATGAAAGAAAGAGAAACTAATACAGCTATCACATCTAAGAATTGGTGAGCTGCTATTTTGCAAATGTTTGCTTTTGGGTTTAATACCTATTTAAGTAAAATAACAGGAGTTGCATGAAAACTATAATGCAATCAACAAGTGAATCTACTAATATACTAGAAGGTGACCACTGCACACATATAGTAGCACAGACCTAGCTGTCTGGCACTGTGCTTGTGAAATAATATCAATAAGACAGAGATATCTCCATCACAAGGATTCAGGACAATAAGTTAAGGCCGCTACAGTTAAACATTAAAAACACATGAACAATGGCCTAATAGTCTCTGCTTCTGCCTTGAATAAAATACAACAGCATCTCCTTTGTGTGGACATGTGGTCTCCAGAAAAAGCTCTCTTTCTCCACCTATTTCATCCCTCTGGGGTTTTCAACCCAGCCACCATGGAGAGGAAGTGATGTACGTAAATAACTGTAGGCATTGAGTAGCAGAGCCACTTACAAATACAGACAGTAGAGGGCAGCAGATCCTTAAAATGTGAACCCCATGCCTTCCATTTTTCCAGGTCTGTGTGCCATGACAGGAATCTCCCTTTATGCTCACAAGATAACCTCTGAGTTCTTTGATCCATTCTTTGTGGAGCAGAAGTAAGTACATGAACTGTCAGATTCATTTTACCAATCTTATAGTGGAAGAAAATTGTTGTTTGAATACTGTAATTCCTGTACATAGGTATGAACTAGGAGCTGCACTGTTTATCGGATGGGGAGGATCGTCAATCAGCATCATTGGAGGTTCTATTCTCTGTTTGTCTTTGAAAGAAAGCATCAAGGCGGCCAGGTATCAGAGTATTTCCTTTATCTGAGCATGTGAACTCCTCACTCACTAAACTCATATGGCCTTGTATCAAGTATTTTCTTTGTTAGAATATTGCTGTTCTCGCTAAATTCTGATCAGTTTGTCCTTATCCTGTATTATAAACACATATCCTAACACATTAAGGAGTACTATGGTTATTGTTTTTTAAATTGTATCTAATTCCCCAGGGGAAAATGCATATAGCACTTGGTCTTGTGCTGATTGGTGGCCCTGGGGAATACCTCAATGAGGAAAGCTCTGCAGGTTCCAAAGTGGGCCCAAGGTGTCATCTTGTGAGTCAACTCCCTGCGCACAAAGCTAACAATGTCTCGATGACTCCAGGCTGGCATACCACAAGGCCCCCCAGTTGTTCCCTTTGAGTGGAAACTCCCCAGACACACATTCTAATACTGGCTGTCACCCCCCCCCGTCCCCCGTCCCCTTTTAAAGCCCATTTTCTGCATGCCAGCAGTCTTGCGAAGGGACTGTTCCTGATGTCTTCATGCCCACAGACCAGCTCTGGATGTGAAGACAGCAGGAACAGTCCACCGCTGGATGTGGGGAGTGCCATTTTCTGCACACCAGCAGTCTTGCAAAGAAACTGTTCCTAACATCTTCATGCCCACAGACCAGCTCTGGATGTGAAGACAAAAGGAACAGTCCACCACTGGATGTGGGGAGCGTCATTTTCCAGAGGATCAGGCAAGTATAGCTTTTCCTTGTGCCCCTGGACAAAGCAGTCAGTTAAAATAAAAAGTTTGCAGAGTTTTGCTTAAAATAAAAGACACTTTTTTTGGCATGATCAGTCATATTTTCAATGCCAAAACTTCACAATTTCTGCCAGAATATGCAAACTTTTGAGCACAACTGTAGATGGACAGCTGCTGGAGACTGTGCTGTCCCTTGTGATCATATACCCTCCACCTCTCCACCCTTCTCCTCACCCCCACTATCTCCGCCCGCATCACTCACCTCCTAAACGACATCTCAGACTGGATGTCGCTCCATTTCCTCAAGCTTAACCTCTCCAAAACCGAACTCCTCGTCTTTCCCCCTGCCCAAACCCCCCCCCCCCCATCCTACCAATCACCACCACCAACACCACTATCATTCCTGCCCCGCAAGCCAAAGTCCTTGGCGTCATTCTTGACTCAAACCTCTCCTTCCTCCCTCATGTCAAATCACTTGCAAACACCTGCAGGCTCCATCTCCGCAATATTGCCAAGATACGTGCCTTCCTCACCCCAGACACCACCAAACTTCTTGTACACTCCCTCATCATCTCACGCCTTGACTACTGCAACTCTCTTCTCACTGGCCTACCCAAGCGCAGGCTCTCCCCGCTCCGGACCATCCTGAACTCAGCGGCCAGACTCATCCACCTCACCACCCGCTCCACCTCTGCCACCCCCCTCTGCCTCCCCCCTCTGCCTCTCCCTCCACTGGCTCCCGATTGCCCAACGCATCAAATTTAAACTTCTAACCCTGACCTACAAAGCCGTTCATAACACTGCCCCTGACTACCTCACCAACCTGATCCCCAAGTACCACCCTACCTGTACCCTTCGCTCCTCACAGGACCTCCTTCTATCCTGCTCCCTGGTCTCCTCCTCCCATGCACGACTGCAGGACTTCTCCAGGTCCTCCCCTATCCTCTAGAACTCACTGCCCCAATCCATCCGACTGTCGCCTTCCCTCCCCACATTCAGGCGCTCCCTCAAAACCCATCTCTTCAGGGAAGCCTACCCCACCCTCACCTAACGGCCATTCTCCCTCATTCCTCCCACCACTTCATCCCCCTCAGCCACTTCATTCCCCTCAGCCACTTCCTATTGTTCCACTACCCCCTCCCTCCTAGATTGTAAGCTTGAAAGAGTAGGGCCCTCTTACCCCTCGTACGCTGTCTGTTTTTGTTGTACTGTGCCATGTATTGTCCCCCCTATTGTACAGCACTGAGCAAACCCTTTGGCGCTATATAAACTCGATGCAATAATAATAATAATAATATACCCAATTGGAAGTTCATAGACCTGGAGCCAGCTGTTTGGAAACATGATGACTGTAAGTGCTTGAGCAAACATTTAAAGAAATACCTTACTGGGCAACATATATTTCATCTGGATTCATTACTGAAAAAAAAAAAAAGTTTCAGACTTTTAAACTACTTTATGTTTAGTGATGTTATGTACTGTGTATTTATCATTTACTTGTGTATTATTTGTTTATGGAAGTGCCATTTAGTAATACATATTTATATTACAGAATTACTTATTCCTACAATGGAGTGACATCTGTAAGGTCAGCGCGCACAAACCTCCAAGACCGCAACAACAGCCACAACACACAGAGGGGATTGCCTAAACAATTTGACAAGAATGCCTATGTGTAATTGACTATGGTGGTTTAGAAGCCATTCTGGCTACATTTGTACCCTGCATATCCAACTTAACATCCAGAAGAAGAAAAAAAAAAAAAGACATTGCTCCCACATGTGATGGAGTCACTATTCCAGCCTCCTCTCCCAAAATGATACAGACTGACAAGTGCAGACGTGAATTTGAAGATCACTCTGTCTGGGGTTCGTGTGTCTAATCATATTTTCAGTACAGGCCCTGTCCCTTATCTTAAACCTAACACAAGAATGTGGTATTGAGGACGGCCTGCAACATTCTTTAAACATGAGCTGCTCTTATTTTACAGTGTAATCAAAAGGCCACAGAGGAAG
Source organism: Staurois parvus (assembly GCF_062004578.1). NCBI lineage: Eukaryota > Metazoa > Chordata > Amphibia > Anura > Ranidae > Staurois > Staurois parvus. The sequence continues at coordinate 10,199,003 of NW_028318099.1, forward strand.
AAATAAAATATATTGTGCTGTTTTGCAGAAGGTCTTGTCATTACTCTATGCAGTTCCAGCCAGGGGCGGACTGACAACTCATGGGGCCCCTGGGCAATAGGGGATCATGGGGCCCGTGTCCTTGCCCAAACTCAAAAAAGCCTATGAAAAAGGTACCAGGGGCATCTCATGGGGCCCCTTAATGACCCAGGGCCCTAGGGCAGTGCCCGAATTTCCAAATGGTCAGTCCGCCCCTGGTTCCAGCGCACAGCACTAACAATTTGAGGCTGCTATATTTAAAATGAAATGTCCAGTGACCACCAGTTCAGAAATATATAAAACACACAAAGCTTATACAATAAAAAGCATGGGGCAATACAGTTGTGTAAAGTGTAGAAACTTTAGACAACCAATCAAGTTTCAGTTTTCTGAATTCAGATCAACAAAGGATGCTTTCTATTTATTTGCTATTGGTACCCATGAGAAGATGAAATGAAAAATCCATGCAGGCTACCTTAGCTGAATTGTCTTGCAAAAAAATTCAATCCTTTGAGTGCCTGGCCAGAACAAGTAGAGAAGGATATCTGATTTTATTTGCCTTTCTTGATCTGTGATACTTGTTTGTGGTTAATGTCACAGAAGTTACTGAACCCAGTGGTCCAGTAGCCAGACAGATATGAGTTCTCAGCAACGGCAGCCATCATATCTGTCATGTAAAAAAATATTAAAAAAAAGTAGCCAATACTATTCTCATTGTTGTCAACCAAGCCCTGATGAAGGGGCACCCCCAAAAAAAATTGTCTACCGTTGTCTACCGTTAAAGGGAAAAGCGTAGTTTGACCTGGTATTTTGGGTCAAACTTGTAGGTGAGCGCAATAGTGTGTCAGAGGTGGATGAGCACTAAGGGGTGACACAGGAGCACCGTACATGTGTATACAGTAGCGTGATCACACATACTCACCTGGAGTACAGCGGATTTAAAAGGACGGTTCACCATTATTTTGAAATGATAATTTTGGGACACTTATTGATGGTATATTTGGTATATGATGCACAGGAGATATACCGCACAAGCACATGTGAAGATATTGGAGTGTTAAAGGGACAGTTCAGTATTTATATTTGATATTTGTGTACACTATTCATTTTTGCACTGATATATGCAGTTCTATGGGTATTCATTTGTATGTGTTGATATATTTGATCTAACACGTTATTGTCACTAAGCACAATTTTTGTTTTCACTATTTGTTTATGCATGTTGGATATTAGTAGCACTGTATTTGAGTTTATAGTGCTGAGCTGCATTTTTTTTTTTGATTGACAGTAAAAGGAGGATTAGAAAAGACAGGATTAAATAGCCTTTCTACACAATGCAAGGGAGTAACCAGGTTCCACAGGGAGCATAACAAGCATGCTTTACTGCATATACAGACTGATTTTACTGTTGTGGGTTTAGTAACACATTAAACTTTGTTTGTATTCAATTTTATAAAAATGTGCCTATTACACAGCAGAGGGCAAGAGATAAGACATGTTGTAACATTAAGCAGTTACTCTGGTAAGTTCCTATAAAGTAAACCCATCATGATCTATGTGGGGTGCCATTGCCATCTCTGTCTGAAGATTCTCTTTCTGGATTCAGTACTACAGACCTGAAACAAGCATGCTTGAAATGTAAGTCACAATTAGATATCTCTAGACTTGTGGGTCAACAACCAAGAAAGTAGCCAAAACCATTTAAAAAACCAAATTGTTGGCAAAACAGCTAAGCAATTAGTATTCTAGGAAGGTGGGGTCAATAATAGTAGCCCATACTACACATTTGTCTCATTGGTGTGGATGTGTTAGGAAGGAGTTCTCCCTGGCTGCTCTATTCAAGGAGAGTACCTAGGTCTGTTTGTCCCTTCAAAATCTAAGGGTTGTGACTGTGGCCACAAAAGAAAGGTCTCAAATGCTTACAAAATGTTATAAATCTTGTTTACTGCTAACTTGTATACAAATATACCCAAAGTGTTTTGGAGGTAAACCCAATCTTTAGGGCTGAGGGCTTACAACTGTTGGTCAGGTTGTATAATCAAGTGGATGCCTTAAAGGGAATTGGTGTCTGTGTTTTGGATTGCATCCAGGCATTTAGGACATCTTACCAGATTCCACAACCTAATGTTCTAACCTACAGTTCCAAACATCTAATCCTGAAGGTGTTGAATTCCCAACACTTATTGCCTATCCTCTGTATACAGGTTTCCAAATAAATAAGATCACTTTCGGGACATTTCTTGATGGCGCTCCTGGCCCACTTTCGCTCCACACCCAACTTTTACAATTCTCTTAAGTCAGATTTCCTTTAAAATGAAAAGAAACAGGTTATGTAAACTGCCTTTCATGAAACCATCTTACACATAGACGCTGGGCACTGAATCAAAGCCATATGATACAAAGTGGATGTGTTTACCATTTTATTTAAATATAGGACTACAGTCAGGATTATGATACATCACTAAATCAAAAACGAAACTAAACAACAACAAAGTAAAAAAAACAAACAAAAACTCAAAAATGCAGTTTGAAATGACAAGAGATGGAATTACTTTGGTCACAGTGAAATCTTCACACATAGCAATAAAAGCTACGCAGAATACATCACAATAACCAGGACTGGCTCATATGTCCTTCATAGAGAAAATATATATCTATTGCCATACATCCAAGAAGTAAAATTCCAAACACTTGCTTCTTTTTTTTTTTTTTAAGAGCAATGGATCATCAATCCATGTGATTGGAGCCTAGGCAGTGTAGGTATTATAGACTATAAGCCTATAAACCCAGGAGTGATTCAATGATTGGCACTTGAGTTGCCTTTCCGCTCTGTGAGCTTCTCCCCTCTAGATTGTAAATGGTTTTGATAGTATGAGCAGTAAGCCGATATTTATACAAAGCAGGAATTGGATGGGGACTATGAGATAAAGAATAAATCTTATTATATGCCAGCTCTGGAGGGCAAAAATGGCAAAGTTTCACATTGCCTCAAGTTTGGACTAAAATCACTGTATTTAATGCCAGTGATATCAGCATGTTTATAAGACAGAAAGATTTCTAAAGCCTCTCCATACTAAATGTCCAATGCTAGAGCACTGGAGACAACCATTTTGGTGGCACTGTTGGGGTGAAAACCATTTGGTTGGCCTGGAATCTGCAGGTGCAGCACACTGAGACAATGAGGTGATTTACTATAAGTAAATAAGCTGTTCCCTTTGCAGGGGAATTATCACCACAGCTTAGTGAATATGGTGAAATTTCACTTTGCAAAGAATACCCACAGGCAAGACAAAACTAAAATCCACAAGCCACACCAACCACAGAATTTTTGCTTGCAGATGTTGGAAGTCAGCAGAACTTCACGTCATTTACTTGGGGGATAATTCTCATGCGGGGTACAGCTTCCCTTGAAAGCAAACTGTCTATTTGCCCTTAGTAAATCAACCCCAAATAGGTTGATGTACTAAAGGCCAATAGTCTATTTGCTTTGAAATGGGATTTGCCCTTAGCTTAGTGAATGAGGGGAAACTCTGCTGACTTCCATTATCCAACCATATGTAAGCTAAGACACCTTTTTTAAATTTCCCTTGCAGATTTAGTATTCTTTGGGAAAATTCAGTATCATGAAAATTCCTTGTAAAGTGAACTGTCTATTTACCTTTATTAACCAACCCCAATATATCTGACATTCAGTTATGCAGCCATATTCAAAATGGGTGAGCTTTGGCTCATAATGTTAATGTACTGAAGCATTACAGAATCAGAACATCATATAGGTTTTCCCTTGGGTGGAGCACCTAATTCTGTCACTGATCGCGGATTTGGATGATTCAAGTTTACACAAAATGGGAAATCATTGCCATGCCATTTATACTGCAGTAGGGCTAAGTTAGCCCAATATTCCCCCAGATCAGTCCAGAGATAAGTATGGCACTGGAAGTATCTTCTTGTCACATACACTGCATAGTCTGCAAGATACAAATGTGATGATAGGTAGAGAGGGGGGAATCTCCACCTTGGATTTGGAGAACAAAGAGCTTTGAAAACCTAAATGAAGGTTTTAACAATTGCAGCTGAAAACATTTTTTTCCTAATTTATTTAACACCAGGAAGAGAAAATTGTGGAGGTGGTTATTTGAGGAGCACATTTTAAATAAATGTATTCGCAAATAAAAAATTAAATTTCCCGAAGGCGCACAGATTTTACTATGGCAACCACATGATGCAATATCATGTGCAATATTTGTACATATTTTGAAAGGATACACTTGCCTCGCTCTTTGTCAGTCCACCCTGTGGTATGTAATTTTTAATTTAACTAGACAATACATTTGATCTCTGCATCCCTATTGAGATAAAACATAAAATATATAAAATGTACATGTTAAAGCTCAAGTTAATTATATTCGTATATTTTTTTTTTTTCCGAAAAAAAAAAAAAAAAAATCAGCCCAAGGGACAGTACTTACATTGGATGAGACATGTCCCTTGTGCTGGTGACTGCTTTCTTGGTTATAATCTTGAGTCCTTTGCCCCCCTTGAGTCCTTTGCAGCTGTAATCTTCTGGTGCTGCGGGGGCTAAACCGAAGTGCTGTACCCACCACATATACTTATCAAAAGTGCACACTATGCCTTCCCCTTCCGTTCCCCACCTCTATTCATAAAAGCTGTACTATCACTTCCTGCAGTGAAAAGCACTCCATAAATGAAGGGGGGTGCCTTTCACTCATCCATGCCATTTGTATTGCATTAAGCAATAGTACAGCTTGTATAAAACGGATCAGGGGTGAAAAGGGATGGCATAGTTGTCACTTTTAATGAGTGCCTATGATGTGTCCATTTTAATAATGTATTAATAAAATACACTGGGGTGCCTATATAGAATTTTTTTTTTGATCTTCAACTAAACTTTAGCTTTAAAAACAAAACAAAATCCCCAGCTCACTTACCAGCCAGCCTGCAACTAAACCAAACTGACCCTATTAATTTACATTAAAAACAAGGGGTTTGGTCACACACATTTGCAAACAAACGTGTAAGCCGCAGTGGCCACATTACCCTTGCTGGGTGTCTCGTGTGTCCTTGTACCTTTAGGGAGGGGTGAGCTCCCTCTAGGCCAGGGGTGTCCAAACTTTTTTGGAAGAGTGTCAGATTTGATGAAGTGAACATGTGCGAGGGCCGACCATTTTGCCCGACATTCTGATGAACCATTAAAATTAAATGCAAATGAACTATTTTATACAAACGTTTATTGAAAACGGCATACTTTTCATTTTGTGACTTGGATGACAAATCTAAACAGGTGTTAAATCACTCTGCCAGCACAGGGAGAAGGAAAGCCCAAATCTCGCGAGATCTCGGAGGTCGCGAGATTTGGGCTTTGTTTCTCCTTGCACTGTCTGATGACGTCAAGCGATCCTGAGCACCAATCCATTATAGCCCAAATTGATAAATGGTAGCCCCAGTAGTAATTCCCTGCGCACCACCTGGGATCCCTCGGCCCACGTTCCGGACCCCACAGATGAGCTGCCCAATATATAACTTACGGCCCTCCACTAGTGATTCTGCGAACGCCACTGAGGACTCCAGGGATCTGTCGAGCGGGAATTGACGTCATCAGCCGACACACAGAGAAGGAAAGCCCAAATCTCACGAGATCTCGGACGTCGCGAGATTTGAGCTCTCTTTCCTGCGCCAGCTGATGATGTCAAGTGCCGCAGCTAGAGATCGCTGGAGTCCTCAGTAGCTTTCAGGGAATCACTACCGGGGGCCGTACGTTATATATTTGGGTAGCTCACCTGTGGGGCCGTTTCAGTCCGGAACGCGGGCCGCAATTGGCCCGCGGGCCGGACTTTGGACATGCCTGCTCTAGGCAGACCTGCCCTAACTAATCTATTCACAGCTTTATGAGCTCCAATGGGAGACTCTCAAAATAATAAAATAAAACACTGGGGTGCTTTGAAGTGGACACTGCGGCTTACACATATGTTTGCAAATGTGTGCAACTAACTCCTTGTTTTAAACATGTACTGTTAGACAAGAATAATTTGGTTTGTTGAAGGCTACCTGGTATGTGAGCTGGGAATAATTGTTTGATTTTGATGTGCATCGCCCTTCCATAAGCTCCTTGCTGCAATGGCCAGTTATAGGTTGGGGTGGTTGCCAATTATTTGTACAGTTAATGAATTGGTGAGGGGGACACACTGGATGCCTTCAGCTGTCATTGTGCCCTTGCTGGGTGTCCCATGCATCCCTGTACCTTTAAGGAGGGGTGGGCTCCTTCCAAGCTGGCCTGCCCTTAATCTATCCACTGCTTTATGTGCTCCAATTTGGGAGACTCTCAAAATTATAAAGTTAGGAACGCAGTTCACTGGGGTGCCTTGATGTGGCCACTGCAGCTTATACATTTGTATATGTGTGCGATTTAAACCCCTTGTTTTTAAACATGTACTCGTAGCTGGGATTGATTTGGTTTTGTTGCAGGCTAGCTGGTAAGTGAGCTGGGAATTTTTGTTTGTTTTTTGATACGAGTTGCCCATTCATGTGCTCCTTGCTGCAAAGGCCAGTTATAGGTTGGGGAGGTTGCCATTTATTTGTAAACTGTAGCTTTAACCTATCCAACACAAAGCTTTTAAAAATATTTTACTTTCTTTTCTAAATATAAATCAAAGAGTTAGTAAGGAGTCCCCCAAATCAAAGCAACTCATTCTAACACTAGTTTATTTGGCAAGTCCTGGATTTTTTCTTATTGGATATACTGTAAATGAACAGGTCCCGAAGAGAAAGTCTAGACCTTTCTACCACCAGCAACCTATACTAAACGCTACTAAATATTTCTAACATTAGTAACAGCATACATAATATCATATCACATCCTAGCACAAAAAAAAAATTAAATAAAATAAAGAGTGAAACAATAAAAGGTAGAAAACAGGCCATTAAATTCTGCTGACTCATTACTCTCTTTAAATCTTACAACGCTGCCATCTAAAGGACACTTGCTGTATAGCATTCTATATAGATTTCTTAACAAAAATAGATTTAACCGAGCATAAAAGATCGAGATTTTTATTTTTATAGTAATAGTACATCACTAAATCATCTGTGGATCTTACAAACTACCTAATGCTTCTAGATGAAAACGGTGTTGTTTTTAGAATGCTGCCTCTATGTCATTTTAGACACATCCATGAAATTTCACTGCATGTTCTGAAAAGTTTAACTAAATATGATACCCAACAAAATAATATTCACTACTTCATACTGTACCATCAATGATGGTGGCAAGCAACAGAACCGTGGGAGCTGTAGTGGTGAATGACGCTATAATGCTGGCTATTTACAATGCAATTTTTCCAGGCAACTGTACCCAGCTTTGATTGCAAAAAGAACTAAATACCTTAAAGTGTATGTAAACCCCAACAATTAACTGCAATATATCACTGAAAGTGTTTTGTTATATCTTTTTAATACGGGTAAAAAGTAAAAAAAAACATCTGCTGATTTTGCGAAAAATCTGATAATGTCCTGTGCAATAAGGAAGGGGAGGGAGATAAGAAGGGATTATGGAGAGGAGGAGCTATGAGGAACGGGAGGGGAGTGATAAGGTATTATGGAAAAGAGGAGTTGGGGGGGCTGTGTGCATTGTAATCCATCACAAATGAGATAGGCAGGGCTGACACCATGCGGTTAGGAATTTAGAGCTGAAAATACACTGTGCTGTCATGTAAAACAGAAAAGTAGAAGCATACTATATACCTGGCACGTCAATCGTTTTTTTGTACTTGCAGCATGTTAAAAAAAAAATTATAAACATTGGGTAATGTGCAAATATTGTAGAGATGTACTAAAATATGTATTTTTTTTTACTTTGTCTTGAGATACACTTTAATGCAACCTAATGCCAATGATCAAAACGGTTGGTCATAGTTTGCTTTGATAGGTTTCTTTATTTGTGCAATATAGCCGGTTGGCATTGGCTGAATTTGCTTTATGTATAGCCAGCATTAGACCTACTTATTAAGTAGTACAAGCAGCAAGTATGTGCAAAGCGCAGTAACTGGCATCTTTCAATCCAAGTTCAGAACAAGGTGAACATTGATTGGCAGCTACGGGCCACTGCAATTTCAAATGAGAAATGTTCTTACTAAATGAAAGCCTTGAACTGCCAAAACATCAAGCTGTATGTTATAGCTTTCTTTCTAACTGTTAAAAGAACAAGTATGGGAACAGCTGAACATTCACTGTCAGTTAAAAGGTTCTCAACTCCCTGTATTACATTGTATGGAGAAAGTTTGTTGAGCGTCACAGACAGGTAACAGTGGTGGGATATCAATTAGTGCCACGGGCTAATGGGAAACGTTGCTTAGTGACCACTAAAGAAATTCTTATGTGCATACACTGACATGTGAGAATGGAACTAGGCTACTTAATTCTCATTATGGCAAGCGCAGCACCATGGAACCCTTTGGCCCTCGTGTTTTCACCCTTTTCCCCTGAGATGCTTCTTCTTAACAATTCAATATGGGTCGTTTAACACCTTCGATCCTTAGCGAGTCAAGTTTTTTTCATCCTAGTCCTGCCAGGTTCTAAAACGTAGTGATTTTCCCACCATGACCCCCTCCATGTAGACTTTCAAGCTGCCCAACACATTCAGCCCAGCAGCTGGGTTCCATGAGCTGTGCAGTTCTAGAAGTTAAGTGTTTGGTGATATGGTAGGTGAGGGTGGTGATGGTGTTGGGTTGGAAGAATCCGCACTTGCTCTCACTTGCCATACACGCTCTCGTCACTATAAGCCACATACAGGAAGCAATCTTCTTCATGGTTATCCTGAAAGACACAAACATATGTATTGGAATCCATAGTAAAAATATTTCCTATTAAGCACATGTTACTTGTTAAAACAGCTCAAGGAGCAAAACACTAATACACAAAGTGCAGTAATTCAGAGTAGTGACTAAAAGACTTTACATATTAGCTTTACTAAATGCTTACACAAATACTGAATAAGTCTGCTTGGTCCATTACCAACTATACCAGAAACACACACACTTTTAATGACTTTTTTTCATAGACCCCTAAAGAAAATAAACAACAGATGCTGTTCCGGATAAAGTCCAACTCCAGGAATTAAACAATATCTACACTTGCAGTGGGACCTCCATGCACCACAAAAGGTTTAAAGTATAATTTCACCTTTCATAACATCATACTGCAGTATTGTCCCCAGATTTCCTCCTCCATACCTCATTGTGACAGCTAGAGGGGATCATCCCCACCAGCTCGTTGTCACAATTTGCTCTGCCCATATTCTCTGAATGGGAAACTACAAGTAACAATCAACTTTTCTTAATGAACTACCATGGCGCTGTTGAGCGCTCTAGTAGTTCATGGATTCTTCCTGCCAGTGTGAAACTGCCTGCTTGAACGATGTAGAAATCCCGCATAGTACCATCAATCTGCAGGTTGTGGGTGCAATGCTTTCCAGACGCCCCCCCCCCCCACCCAAAAAAACACCATTTTTTTACCTGCAAAAAAATGTGTTTTATTTTATTTTTTTTTTTTAAAGTGACCTTATCCTTCAATTCTTATTAGGTCTGGGAGCCAAATGAACAGGCTATATTACTTGCTTTACCCTTGCTCTGGCTGGTTCCAGCAATCTCCTCATATTAACCCTGCATTGTATGTAGGGAATGTAGGAGCAATACCATGGCCACATTAGCGATGAGGCTTCAAAGGATCAGTTGCATTGCTGGAGCGAGGAAGTAACTATGTATTACTCCTTATTCTTGCATCCCTAGAATGAATGAATGACCAGTTAACCCTTGCAGTGAACTTTGGCTTGTGTTTAATTTCTGGAATTGGGCTTTAAGGTGCCGCCAGTCCGTCCCACCTATTGGTGCCCATCAGTGCCGCATATCTGTGCAGCCTCATTAGTGCCTATCAGTGCTGCCTCATCAGTACCCATCAGTGCTGCATATCAGTGCAGCCTCATCTGCGTACATCACTGAAGGAGAACATTTACCCGTTTGTTAAATTTTAGAACAGTAACTAAAAAAAAACATTTTTTTTTTAATTTTTTGTATTTTTTCATTTGTTTAGCCAAAAATAAAAAACCCAGTGGTGATTAAAATACCACCAAAAGAAAGCTCTATATGTCTCAAAAAAATTATAAAAATATCATATGTATACAGTGTTCCATGACCACGTAATAGTATTTCAAGTTACTAATTAAGGACCTATTAAAAAAATATATATATATTCAGTTCACCTCCCATTATAGCTAAAACTTTTCTTTGGTTTTGAATATCATAGGAAAAACCTAAACCCAAAAGTTATAGCTATTGATACAATTTTAAGGCACACTGACCATGGCTACACATTTCTGGCCTACCTAACATCTTCTTTTTTTTTTCTTTTAAATAGAAAAGGGGGAAGAAGGACACAACTTACATTTTAAAGCATTCAGACATTTAAAAACATAACAAAAAACATGTGTGTTCAAGAGAAGAGTGTTTTGGCTGGAAAAATGCCAAAAACTGAACAAAATATGTGTGAACGAGCTTAAGCGATAGGCACGTTTAGCACTTTAGGATTTATTCATTTCAATGGGCAGAATAAATTTATGTTCTGGCCAATTAAATTAATAAAATGTGCAAGCGCTTGTCGCAGCTAAACGGGTTTTCAAAAATGCAGCCTACGTAAGTTTTTGAAGCTGCTTTTCTCTTGCCATGAGAAAAGAATTTACAAAAAGCTCCACCATGCATGAGGCCTTAGTGTCATGAAGTCTACACATGCATACTAATAGTATAGTAGAGAACAGAGCTTCTGTGACCATAACGTGAGTGAGAAAATTAAAATGATCATACTGTTAGCAAGTACAGAATTCAGGAGACGTTTCCCTGTCTTGTTAGGTCACTAGCTTCAGATTAGGTCCAGACTGGCTGTTACTTCTGACATTTATCCAAAATGTTGTCAGCTCTGGGAACAATAGATGTAGGATGTAACTGACTGCTCAGCTCAAGCTTACTAAGCCCCTCAGGCTTTATGTTTTATGGAACCTCCTAGGTACATCCTCCCCTTGTCCAATAGTTTGGGCTGCCCCCATAGTGATACCACAGATTGGCAGGACCACATATAGCTCTATACATATACCTCTATACTGCAAACTAACGTTTAAAGTGGTTATAAAGACAAAAAAGGGTTTTTTTCCCCTAATGCAGTCTCTGTATTAAAGTGGAACTTTAGCCAGAACAACTTGATAAAAAAATAAATGCTCTTTAGCAAGGAACATACATTCCACATTAACAACTATGCTAACAAAATTAATGCGTGCTGTAAATTGCCTCCAGTATGTTTTCTGTTTCTTTTTGCTGAAGGCTGCCCTTTTGCTGAAGCCTACTGTCCCTGGCGGAGAGCTGCAGGAACAAGAACATGTTAGACCCTAAAAAACGGGTGGAACATGTAACTTGTCCCTTTACGATCTGTAGGTTATCCTAAGGCTGCTTTAATGCTGATCTGTTTTTCTTCCACTTTTGCGTAAAAAAAAAAAAAAGAAAAAAAAAAAAAAAGGCAGAAGAAAAACATGTGACCATGTATTCCTATGGAACTCTTCACACTGATCCACTGCGGGTCAGGTGCCTTTTTAAAAATTTTGCTTGCTGCAATTTTGGTGCGGTAAAAACAAAAAAAAAAAAAAAAACACACCTCCCCATTGAAATAAATGGAAAATGCAACAAAAAAAACTTATAAAAACGGACACAATGTGTTTTAGTGTGGTTTTTGAGACACGTGTCATATTACAAACGCAGCAAAAATGCATATGCATTTTTGCTGCAGATCAGTGTGAAAATAGCCTAAGTGTTTGGCAGCTCACATACAGTTTCATGGATTGCCAAAGTTGGACTGGTGAGCTAGAAAAGACATCTGGCACATGCAGAGGTTAGGAACAGGACATGATGGCAAACAGAAGCAAGATTCAAAACTATGCTAGGTAGGCCCCACATATGAAGGGGGTAATTTGGCAAGAAGGCACTCATGCTTGGCCTGGTAGAAGAAAGCAAACATCTTCTGCATGGGGTCTCTCTGCAGTCTATGCCACCACTGTCTCTCTATTACATTTTCCACCAGCAGGTTGCATATAATTCAGCTTTTCTAAATCTTTTCAAACACAGAGCAGCCCTCCAGTGTCAAGGAACCCTTGCTAAAATGTGTGAGATGGTCAGTGGGAAGAACGCTCCTTACACTTGTGGTCATTGGGAAGAATTACCCCCTTTTAGATTGCTTAAAAGATTAATGGTGTAAGTGGGAACTTATCTGAGAGGAAGAAGTTGCTTAAGGAACCCCTAGAAACCTCTGGAGGAACCCTAGTTGAGAAACCCCGATAGAATAGATTTAATGTAGATTTAGAAGTATTTTACCAGCTTACTTACCAGCACTGAACTTGTTTTGTATGCATAATAGCCATCCCATGCCATAGTGAGGCAGCCCATCATGGTAATGGACATATAGAAATGTATGTAAGGGAGGAAACTCCAACACTACCAAGCAGTGACATAACTTCACCTGATCAGAACAGCCTGGCATTGGAGGTGGAGTGGAGCAATAAAAGCTGATACATAATGAGCCAACACCTCTAGGTGCCTGCTCTTTGTACTTGTCAGCAGCTTTTCTAACAGCCTCATGCAATGTTAAGAGCCACCAAATATCTCTTATGGATAGATATCACACCATGTCCAGTTGCTGCTTGTTACCAAACAGACATACTCCATAGATATGCTTATCTTATTATACAGTAGATTAGACTAGGAGTAGATGAATCATACCTGTATGCTCAACTTTCCTTGAAAGTCTACAGCCAGCTCTAATCATAGAATTTTACTTATTTCAATCAGTCCTTTGCATCATAGCTACCTTAAAATGCACTGACTTTATAAAGCAGACCTATGACCCGATCATGTACAGCCACTCCATGGACTCCCAAACACTCCATGGTGATTTACTGCATGTTGACAGTTGCTATTGGTCTTGATCATCTGCCTATCTCTTGTGCTGTTGACTAGTAAATTCCGAATCGGTCAAACTTTATAAATTCACAGACATTTCATGCAACTTTAACCCAATACCCCCTTACCTCGTACAGCTGTCCCATGGTGGCACTGGTTGGGGGAATGGTGTTGTTGACAAAGAAGAACAGTGCGTCTTCTGGTCGAAGGTGTATCCGCTTCCTGATTAGGAAGTAAAACTGTCCAACTGAAGGTTGTGGAGGAAAAAAAAAACATAGCTGATCAACATGGACATCATGTTAAACAAACAAGGAGAGAAAGTCCTAGAATATCTGATGATTAGCACTGAAGGTCTCCCACTACACAGCTATATAAACAAATTGCAACACCTCTTGTAATCCATTACTCCTAGACTACTAATACTAGGCATTTCTAAGTGCTGAAGATACCATGTCAATGAAGTCAGACGTGGCAATACATGAAACGTATGAGAGGGGTGGGGGAACATACCAGTGAGGTCTGATGGTACAAGATATTTCCTCTTGTCCAAGTCAGGGACACGAGCTTTAGGAGCCTTTTCAACAATTACCTGAAATTAAGCACACGGAGTGAGGTTAAAAAATTACTTGACTTGAAACTTTTGCATTGGATTTAAAGCGATTCTAAAAGGTTCATTTTTTTATTTTGGTAAATTAACAACCATGTCTATACTTACCTGCTATGTGCAGTGGTTTTGCACAGAGCAGCAGGCCGGATCCTCCCCTTCTCGGGCCTCGCAGGCTCTCCTGGCTGCTCCTGTCTGTTGGGTGCCCCCACAGCAAGCAGCTTGCTATGGGGCCCCCGCTGCTCCGTGTGTCCATTCACACATGGAGCCATGGTTGCTCCCTGTCTCCTCATTGGCTGACTGGCTGTGATTGACAGCAGTGGGAGCCAATGGCTCCCTCTTGCTGTCTCAGCCAATGAGGAGGCAGAGACCAGAGACAGCAAAGGCTGTTGTGAACATCGCCGGATCTCGATGGGGCTCCGGTAAGTATTGAGGGGACTGGGGGTGCTGCTGCACACAGGTTTTTTACCTTCATGCATCGAATGCATGAAGGTAAAAAACCTTCAGCCTTTACAACCACTTTAAATCTGAACGTATCTAATTTGAAGATCAGTTGTGTTGATTCTTCTCCTCAGCTGATGGTTAAATTCTTGGAGACCTGACAGTTGTAGAGGAACAGGAGCACCACTGTAGACCACACAACTATTCCATTAATTCTACCACAGGCTCAACATGAGCATCACTTTGGCATATGAAGAATTAATCAAGATGCCAGACAAGACAATTAATACTAAGAAATTAAGAGCAGCCATATGTTTCAAATATTTTTCCATGAATGCACACAAACTTTGGCATCCATGCCAGGTATTAATGGAACTGATCATTTTAAACCTATATATGTGGTGGAAAGTATGACCAGATTTCCCACTGGCCTATTTGATAATCGAATGGACATGGCCCATGCCACACGATGGTTTTTCATACAAGATTTTTGGCAAATTAAAGCAGTTTAAAACTCAAAAAAACAAAGTTTAATATATTTCAGCTTACCAATTCTTAGATTTGCCAGTTGAATTAGATTCCATTTTTATGATATTTTTTTTTCCTTGTATTTTTACCTGGTGAACTGTCCACTAAGACCTCGTTCAGGCCATGTGCAGAGATCTGAGTTCTGACATGTGTTCATGCCACAACACTAGTATCATGTGCAGATTTTTTCTGTACAGGAATCTGCAACGTGTATAAAACTAATTGAGAACTGCATGAAAACCGATGTAAACTCATGTCTCTGCAAGTGAAATCTGCACATCAGTTTCCATCAGTTCTTCAACCAGCCTGCTGACTGATCGAAACAACTAATCAATGTATTTACAGGCAGCACAGCCATGCACAGCCTACAGCTTCAATAGGTATGGATGGAAGTTCCGTCCTCCTGTGAATTCTGGGGATTGAATGTCAATGGTTGCTAGGACACAGATGGATCTAACAACCAAAGAGGAGTGGAGGAAGGGGCCTTCTGCAGGAGACAAAGAAGGGGGATGCTGAGACCACAGGCACCTGCATACTTGAGCTGTACACACTGGTTATTGATGGGGGATGCAATGAGGGTTACCTTACTTCAAATGGTTCCCAGGACATGTACCATACCTACTATTCCCTACATACCCCACAGACTGCAAGAGGGAATATTTTTCTTTCAAGTCCTGGAGATCAGTTTTAAGCCCCCATTCAAACTGCATGCAAATTAGAAATAATTAAGCTTGAAGTCACATGATTTCAAAGTCGCAAGTCAATGTGACTTTGGGAGCAATTTGCAGACATCTGTGTGACTTCATGCACAGAGGTCTATGGAAGTCGAACCCGAAATCGGCAAAAGTAGTGCAGGAACTACTTTTCAAATCCGTGCGATACCGACTAGGGAAGATTTACCAAAACTGGTGCACACAGAATCTGATGCAGCTGTGTACAGTAACCAATCAGTTTCCAGGTTTTATTGCTTAATTGAACAAGCTGATGTTAGAAGCTGATTGGTTACTATGCACAGCTATACCAGATTCTGTGTGCACCAGTTTTAGTAAATCTCACCCTTAGGCTAGGTTTACATCTGTGGGGTGGCGCAGCTGCAGATCCGCACAAAAATCCATGCAAGCCGCACCATCCGCACAGAGGAATGCAGACCTGCGGGCGGGTGCAATAAGTTCAAATGGCACGCCGCCCGCACTGAACAACGCAACCGTACTGGAAACCAAGGTTCCCATGCAGGCTGCATTTTCAGAAGAAGTGCATGGATTTCTTCTCTGCGTGTCACGGGGCATGGGAGTCCATTCAAATGCTTGGGCTCTCGTGCCCATGTAAAATGCAGCCCGCACGGCCGCATATATGTGAACCAGGGCTAAGTTGGCATCGCACCCATTAGAATGGTTCCATTGATGATCACTGGATGCGATTTGAACGCAAATTGCATGACAAGTTGCATTCGTGTGAATCAGGGCTTATGCCACTTTATATAAAGTATGCTTACACTTCAGCCAAAATGACAATGCCATAATATTAATGTCTCCCTTATCAGAGTGCTGTAATATAACTGCCACACTTAAGGGCCGGTTCACACGATAGAAATGCAGTCCAGATGCGTTTCCAGATGCGCGTTTTTGAGGCATTTCAGTGTGTTTTTGATGCATTATTTTTTTCTCCCCTCTCTTTTTCTTCAATTTAAATAGGGACATGTGCATTCCAGTGCGTTTTACCACGTTCCAGTACAGTTCTGTGCAGAAATAAATGCAGCATGTTCTACTTTTCTTTTTTCTGCAACTTGAACACACTGGAACTGCAAGCACTGATGTGAACTATAACATTGACAACCATATAACCTACTTTCTGTGCGTTTTGGATGCAGAAAAAAAGTAACAGAAATGCATGTAGTGTGAACTGGCCCTAAGACAGGGCCTCAATATCACGGTCTTTCTAATAGCAGTGTCATAACATCACGGTCTCTTTTATAAAAGTGTTTTAATATTACTGCCTCCTTTATGACAGTACTGTAGAATTTCCTAATATCACTGTCCCCCTGAAGACAGTACAATGATGCCCCCCTTATGACAGTACTGCAAATTGTTGTACTATTACTGCCCCCTGATGGCAGGGCCATAATATTAGGGTCACCTTTATGAAGGTGGTGTAGTGTCAAAGTCCCCTTTATGACGATGATTTAATATCTTGGTCTCCCTTATAACAGTGGTGCATCTATCTCTTCTGACAGTACGATAATATCCCTACCCTCCTATGACATTGCCCTAATATCATTACCTCCTTTATAATGGTGGTTGGAATATGACAGCCTCCCTTATGACAGCACTGTAATATCCCATTGTAATGTCCCCATTATAACAATATCACCATCTCCCTTATCCACACAGGTGTCCCAGATTTGGTTTATCTCAGGACACAATGTTCTTTCATCCTTCTATTTATGTCAGAATGACTTGTATGGATAACGAGGCCTTGAGCTTGCCCAGATTGCAATCAGCGTTGTTATTTAGTATATTTTTTATTTTAAATAAATATATTTTCCTCTACAGATACAATGTATAAATATTTGTCTAAATCATAAAATATTGTTACTTATTTATAAACACTAAGCAGGAGCTGTCTGCAGCTACCAATCGGGTGCTTCCATTCATCTTTTAACCTGCCTGGAATAAAGGCAGCTAGAATCTGATTGGTTGACATTCTCCCCCACCCTGCTTTTCTACCTTTCACATGGAGTTCAGGAACAGAGAGGAAGCAGCAGCAGTCCATGTAATATTGAAGGGGTTAAATGAAGCATCAGAGAAGCCCTCCCTTCTCATTGCAGTGCTGAGAAAGGAGGAGCGCCATCCTTCCCCAAGGTCCACATACAGCTGGAAGAAGACATCGGCTTGCCACAACAATATATACCTATCTAGACATCAATCAGTTTTATTCTCGATCAGTAATTGTGATGACCAGAATGGATTCCTTATTCCTGCGCACCTCTGGGTTGGGGGAAATAGGCCTCCTTTATTAAACGAGGAAACAATGGACAGATCGCAACCGCTACATGAAAATGAGCCAATAAATGGGATGCCTGAGATCTATATATCCTTTCATTATGTCAGCCCTCCCTCCACGGCCTACAAACTCCCCATTGTCCTCATCAACGACAGATCCTTCTTAGATTGTAAGCTCTAGGGAGCAGGGCCCTCCCATTTTGCTTATATTGAATTGTATTGTAATGGTACTGTCTGCGTTTTTTTTTTTTGTCTAAAGCGCTGCGCAAACTGTTGGCACAATATAAATCCTGTATAATAATAATAATGCCATCATCCCTTTAATCATTTTACCTGTAACCACCAGTGACAAATCCTGGTCATTGTCATACCTGAAAATAAAAATGAAAGCAACCCTTCCTCTCCTCTCACCTGTATTACCCTGTACACCACCACAGCCTTTGTTCCAGCACATACATCCCATGTATCAGATCATCATGGTTTATACATGGGGGACCAATAATAAGACTGTAAGCTCCCAGGATCAGGGCCTCCTAACCCTCTTGTATTGTCTCCCTTTATATTGTAAAGCGATGCGCAAACTGTTGGCGCTATATAAATCCAGTATAATCAATCATATTATTACAAGGGACCCACACTATTCTGGTTTATGGCTTTTGTAACCTATACTAATTTAAGACATAATAATAAATAGGGCCAAACCAAGCATAGCCCCCCATAGCGTGCCAGGAGTAATCCCATTTCCTTGCTGGATGGACAGTGAGCTCTGCACTGTGGTTTTCCCTGTCTTGCTGGTTCCAGGAAGGGGTTAATCCTGCAGGTAGAATGCACACAGTGGGGGATGGGGGAATATAGGGGGCTCATACTCACTGGCACCCTGTCTGGGTATTTTTTCCTGATCTTCTCGCCCTCCTTCTTCCTGTATTCGTAGGGGTGATCCTCTTTGTACTGAAATTTCATGGCTGCCCTCTATGGTGTCCGGCTGTCTGCACAACAGATGATCAGCTCCTTTAAAGCTCGCTGTCAGGCTGTCTGCTAGGCAGCAGGCACAGGGACGGGTGACGTCACCGGGCACTCCTCTGGGCGGTACCAGGCTAGCCAAACAAAGGGCAGATTGCGTTAACCCCTCCTTCGCTGCCTGTCACTGCGCAGATGCTGGAGTGTGGAAAGAGCGATCATCAACAGACACCAGGGGGACAGGACAGGCTGGGACTTCTAGTCCTACAGATTGGTCAACTCTAACAATAAACCTCTCCCTTTTGGTCTGTTAAATACACCATGAAAAGTATTTATAACATCTGCAAGAATAGATCAGTCCTTCCAGCCAGAACTCCGATATCTTCCTGAGCTCCCCATCTCTGAACTGTTACCAGCATTGTTCTCTGCTATCCTCCTGGACTACAAAACACCTCCCCCTGTTATGGAGGTGCTATGCAGTCCTAACCCACTCCCCATACTAGGCTGTACAGGTTGTCACCCTAGGACAGGAAGTCTGCCAATGGCAGGATCAGCAGATGAAAATAAAGAACGGTACTTGTCTGTGAATTCACCGGATTTATTTATATATATATATATATATATCTATGTAAATAGATATATATATATATATTTTATACGTTTTATTTAAATAGATCACAAATATATATATATAAATAAATAAATCCGGTGAATTAACAGACAAGTACCTAAATAACAAGCCTTAAAAAAATTGGTTCTAAAGCCAAAGCGTCTGTTACTTTAATGGATCCCTTGCATTAAGGTCAAATGCATGTAGCAGTATCACCCCCTCACCAGGGCAGGTGCAATTGTTGTCTCCTGCTTCTGTCAATTAAGTTCAGTGAGGAGGGATCGGAAGGTGGAGCTAAGCTACGCTGTGTAAGTCTATGGACACACATAGCCCAGCTCAGCAGCATGAGTACATGTCTGACCCTATAGCAAGCATCTTGCTATGATGGCGCACATTGAAAAGTGCCAGCAGGGAACCCTAGAAGAGGAGGATCAGGGCCACTCCATCCGATTCTATACCATGTTTGTTATTTTAAGGGGAAAAAATCCTTTATAACCACTTGAATGAAGCCTCCTGACTGGTTAGCTACAATGCTATCAATCTTTCATCTTGACTTTGAGCCTGGGTTCACACTTGTGTGGTGCGGCATACCGCATGTGATTTGCACAGGAACCGCACCGCATTACTGTGCAAACCACATGCAAATTCTGTACAGTGCGATTTGAGCCATACATTTTGTATGGTTTAAATCGCATCGCATTTGCACCAAAGGTGCAGGACCCCTTTTTGGTTCGCACTAGAATTGGATCACATAGGTATTCACATCCATGCGATCCAATTCTGCACATCACACCGCGTTTTGCAGACCGATTTTGGGGTGCAATTGTGATGTGGTGCGGAATTTTCAAAATCGCAGAGGTTCCCATGAACGGGGTGCGATTGTGATGTGGTGCGGAATTTGCACTGTGAATTCCGCACCACATCAGTATGAACCCAGGCTGAACAAAAAAAAAAAACTGACCAGATAGGTTTTGGGATTCAAAGTGGATGGGGAATCCTTCCCACTTATCAGTGGGGAGACTTCAGTACCGTCAGAATACATTGATCAGCCCTGCAGTCTGGTCGAGAGGGAAAAATCTGACATTGCTGATTTATTGACAGCAGGGGCGAACTGACCATTTGGGAACTCGGGCACTGCCCCAGGGCCTGGGGTCAGTAGGGGGCCCCATGAGATGCCCCTGATACCTTTCATAGGCTTTTTTGCTGTGGTTTGAGTGTGGGTGAGGACACAGGGGCCCCATGATCCCCTATTGCCTGGGGGCCCCACGAGTTGTCAGTCCGCCCCTGATTGACAGGTAAGGTGATCACGTTCGTTTTCTTTTTTTCTTTTTTTCTTTGCACCCCCTGATCCTACCAGTTCAGGCCCATTCACACCAGGGAGATCCGTTGCGGTGTGTTTAACACAGTTTACGTCATGAGTAACTCTATGTTGCATTAAGGAGGCTCACTTGTGTGAACAGGCTGGCAAATGCACCACGATGGATCTAAAATCACTGCTGCAACTTTGGTAACGAAGTGCACAGCATGAGTGTGCAGTTACTGTGCATAACAGTCTGCTGCAGCACAGGTTCATTGGGCTTCATTCAAAGTGAAAGGGATTGTAGCGCTCCAATACCTGTATCATGTGTTACTGTTCTTTACCACAACCTAACATACTTCCTGTCTTAGAATAAAAATGTTCACTCATTGTACTGTGTTTATGTAGGAGCAACATTGTCACCCTAGGTCAGGACTACAGAACACCTCCACTTCTCCTCCTTAATGGAGAGGTGTCCTGTAGTTCACATAGGGCAGGAAGATAAGGCTACTTGGGATAACACAGGGAATTGTTGGATCCACGGCAGGAATATATATATATATATACATATATATTGTGAAAGAAATAAGTATTTGATCCCCTGCTGATTTTGAATGTTTACCCACTCATAAAGAAATGATCAGTCTAAAAATCGAATGGTAGGTGTATTGTAACACTGAGAGACAGAATAGCAACAAAAAATTCAAAAGAAATGCATGTCTAACAAATTATGAGGGAAATAAGTATTTGATCCCCTTCACAAAACATGACTTAGTACTTGGTGGCAAATGCCTTGTTGGCAATCACAGGATTTTGGCTCACTCCTCTTGGCAGATCCTCTCCAAGTCATTAAGATTTGGTGGCTGATGTTTGGAAACTCGAACTTTCAGCTCCCTCCACAGATTTCAGTCGGATTAGGCCACTCCAGGACCTTAATGTGCTTCTTCTTGAGCCGCTCCTTTGTTGCCTTTGCTGTGTGTTTTGGGTCATTGTCATGCTGGAACACCCATCCACAACTTATTTCCTTCACTGTATATACACTATATTGCCAAAAGTATTGGGACAGCCCTCCAAATCATTGGATTCAATTGTTCCAATCACCTCCATGGCCACAGGTGTATAAAATCAAGCACTTAGGCATGCAGACTGCTTCTACAAACATTTGTGAAAGAATGGGTCACTCTTAGGAGCTCAGTGAACCCAAGTGTGGTACCGTGATAGGTTGTCACCTGTGCAATAAGTTCAACCGTGCTACTAAATATTCCACGGTCAACTGTTAGTGGTATTATTAAAATGGAAGCAACTGAGAACAACAGCAACTCAGCCACGAAGTGGTAGGTCACATAAAATAACAGAGCGGGATCAGCATATGCTGAAGCACACAGTGCAGAGAAGTCACTAACTCTGCAGAGTCAATAGCTAAAGACCCCCAAACTTTGGATTAGCACAACAACAGTGTGTAGAGAGCTTCATGGAATGGGTTTCCATGGCAGAACAGCTGCATCCAAGCTTTACATTACCAAGTGCAATGCAGAGCGTCTGATGCAGTGGTGTAAAGCACACTGCCACTGGACTCTAGAGCAGTGAAGACGTGTTCTCTGGAGTGACAAATCACACTTCTCTGTCTGGCAATCTGATGGACATGTCTGGGTTTGGCGGTTGCCAGGAGAATGGTACTTGCCTGACTGCATTGTTCCAAGTGTAAAGTTTGTTGAAGGGGGATTATGGTGTGGGGCTGTTTTTCAGGGGTTGGGCTTGGCCCCCTAGTTCCAGTGAAAGCAACTCTTAAGTCATCAGCATACCAAGACATTTTGGACAATTTCATGCTCCCAACTTTGTGGGAGAAGTTTGTGGATGGTCCCTTCCTGTTCCAACATGACTGCGCACCAGTGCACAAAGCAAGGTCCATAAAGACATGGATGAGCGAGTTTGGGGTGGAGGGACTTGACTGGCCTGCACAGAGTCCTGACCTCAACCCGATAGAACACCTTTGGGATGAATTAGAGTGGAGACTGCGAGCCAGGCCTTCTCATTCGACATCAGTGCCTGACTTCACAAATGTACTTCTGGAAGAATGGTCAAACATTCCCATAGACACACTCCTAAACCTTGTGGACAGCCTTCCCAGAGGAGTTGAAGCTGTTATACAGTCAGGTCCATAAATATTGGGACATCGACACAATTCTAACATTTTTGGCTCTATACACCACCACAATGGATTTGAAATGAAACAAACAAGATGTGCTTTAACTGAAGACTGTCAGCTTTAATTTGAAGGTATTTACATCCAAATCAGGTGAACGGTGTAGGAATTACAACAGTTTGCATATGTGCCTCCCACTTTTTAAGGGACCAAAAGTAATGGGACAATTGGCTTCTCAGCTATTCCATGGCAAGGTGTGTGTTATTCCCTCATTATCCCAATTACAATGAGCAGATAAAAGGTCCAGAGTTCATTTCAAGTGTGCTGTTTGCATTTGGAATCTGTTGCTGTCAACTCTCAAGATGAGATCCAAAGAGCTGTCACTATCAGTGAAGCAAGCCATCATTAGGCTGAAAAAACAAAACAAACCCATCCGAGAGATAGCAAAAACATTAGCCGTGGCCAAAACAACTGTTTGGAATATTCTTAAAAAGAAGGAACGCACCGGTGAGCTCAGCAACACCAAAAGACCCGGAAGACCACGGAAAACAAATGTGGTGGATGATCGAAGAATTCTTTCCTTGTTGAAGAAAACACCCTTCACAACAGTTGGCCAGATCAAGAACACTCTCCAGGAGGTAGGTGTATGTGTGTCAAAGTCAACAATCAAGAGAAGACTTCACCAGAGTGAATACAGAGGGTTCACCACAAGATGTAAACCATTGGTGAGCCTCAAAAACAGGAAGGCCAGATTAGAGTTTGCCAAACGACATCTAAAAAAGTCTTCACAGTTCTGGAACAACATCCTATGGACAGATGAGACCAAGATCAACTTGTACCAGAGTGATGGGAAGAGAAGAGTATGGAGAAGGAAAGGAACTGCTCATGTTCCTAAGCATACCACCTCATCAGTGAAGCATGGTGGTGGTAGTGTCATGGCGTGGGCATGTATGGCTGCCAATGGAACTGGTTCTCTTGTATTTATTGACGATGTGACTGCTGACAAAATCAGCAGGATGAATTCTGAAGTGTTTTGGGCAATATTATCTGCTCATATTCAGCCAAATGCTTCAGAACTCATTGGACGCCGCTTCTCAGTGCAGATGGACAATGACCCAAAGCATACTGCAAAAGCAACCAAAGAGTTTTTTAAGAGAAAGAAGTGGAGTGTTATGTAATGGCCAAATCAATCACCTGACCTGAATCCGATTGAGCATGCATTTCACTTGCTGAAGACAAAACTGAAGGGAAAATGCCCCAAGAACAAGCAGGAACTGAAGACAGTTACAGTAGAGGCCTGACAGAGCATCACCAGGGATGAAATCCAGCGTCTGGTGATGTCTACGTGTTCCAGACTTCAGGCTGTAATTGACTGCAAAGGATTTGCAACCAAGTATTAAAAAGTGAAAGTTTGATTTATGATTATTATTCTGTCCCATTACTTTTGGTCCCTTAAAAAGTGGGAGGCACATATGCAAACTGTTATAATTCCTACACCGTTCACCTGATTTGGATGTAAATACCCTCAAATTAAAGCTGACAGTCTTCAGTTAAAGCACATCTTGTTTGTTTCATTTCAAATCCATTGTGGTGGTGTATAGAGCCAAAAATGTTAGAATTGTGTCGATGTCCCAATATTTATTGACCTGACTGTAGCTGCAAAGGGTGGGCCAACTAAATATTGAACCCTACGGACTAAGACTGGGATGCCATTAAAGTCCATGTGCGTGTAAAGGCAGGGGGCCCAATACTTTTGGCAATATAGTATTTGTGTTTGTATGTGTATATGTAAAAAAAAAAATATATATAATTTTTGTTTGTTTGTTTGTTTGTTTTTGGACAGACAGGCCTCATGCACACAGACAATTTGAGGCTGATAAAATCTTGGCGTATGCAGGTGGCACTCACATGTGCTTGTATTAGGATATACACCAATGAATCTACGTTAATATGCATATATGACATTTTCCACGCTCATGGAATGCATCATACACACATCGGAATAAACACGCACATACAGTCATGGCCGAAATTGTTGGCACCCTTGATATTTTTCCTGAAAATCAAGTATTTCACACAAAAAAGGTATTGCATTAACACATGTTTTGCTATACACATGTTTATTCCCTTTGTATGTATTGGAACAAATATAAAACAGAGGCAGAAAAGCAAATATGACATAATGTCACACAAAACCCCAAAAATGGGCTGGACAAAAGTATTGGCACCCTTAACTTAATATTTGGTTGCACACCCTTTGGAAAACATAACTGAAATCAGTCGCTTCCTATAACCATCAATAAGCTTCTGACACCTCTCACCCGGAATTTTGGACCACTCTTCCTTTGCAAACAGCTCCAGGTCTCTCTTATTGGAAGGACACCTTTTCCCAACAGCAATTTTAAGATCTCTCCACAGGTGTTCAATGGGATTTAGATCTGGGCTCATTGCTGGCCACTTCAGAACTCTCCAGCGCTTCTTTGCCATCCATTTCTGAGTGCTTTTTGACGTATGTTTGGGGTCATTGTCCTGCTGGAAGACCCAGGATCTTGGACGCAAACCCAGCTTTCTGACACTGGGCCCTACAGTGCGACCCAAAATCCTTTGGTAATCCTCAGATTTCATGATGCCTTGCACACAGTCAAGGCACCCAGTGCCAGAGGCAGCAAAACAACCCCAAAACATCATTGAACCTCCACCATATTTTACCGTAGGTACTGTGTTTTGTTCTTTGTAGGCCTCATTCCGTTTTCGGTAAACAGTAGAATGATGTGCTTTACCGAAAAGCTCTATCTTGGTCTCATCTGTCCACAAGACGTTTTCCCAGAAGGCTTTTGGCTTACTCAAGTACATTTTGGCAAACTGTAGTCTTGCTTTTTTATGTCTCTGTGTCAGCAGTGGGGTCCTCCTGGGTCTCCTGCCATAGCGTTTCATTTCATTTAAATGTCGACGGATAGTTCGCGCTGACACTGATGCTCCCTGAGCCTGCAGGACAGCTTGAATGTCTTTGGAACATGTTTGGGGCTGCTTATCCACCATCCGGACTATTCTGCGTTGCAATCTTTCATCAATTTTCCTCATCCGTCCACGACCAGGGAGATTAGCTACAGTGCCATGGGTTGCAAACTTCTTGATAATGTTGCGCACTGTGGACAAAGGCAAATCTAGTTCTCTGGAGATGGACTTGTAACCTTGAGATTGTTGATATTTTGCCACAATTTTGGTTCTCAGGTCCTCAGACAGTTCTCATCTCCTCTTTCTGTTGTCCATGCTTAGTGTGGCACAGACAGACACACAATGCAAAGGTTAAGTGAACGTCTCTCCTTTTTATCTGCTTTCAGGTGTGATTTCTATATTGCCCACACCTGTTACTTGCCCCAGGTGAGTTTACAGGAGCATCACATGCTTGTAACATTCTTATTTATCCGCAGTTGTGAAAGGGTGCCAATACTTTTGTCCAGCCCATTTTTGGAGGTTTGTGTGACATTATGTCGAATTTGCTTTCTTTCCTCCCTTTTTTTGTTTTGTCCCAATACACACAAAGGGAATAAACATGTGTATAGCAAAACATGTGTTAATGCAATACGTTTCGTGAGAAATACATGATTTCCTGGAGAAATATCAAGGGTGCCAACAATTTCGGCCATGACTGTATGTGTATGACCTGTTCCTCATAGGGAAACAAGTTATACAAGTTTATGTTGTACGCACCCCCCTACGGCTCTCAGGGCATGGAAAGAAGCTGGATTTTACACTAATACATTGTGCCAGCCTCCTGCATGGGGCCATATAACAAGATGCTTTTACCAGACCAAAATGGAGTTTATAAGAGAAGGTCATTGTTAGGGTTTACATGTATTGTAATAGCTTTTCATTCCTTGTCTGAAATGATGTCAGAGAAAAGCCCATGAGTATGCTGCACAGTGTATTGCAGCTGCCTCAGGCAGTAAAAGGGTTAATGGCGATGGTATTTCTAAGTGTTTGTGGGAGGAGGTAAGGACATGTTGTTGTGGATTCTGTGCTCTCAGTCTTGTGACTGGATATCACATGAGGACTAGGCAAGGTAAACAGGTGACTCAGGCGGTATGAAGGAGCAGGTGTGTACTGTCTGTGTCTGCACCAATCTGCAGAGGCGGCATAGACTGACATCAACTGAATGTGACAAACAGAAGCCATACGTGCAATTATCTGTTATACAGGCACATTGATTGTTCAAGGATCAAATAACAAACGTGATTGATTCTCAATAGCGTTCAGGGTGGCGACATCCAAATCGACCAGTTTTGTGACAAGTAGGCTCAAAATATGCGCAATTGCTTCCTGATCAGTAAAATTGATTGTTGATGGAAACTAACCGTTTCAAGCTAAATATTGATGAAAAGATCAATGACATTTTCCATAGTTGTAAATCTCTTACATTATAAAATCAGACACAATGAGATGCTCTGAGAAGATAAGGCGACATTAAGAGGGGTGAATAGCACATCCTACAATTTCCAGCGGCAGGAATCTGCAAATTCCTGCATCTGAAATGACAGGTGTGTGCAAGTAGCTGCTATTCATGACTGTTCACACACCTAGCAATTAACCGCAGTACTCGTGGCTGGACGCACACAGGATGCTATTCATACGCACCTGTCCTTCCAGACACAGAAATTCGAAGATTCCTGCCACTGGAAATTGCAGTGTGTGCTAATTGCCTGTCTGGATGTAGCCTAGATGGTGGAAGTTGGTACTTTACAAGATCTACACATCTATGGGCACCGTTAATGAGCTAATGTTGATGTGGTATTTAGCAAACTGTCATTTTTAAGGCCCCACTCACACCTGAATGTAGCAGGAATGCATGTTCCTGCTCACTTTTTTTGCACTTATTTCAAAACTTGCCCTCCAGAGGATTTACCCCCCTTCCTGACCAGGCCATTTTTTGCGACACGGCGCTGCGTTACTTTAACTGACAATTGTGCGGTCATTCAATGCTGCACCCAAATGAAATATTTGTCCTCTTTTTCCTACAAATAGAGCTTTCTTTCAGTGGTATTTGATCGCCTCTGCGTTTTTTATTTTTTGCGCTATATACAAAAAAAGGCTCCCAATATTTTTTACTTTTTTTTTTTTCAAAACATACCCAGTAAAAAATATGTAAAAAGCAGATTTCATCATAAATTTGAGCCAAAATGTATTCTGCTACATGTCTTTTGCTAAAAAAAATCCCAATATGTGTAAATTAATTGGTTTTCATGAAAGTTATAGCATCTACAAATGGTGGTATATATACTGGATTTTTTTTTTATACTAGCAATGGCGGTGATCAGTGACTTATTGTGGGACTGCGACGAGCATTCTGACACTGGGGGGAACTGACTAACAGCCACTGACATCCCCAGTGACACAAATACAGTAATCAGTGCTAATAAAAAGCACTGACACTGTACTAATGACACTGGGAAGGAAGGGGTTAACATCTGGGAAAATCAAAAGGTTAACTGTGTGCTGCGTGTGTTTCACATTATGTGTTGTGTTATACTATGTAAGCATGCTGCTTTGTATTGCTCTGCTGTGCCTGTTTGTGCTGACAGGGGAGAGATCTGTGTTGTTTACACATATGCTTCTCCCCTTTCACTGTTCCTCGGCGATCGCTGGGTGCCAGTGGGGAATCTCCTGCCGGGACCCAGTGACTGACAGCTGTTGGCTGTACGCGTGTGCGCTCCCCCTACCTGGAATTGCAAAAGCATATATATATATGTGACTTTGCAGAGCCCTGACGCCCTGTAGCAGTAGTTCTGCTATAGGGTGGCGGGGAAGCAGTTAATGCATGTGACAACTAAGCCAACCCATTCTCTTGAATAGGCTGACCTACGCGTGACAAATACCCCAAAGTAGCTCTAGAACCATTCCAGTCGCAGATTATAGAGCATTTTTTTTCATTGTGCGCTTGGTACCCTTGTAGCACATTTTCTCATGCAGCAAAACATGCATCTGCTACCCGTGCCTGGGGTGCCATTGACAATTAATGGGCCTGTGAACAGTATCTCCCCATGGCTGCGCATTTCAAAAACACGTGGCAAAATGAACATTTTTGTCTCACGTTTGCAAAACATATAGGTTTGAATGCAGCCTAAGAGGTAAAGTGTAAAGCAATATTTATAATATTGCTAAATTTGCCCTCATTTGTCCTCCATTTCCACATTAAAATATTTTTTGGTAAAAAATCGGAGCCCCCCACAAAACACGTGGCAAAATGCACATTTCTGTATTTTTTGTCTTGCTTTTGTGAAATGCATGGGTTTGAATGCAGCCTAAGCGGTAAAGTTCAAAGCTAAATATAATAATTTGCCTAAATTTGCCCTGTTCTGGCCTCTATTTCAACGTTAAAATGTTTTTTGGTAATGAGTGGAAAGGTCAGTATATAAAGGCTAATGTACTGCACCATGACAAATGTGCTGCAAATGTAGTCTCCTTAAGGCCCCATTTACACATACCAAAGCAATAACACGTGTTTTTGTGCGCTTTTTTGTGCTTTTTCATGCAATGCATATAAGAAAGCCCATTCACTTAAGAGAGCTGTCCTATGCATGTCAAACACACCAAAGGAGCTGCTTTTTTTGGCCAGAGTGCTTTGTTTATTTTTTACTGCACATTTGTCACACCTGACAAGGTATTTGCGATATATATAAAGAAAATAACTGCATAAATGCCTCGCCAATTAGTAGAAACAATACAGCAATGCATCATAATGTAAGTTACAGGAACTTCACATTAAATATGTGTGCACATTTGCAGAAATGGGCAATACATAGCAATTTTCCAGTTCCCAGACAGAGTTCTTTGTAAAACTGTATCTTTCCAGGCACTGTAGAGGAAAGATTGTTTCAGCAAGTCAGCAACTTTATTTAAAGTGTATCTCTAGGCAAAACCTTTTTCTTTTTTTTTTTTTTTTTACTAGGTTAAACAGATGGCAAGGCCTCCTCACCAGCTTTTATCCTCTCTGAAAAGTGAACCAAAAACAAATCGCTTTTCAGAGGCACAGCAGTTTACACACAAGTCTAAGCTTTGTCTAATGGTGGCCACACACTGATTTTTTTTGGCTGAATGATGTGAAATTCAGTCAAAATGATTGAACCCACAAATAATCAAATAACTTTCTGATTGATTTAGACTCTATTTTGATCAGATGCAATCGAATATAGTCAATCAGCCAGGGCAGGAAAATATTGATTGTTTTGAATCAGTTGACAGCGCTGAGATACTTTTTTTCTTGAATGAAATATATTCCAATCAGTTTATGAGATTACATGGTTGAAACAGAGATGCGACTGATAACGTATGTTAACTATCAATCAAGATTCACTTTCTCACATATGGCATATTGATGAAATAGGTTGTCAACTACCAATAGATTATTTCCATTGGGAGAGATCGATCAGAAAATAAACCATTCAGGGGAATTCCACTCACTTTTGGAATTTTCCCCTAACTTCCTGTGGTGTCACTGGGACAGAAATTTTCCCAAAGATACACAGACAGCAGAACTATAACCCTTCACTATTCTATCCAAAATGAATCCAAACGTTTTGGCTATATATTTATAAGGTATACTGGTCATTGGCTCCTGCTGCTGTCAATCAAATAACTGTGAGAAGGAAGCAGGGGGCAGGGCCAAACCGCATTGTGTGTGTCTATTGAAACACACAGCCCGACTTGGGAGTGAGCCCAAAAGTATACCCCCATAGCAGGTAGTTTTCTATTGTGGCACACATAGAAGAGGGGAGCCCAAGAGCACTGGTGGGGGACCCCAAAAGAGGAGTTTTGGAGCCCCTCTGTGGAAGACTATGTGCACAGAGCACATAAGTATAACATATTTGTTTTTTTTTCAAATATCTTAGTCTTTACAAGCACTTAAACTGCTTGTTTAGTCTATGGGTGCAGGGATAAGCTTTATTACTTTTCATATCCTTCGGTCTGGCAGACCCCAAACTCTGGGCTGTGGACAAGTCCCTTTACCTCCTCAAGTACAGTGCAGAGCTATTAATGTCGCATTGTAAGTAGAGGATGCAATTGCGGCCTGAAGCACCTTAGAGAGGCAAGAGCACAGAGACAGTTGCATGGATAGAGGGAGCCTGCCACAACTAGGAGTAAGGTAAGTATAGGCTACATGTACAGGGGTGATTTGGCTCCTGTGCAACAAATCCCAGCATTTTGGGGGCATCTAGGAGGCACAGGTGCAGTGTCCAGCCCTGCTGCCAGCAGTCTGTCAGAGTCTATGATATGCTGAAATACGCTGCGGTGGCATGTGACTGGATGCTGTATAAGCGGTACTTGTGCTTAGGGCCGTGTACATCCCTCAAGGCATACTACGCTTGTGATGAAGATCAGAAATATTAGATTTTTGAGAACTAGGGAAGGAGGAAAAACCTCTAAAAGAACAGTTGTTACTTGAAAATAAATGAAAAGCAGTATGTAAATAAGTTAGCTGATCTGCATAATTGATCAGTGAGTTCCTGTGAACAAACAGAGGGTCTGGACCTATGAGTCTTTATCAGTAGAGAATACAAAATTCACTGAATTTTGTATCAGGATGGAAAGACTTCCCGACACTGACCAAGTAGGCTGAGGTCTCAAGGTACAATATAGCAAACCTGTGACAAAAGAAGGTGTCAGACTGTTCAGAGATTCCTCCAGCAACGTACTACATAGAGCAACCATGTCTGAAGGTCCCACGGAAAGGAGACTGTAATGCAGGCCATAGACAGGTTGTTTATCTGCCAAATTTTCGTCCACGCGTTAGCGGGGCCAGCCCATCGGCCATCTTTCGCAGATCTCATTTATCATGCTGGAAAATCCACAAAAAATGCCCGTTTTTCGTGGACATTGGTGGCAGCATCGGCAACGGCACTGACCGATTTTTCGTTTATTGGCCGGTAATTCGGCCGATAAACGGCCTGTCTATGGCCTGCAGAAGGGGGTTGAGAACTGCTGCCTGCATGGACTGTGGGCTACTTTCTGGGCAGTGGGACTGCTGGGACATGCAGTTCCATATTGGCTGTGCCTACTGCCCTGTGGACTACTTCACCCTGAGGTTCCACAGTGCTATTCTGTGAACTACTTCACCTTGTCATGTTTCTACTGCTCTCACAATGGCTTTCTGTGTGGTCCTGAAGCTGTGGCCAGAATCCACTGCGTTCTGAAGGCCTTCGATTGGCATGGGAAAGATCTGTGCCCTTCATCCTCTGGACCTCCTTTCCCTGCCACCCTACCTAGACCCTTTGGCTGAGGTTGCTATTGGATGGTGAGTCATCTAACCCTTGCTGTGCCAGGATCACTGCCCTGTGTGCTGGACTGTACCCATGCTGTATCATATCGTGCTGCGCTGCATTACTGCCTTGTGTGCTGGACCAGGGGCGGACTGACCATTTGGAAACTCGGGCACTGCCCGAGGGCCCGGGGTCAGTAGGGGGCCCCATGAGATGCCCCTGGTACCTTTTTCATAGGTTTTTTTGAGTTTGGGCAAGGACACAGGGGCCCCATGATCCCCTATTGCCCGGGGGCCCCATGAGTTGTCACTCCACCCCTGTGCTGGACTATATCCATTTTTCATACCCTTCTGTACTAGATTGCTGCCCTGTACCCCTGGACTTAACCTTTGCTGTGAAAGACTGCAGTCTGCTACTCACCGTATATGGATTGTTGCCCTGTGACTCTGGAATAAGTCCCTGCTGTACTAGATTGTTGCCCTGTGCCTTTGGACTTATCTCTTGGTGTGTCCTATTGCCACCCTGTTATATTTCTGCACGTCCCTCTCAGTGTTGGAATTAATACTCTGTGGCCTTCCCCTTATCTGACTCCCTGTTTTTTCAGCCCCCAAAGATAAAGAACCTCTTGGCCAGGGGCCCTAAAACCCCTCTTGATCTCCGCATGTGTTCTGTTCTAAACAGGATACTGCTATCTACAGCATTTGACGCCTATCTAAGACCTGATTCACACTAGTGCGTTTGCGCAGGCATGGCAGCCCATTCATTTGAATAGGCCACTGTGACCGCGTTTCACGCAAGAAAAGGTGCATGCAACTTTTCAAAAACACATCCGCAGGGAAACCACATGGTCTTTTTGACCATTCGGTGTTCCTGCAGTTCCCGCACCTGCGATCACACTGCAGGCTGAAATGCCTGAGGGTGCTATTCAGAATGAATGGCAGCCTGGTGCATCTCACAATTGCAGAGCGATTCGGATGCGGGTGGTTGCGATTGCCAGAACAGATGCGATACCTGTGGCCAGCCCGCAGCTTAGGGGCTAGTGTGAGCCTAGCTTCAGCCTGTCATGGATTTTTACAGCCTGCTGTTGCTGCACCAGTGCTTCCTGCATGCCCAATTTGACGCACAGGAGCAAAATCGCCAGGGTGCGTGAGGTCTTATACCTTATCCCTGCAGCTCTAGGCTAAACAAACATTTAACCCTTGCAGCGCAGGGGGGGGGGGGGTGCTTTGAAAAAGAAGACTTTTACAAAAAACATTTTAATTTTTTTTAATGGTTGAACTAGATGGACTTTTGTCTTTTTTCAGCCAGACTAACTGTAACTCCTGGACTTCAGCTTTAAACTGACAAATATGCAGCATCTAAACCTTTTCTATGCTAGAATCACTCCTGCACACCAAGGAATCCTCTGTACGTTTCTGATGTAGGACTGTTATCATCAGATATGGCAAATATTACCTCTGAGCATGAATAGATAGCAAAGTACGTAGTCATCCTTGCTATATGTGTGTAACAATCATGTGCCAGTAATGACTATGTAGCATCACATGTTATGATGATATCCGGTAGGAGTGGATTATATAATGAGCTGTAAACGTATAGGGAAGAACCTGGTATACTGGACACATGAGTCAGCAGATGTTAACCAGAAGAACATCACAGGATGATTCCTGTTTTCCTGCTCTCTGGCTCCCAAATGCTGCGTTTGTGTCACATGACTCCGTCATAAGCAACATATCTCATTATAACAGAAAGAAAAGTCTATATTTACACTCCAGCGTGCATTGTGTTGTGTTACTGTTTTGTCACAATACTTTGTTTATGGTTATTTTTTAAATATTTAGTCTTCTTGTCATCTCCTTTAAGCTAATATAACCAGATATAAAAGAAACAAATAAATACAGCTCTGTGTTTATGTACATCCTTAAATTCTGAAAGAAGAATTAAAGTGATTGTAATGGATTTTTTTAAAAATAACAAACAGGTTTATACTTACCTGTTGTGTGCAATGGTTTTGCACACGGCAGCCCTGACCCTCTTCTTCTCAGGTTTCCCGCTGACACTCCTGGCTCCTCTCCCCACTGAGTGCCCACCATATGAAGTTGCTTGCTCTGGGGGCACTCGTGTGTGCTAGCTCCCGACACCTCTGTGCGTCCATAAGACACAGAGGACAGCTTGGTCCTGCCCCCGCTCCATCCTCACTGGCTGTGATTGACAGCAGCAGGAGCCAATGACTGTTGGCTCCTGCTTTTTCAGTGCTGCTTCCCTGAACTTCCAGTATTCACAAGAAAGAGTTAGGAGAGGAGAAGCAGGAGACCACCTTGCCATCCTAGGCTACAGGGCTTTGTGTTTCTAATGATATACATGGTGCAGAGGACACAACTCTAGTCTCTGCATGCAAGAGTGGTTCCATAAGAACTAGTGCAAGAGAAAGGAGCCTCCCTGAAACAGGACTCCATGAAAAGCTTAAACTGGAACAAAGGCAACCTTTAAATGATAAAGAAGCAGCTTGCTCAGTTAGGGTAATGCAGGCCATAGATGGGTTGAAAATCGGCTGATTTTTCAGCCGAAAAAAATTGGCCGATTTTCGCACCATTAATGGGTTAATTGGTCGGCCGCTTTTCTGGATTTTGGCAAATCGGCCGATCTTTTTACCGATAAAAAATCTGCGCATGAGCTGTGACCTGCAAGAAAAAGAAGAAAAAAAAGAAGAAAAAAAGAAGAAGAAAAAGAAGAAGAAGAGAAAGAGGAAGAAGAAGAGAAATCAGAAGAAGAAGAAGAAGAAGAGAAAGAAGAAGAGAAAGAAAAAGAAGAAGAAGAGAAAGAAGAAGAAGAAAAAAAAACCCCACCTGTATCCGAAATGGATACAAA
Source organism: Staurois parvus (assembly GCF_062004578.1). Taxonomy (NCBI): domain Eukaryota; kingdom Metazoa; phylum Chordata; class Amphibia; order Anura; family Ranidae; genus Staurois; species Staurois parvus. The sequence goes on from NW_028318099.1 coordinate 10,233,726, forward strand.
TAGATACAATGTTGCAACCACAATACTTTTTAATGTCAAATATAATAGCGGACCTTTCTGCAGGGACAGAAGTAATTAAATGCCGGCCGTAGATGGGAAGAAAATCAGCTGATTTTTTTTTTACTGTTGGTGGTAACGTCGGCCTATTGAATGACCGATTTTTTGTTTTTTTTGTTAAAAAACTGTCCGGTTTTCTCCCTGTCTATGGCCTGCATTAGTTTACACTAGTGTTCCTTCTGGAAGAGTGATCCATGTTGATTTGATAGGCAGTAAGTAGTCCTTGTATCACCTCCTCACTGCCTGCTTTACTGCTTTAACCACTTAAAGACTGCTTGCCCGCCCACAATGTACTGCGGATGGGTGGCAGCTACAGGACCAGCGATGTCCTAACACGGAGGGGGGGGGGGGGGATGGGGCATGCAGCACTCCCCCTCCTGTGACAGACACAGTGGAATGTGGATCCCAGTAGTCATGTGTTACATTTGCGATCAATCTGATTCATAACAGCTTTACTTCTCTTCCTGGTGAGCTGTGATTGGCCCACAGCTCTCACATGGTACAAGGGCCAATCACAGCACCCTGTATCATGTGATCACTTGGGGTCAATCACTGATCACTGAACTTTGAACTGTCATGGTCTTAACCCATGCATGGCATTTCAATGCAATGCTTGCTCTGCACTGCCATGAATGGCAGTTCAAAGCAAGAAATGCATTGCAGGAGCAATAGTCTTTATTGCAATAATCTTTTTTTAGCATGTCATGTTTGGTATCTATTTACTCAGCATAACATCATCTTTTATATCTTATCATACAATTGGGCAATATGTTGTGTTTTTGTGAATTAAAATTAATAAAGTATATTTTTCCAAACAATTTGTGTTTGAAAAACCGCTGCACAAATACTGTGTGACATAAAAAATGTCAACACCCATAATTTTTGTTCTCTAGGGCCTCTGCTTTAAAAAATATATAATGTTTGGTGGTTCAAAGTAATTTTCTAGAAAAAAATGGTTATTCATGTAAACAAAGTGTCAGAAAAAGGCTTGGTCTTCAAGTGGTTAGAAAAGTGGCTGATGTCTAGCATAAGCTTCTAATGTTGGCCCTGAAATGCCAGGATAGTAGAAGCAGCCCCCAAATTACCCCTTCTTTGGGAAGTAGACACTGCAAGGGGCATGGTGAGTATTTTGCAGATCTCATTTGTTGCCACAAGTTTTCGGAAAATGAAGAATGAAAATGAAAATGTATTATTTCTTTTCTTTTTTTTTTTTTCAATACCCTGTGACAAAAAAATTAGATCTGTAAAATACTCAACATGCCTCTTATCAAATTGCTTGGGGTGTCTACTTTCCAAAAACGGGTAATTTAGGGGGTGTTTTTACTATTCTGTTATTTTAGGGCCTCCCAAACTGTGATAGGTGTTGAGGAAGGAAATACTGTATGCCCTTTTAAAGCTTGAAAATGGTCATTGGATTTTGGGCGCCTGCATGTGGCTAGGCTGCCAAAAAGTCTCACATGTGATATCCCCATACTCAGGAGAACTATCAAAATGTATTTTGGGGAGTAATTCCACATATACCCATGGCATGTGGGAGCAATATATCATTTAATTGACAACTTTGTGTAAAAAAAAAATTTTTTTTTTGTCATTTTCCAAAAATTTATGGCAAAAAAGTAAACCTTCCATGGACTCAACATGCCTCTCAGCAAATTCCCTGGGTTGTATACATTTTGAAAATGTGTCATTTGGGGGTGGTGTTTTACTGCTCTGACATTTTAGCACCTCAAGTAAAAGCTTCATAAATTCCAATGTACAGTATATACCATAGTTTGTAGACACTATAACTTTCATGCAAGCCAATTAACATATATGTATTGGGATTTTTTTTGCCAAAGACATGTAACAAAATACATTTTGGCCTAAATTTATGACTAAATTTGAGTTTTTGGATATTTTTTATAACAGAAAGTAGAAAATATTGCTTTTTTTAGATTTTTGGTCTTTTTTCATTTATATCACAAAGAATAAAAACCCAGTGGTGATCAAATACTACCAAAAGAAAGCTCTATTTGTCTGAAAAAATACCGCATTGCATGACTGCGCAATTACCAGTTGAAATAGCACAGTTAGAAATAGCAAAAAATGGCCTGGTCATGAAGAGGGGGTACATTTTATGGAGCTGAAGTGGTTAAAGTGGAACTTTATGTGAACAATAAAAATGGGTGAACAGGCAGGATGCTTAATGCAGAAGAGACATGACTGTCTGCCCCTGAACAGTGAGCTGTGTACGCTCTGCTCACTGTAGACATTTGGCAATGCCGAAGCTTACAGAACACCAGGCAATGCACGGGAATGATGTCATCCCTGTATAGCCAATGATCGATACCTGGAATGGGTCTTATTTACCAGGCAGTACTGCCCACTGAATACAACAGTAGGAATAATTGCTGCTGCTCTGCAATACAAAGAATCATGGCCATGACATTTATACTGCCCCCTTCTCTGCCTTGTCTGTGCATTTTTACTGCCACCCAAACTCAAGTGTAAATGACACCTAGGGGAATCCATCAGTTGCTGAAAGCACTTAGAAAAAATTAACTGAACCGCGCATGCACAGTTGGAGGTCCTTTAGAAAGTGGTCTAAAGTGGTCTTAAAGGTAGAAAGTTTTTTTTACCCTAATGCATGAAAGTGTTACTAAACCCACAACAGTAAAATCAGTCTGTATATGCAGTAAAGCATGCCTGTTATGCTCATTGTGGAACCTAAGGGGTTAACTCTCTGCATTGTGTCAAATGGGATGTTTAATCCTGTCTTCTCTGATCCCCCCCTTCTTCAACTGTCCCCAACTCATCTTCTGATAGAACAGAGCCTTGGGGGCAAGCTTTACATGTTCAGTTTGGTGTGTATTGGTAGAGTGTTATTTTTTTTTCTTGGGAGAGTGCATGTGATCAGCACAGGACCAATCAGCACTGTCCATAAAGAGGGTTTGCAGTCTCATAGGACAGTGAGAGAAAAATGAAAACTCCTCCTACATGCTAATCAGTGCTGTGCTGGAAACTGATAGAAGTCACAAGACTGCTATATACTGCTGATGAGAAAAGGTATTTAGCAGTTTATATTTACTAAAATAATTGCATTTCCATGTTCAGTGTACTGTGGGAGACCAGATATAGTGAATGCAGGGTCCTGGGTTTAGTAACACTTCCAGGTAGAAAACCCTCTGTGTGCAGCACCCCCCCCCCCCCACCATGCTTACCTGCCCCCCCCCCCCATCTCAATCCAGTGCTGTACCCCAGAGCAGCGTCTCTCTCTCTCCTCACTGGAGTTTGAGGCAGCAGTCAATGTCATTCACAGCCAGTGAGGAGAGCGTGGCTCAGGATCAAGCCTGCACAAGTTCCTCCTTAGCAAACAGCTTGTTATGGGGGCACTCTGGGGGGAGAGCCAGGAGTGTCGGTGGGGGCCAGAGGAGAGAAGAATCAGGACTGCTCTGTTCAAAACCATTGCATAGAGGCAGGTAAGAATGACATGTTTATTATTTTTTAAAAATCCTTTATAATCACTAAAATTCCATTTTTTTTTGGGGGGGGGGGCAGCCTGGTGCTGGTCAGCACTTGGCTGCTGTATAACAAGGAATGTTTTTTTGGATGCCCTTATTGAGGAACCTCTATTCAGCATCCGCTCATGATAGGACTTAAGTGACCCTAACACTGCATATGTGGTTCCACCCACCGGCCCCAACATCACTAGCACTCAGCAGGTGGAGCCACAGTGCACAGCAGGGGAGCAAAGGTTGCAGGTGGTATCCACCAGGCAGGTCAATAAGGCAGGCCATTGATGGAGTAAATTTCTTTCCTGCAACCACAAGTTCACAGATGAATCTTTTCCACAGAGTCATTGTGTTCTCCTGGCGGGGAGCGGGGGAAGCTGTTCCTGCCAGGAGAACTCAGTTGGTAACAGCTATAACAGCTGCTTGCAATAATCACATGTAAAATCCAGCAGGTTGGTTGAAGATCAATCATCTTGGGTATTTTCAGCCTGCCCATACATAGTTCCTGCTGAAGCGGCAGAGATTTGGTCTATGGCCCGGCTTAAGAGTAATCTTTTACAGGCTGCTACCGCCTTTATGTTCGTGTCTGTGTAGCGACAGGGTCCCTTTGTAGTAGGGACTTGTTTCAGGATTATCTATAGCAGTTTATCTATCTAAGTGAAATAGAAACTGGTGTGGGATCTGCAGATTGGACCAGGCACACAGGATTTGACCTGCCAGTAATTTCAGAGACAACTCACATGCTTCTCTCTGCCCATACAGTGAAATCCAAGGAACAAAGGTATTACCGTTCACTCAAACAATCCGGATCAATCCAAGACAGGTGCAGACTCTGGCTCGCCACCATGTAGTGCAATAGGAAGAAAGGTTAGCCGCACACCGGAGGTCTCGTGCTTAATTATGGTGGTTATGATTAAGCATGAAACCCTGTGAAACGCGTTAACAAGTCCTGTATACATGTCCTGGTGTTTCATGTGTCCTATGGATCAATAAATATTCACTATATTCATCAATCCTCAGGTGTGCGGCTAACTCTTCTTCCTATTGCCCATGCAGTGAACACAGTACACAGACAGAGCCTATATGTATGCAGGGAAAGTTCCTTTCCTTGCCTATATGCCTGGTTGCCAACCCTGAAAATACAAGCTTAGCAGTCTTTTCACCTCACTCTCAGTTGAGAAAGTGGGGGTGGTGGGGTTGGACAGAGGAAGCTGGAGCAAGCTTTCCTTCTCTCTATGCTATCGCTAGTGCATAGAAAACTGAGTATTGTCACTCCTAAGTAACAAGAGTAAGTGCATTTAGAAGAGTGGTGCAGGCTTTATGCATGTGCCACTCTTTCCTAATTTACCCCCCCCCCCCAGGTGCTAGCATGCTTGAGGATTGTTCACACCACATTAGTTGAGCTGCATAGATCAATACAATCCCAATGCCAGAACACAGAGAAATCTATTGTTTTCCCTGTTCTCACCATGACTCTGCGTTGAAGTCAGGGGCGGACTGACAACTCATGGGGCCCTGGGCAATAAGAGATCATGGGGCCCCTGTGTCCTCACTCACACTCAAACCACACCCAAAAAAGCCTATGAAAGGTACCAGGGGCATCTCATGGGGCCCCCTACTGACCCCGGCACCTTAGGCAGTGCCCGAGTTCCCAAATGGTCAGTCCGCCCCTGGTTGAGGTGGGTTGTGCTCATACACGATGTACACCAGCTCACACGCCATACATTACATTTTTTGTTTAACCCTATCCCTTCTGGTCTGGGATTCTATAGTTAGTGTTAGCTCAGGGCTCAATAACCAGCATATGCTAGAGCCAGACTAGGCATCTGATGACCACTTCTGGTAGTGAATTAGATTAGGTGCTACTAGGGACTAAGTGCAGAGTAGATAGGCTGACTCTGAGTTCCAGTGTCACACCACAATTTCTTCTGGAAAAAAGCTGCGTTACAGGCTGGTTGGACAATGGCTGGAGCAATGCAGCACTGCAGATCGTCTTGAGGTCTCTGACACCAAGATGAACGCTGGATCCTGATCATCCTTAGGGGCTCCTGCAAATGAACTTTGCTGTAACAGTAAACTGGGGGTGTCACGGCACCCAGCTTCACCCTCTGCTTCCTGCATGCCCCCACCTCTCCACACCACATACATGCAGGAAGCCATGCATCTGTTCCCTGACCCCCACACACTGCCCTCACCTTTCTATACACATCCCTGCTACCCTAGGCCATGGCCTAGATTACAGATGTCTGTTCCTGCGTACTCCATGTACCCTTCAGTAGACATATTGAGGTTGATTTAGGGGCTAGAACCTTCATATAAAAAGTGTTTGAACATCCAGATTATCCAATCATGTGACAAGCAGATTCCCATTTTCTTATGTTCATTTAGTAAATCAGCCCAATATGAGCTTATTATTTCATTACCTAGTACATTTTGCACTGTTTCCCTTTGAACCATTCACTTACTGAATATAACAGTTACTTCATAATTTCAAATATTTACAATTAATCTTCCTTATGTGACCCAGAGACAGCCAGCGGTAACTGGAAAGCACCAGAGGGAGCACTAGGCGATAATGAAATGATATCTCTGGTATGTGATCACATTTGTACTTCACTCAGAATTCCCATGGTAATGTGCATTGCTTTATTTAGGGGGATTCACATTTATCTCTACGGGGATGAGAATTTAAACGAAGCAGAAATGAGTTGAATGTCTATAGTGCACCATCTGCTGGTAGCTGGGAATGTTACACAGATAATTTTAGTGTCAAGGTCACACACTTTGATTTTTCTTTTATCCAGTTGATGTGTTAATCAAACAAAACAATCAAATCCACAATCTACGAAAAGCCAAAATATTCTTCCAATTTCGTCTAGATTGATGAAACTAAGTAGATCAGCTAGGGCAAAATATTATTGATTGTTTTGCATGAATTGGCAGCAGTGAGATACTTTGAAAACAATCATATTTCAATCAGTCAGATGTTGAGATTACATGGTGGAAACAGAGATGCAATTGTTAAAGTGGTTGTAAACCCTTACATATACCCTGTGAAGGGACTATCCGCAGGTGATAAACAGAGATGAAACAAATCCTCCTACATAAGTTGTACCTGTTTATCTGCAGTCTTCTCTTCCCTACATCTGTTCAAAGTGCTGAATGTAGAAGCTTGTGTGAGAGTTGAGAAAAAAGAGGGCCAAGAGCTGAAGTTACACTCTGCAGAGCGCAGTGAGGAAAGCTCTGAGAGCTGATTGGAGGGCAGAGACATACTTCCTTCACACAGCTCACAGGAACAGAGCTGAGGCTGTCAATCTGTCACCATTTTTCTCTTAGTGTCAGGAAAAATTATCAAAAGTGATTCATGATGACAGCAGAGGAACGAGGCAGCTCTCCTCACGCGTTGTCAGCATGAGGAGAGGACTGCCGATAACCGGCATATCCTGTTTACATGTGATCAGCTGTGATTGGACACAGCTGATCACATGGTAAAGAGCCTATGTCATTGGCTCTTTACCAAAATCAATGATTCACTGGGTCCTAGGGACACAGCTCACTACCGACTCACCATCTTAGCCCCGAGGGCGCGTGTCAGGAATGGACTCACCGCTGGTGGTGCTGGGGCTCATCTGCCATGTGGGCTGCAGTACCGGTGCTTGCCAGCGGGTGCTTTCAGCAGCCAGGATCTCACTCCTGCATTCAAGCCATCACCTGAGGCTGATTGCAGGAGGTGTATTTAAGCAGGACCAGGCCTGCAATCAGCGCCTTGGTGTTGTTTCCCATAAGCCCCTGTACCTGGTCCTGTCATCTGCCTGCCTGCCTGTTTCTTCTGCTTGACTCTGACACTGATTGAACTCTGCATGCACTGACCTCGGCTATTCCTGACCTTTCTCCTGCCTGCTCCTTTTGTACCTTGTCTGCCCGATTGTTCCTGACCCGGCCTGCCTGACCACTCTACCTCTCCAGCCTGACTACTTCCCTGTGTCAGTCCACACACCCCTGGTCATACTTAGATCCCTGACAGCGCGCATGCGCAGCTAATAGTTACACAATCCAATTTGCACCTGCTGGGAAAAAAAAGCTAATGTAGGAGGATATCAAATGACATCCTTCCAGAACAAGAGAGCTCTGGCCCGTCATTTTCCAATATGGCGGGTGGGAAGCAGTTAAATGAAAAATGTATTTTTTAAAGCACCCCTGGCAACCGAAAAAAGTTGAGAAGGAATGTCCTTGCAATACAAGAACTTCTATACTTGCCTCTCCCATAACTTCCTCTGTTCCAATGCTGCAACCTCTGTGACACAGCATTCAATACTTCTGAGAATGTTAGATGCCTTTGCCCCCTTGCCACCCCCATGGTTCCCCCTCCTGATGTTTACCTGACCAGGGGCGGACTGACAACTCATGGGGCCCCCGGGCAATAGGGGATCATGGGGCCCCTGTGTCCTTGCCCAAACTCAAAAAAGCCTATGAAAAAGGTACCAGGGGCATCTCATGGGGCCCCCTACTGACCCCGGGCTCTCGGGCAGTGCCAGAGTTTCCAAATGGTCAGTCCGACCCTGTACCTGACTGCTGAGTCCTGTAGTGGATCATTGGATGGAGCCACAAGAAATGGTGGGGGACAAGGCATCCAACACACCCAGATGTAACAAATACTGAAAAATCTCATAGAGGCTGCAGGTGGTAGAAGACATTGGTCATCACGGAAGTGATTACAAATACCTTTCTATTGTAGGAACCTACAATGAATGGAGCAGTTGAACAGAAAGGGCGAGCATAGTTGGGTAGGCTTGATGACTGCCTATCACAGCTCCTTTTGAGTTTTAATAAACCCCGCTGCACTGGAAGATTAGGGGGTGGAGGGCAATCAGAGGAGGAGGATTTCTGCTAAACCAGGACATTGTAGCACAAGGGACACATCCCACTAAAGGTAATCTCCCTTGTAGTGATTGAAGTTTTTTTTTGCTTTGCCTTAGGCTTTAAGACAGCTGCACAGTGAATGTTTTATACAGAGACCTTTTAACACAACTATTTACACTAAGCGACTGTGAATTCCTTCTGCAGGTCCAGCTTGACATTTCTACATTGAACAAAAAATGATAATCATATTTTAGCATTGCTAACAATTTCAAAACATTAAAAAATTGTGGGCAAAGGTTTTTTTAATTAAAACAGGATTTGAAGCTGATCAACCCAGGAGCGTTCCCATAGGCCCAAAGATACTTCCTGGTACTGAGTTGATAGATTGCTAGTACAGGCATGCTTTCTGACGTTTTTTTTTAAACCTTTTCTAGAAAAAAAGTTACAACTTCATTAAAGTGCCCTTTATGGCATGGGTATCTCATTTCTTTCTTCAGGAACAGGAGCTAGATTGCAAGGCTTTTGAGTACTGCGTGCGACTGTGAAGCGACTCATCCTCAAGGCCTCTTCATAACATGGTGGGGTTTCAGGTCCCACAGTCGTCAGCTGAGGTGGAGGACCATGGGAGTGTGACACGGCAAATATCCTGCGAGCAGCCGGGCCAAATACTGACTGCAAAGCTGTAAGCAAAAAGAGATAGAGTTTAAGAGAGGACGCTTTGGCACATTATCAATGTACTATCGATGGAATTTTATGGTAGTTTTAATTGTGCATTTTGTATGAAGATCTCTGCCAAAACCTGCATAAGCATATAGATTATTAGAAGGAGTCATTGAGGAGGTTAGCCAATTATTTATGAACGGTCATATAATATTGTATATTGCCCCACCTTTAACCTTTCCCTGCTGACATTGAATCTTAGTGATCTAAGACTCTAAAACCAAGCGGGAAGGGTATTGCCTAGTTTGAGATTAGCATTCAGGTTCAGTTGTTGGCAACCAGGGGCAGACTGACCATTTGGAAACTCGGGCACTGCCCATGAGATGCCCCTGGTACCTTTTTCATAGGCTTTTTGAGTTTGGGCAAGGATACAGGGGCCCCATGATCCCCTATTCCCCGGGGGCCCCATGAGTTGTCAGTCCGCCCCTGTTGGCAACACAAGATGACAAGCATGCTTAAAGCTGAGCACCTTGCCTTAAAGCAAAACAAAACCCTTGTATCCTTTTCAGCCAAGGAAGTTGCCATCTTAGCCTCTGTTTGAACTACAGTTGCCATGAATCTGCACATGTGCTCAGTTATGACTCCAGGCATTTGATGGTTTGACAGTTTAGTTGACAGCACAAGCAAATGTGACAATTAGCATTCTCAGCATGCCAGGAATGCAACTGTTTTTTTTTTTAAAAGTGAAATTGTTGGGTTTAGTTCCCCTTTAAAGCTGACTTCCAGCCTTTAACTTTTATTCCTACACTTGTAACAACTGTTCCTCTCCTGTGTTGAAGCTGATTACGCTCAATTTCCCACAATCTTACATCTCCATAATATAACTATGTGAAGTTGTAGCAGCTTTCTTGATCCCACCTTCATTTCCTGTATGACCAACTTCAATCGTCATCATTTCTATCTCCTCCTTAGCCGTATTCTCATTGCCCACCTCCCACAGCTATTGTATTTCTCCATCAATCATTTTGTTCCCTGGCATCCTTTCAGATATGCATGCTCAAAAAAACCTGAAAAATGAATCGACAGATTGCATTTCTGAAATATGCAGCACCCAGTGGTCAGCAGGGAGGAGCATGTACATTTGAAAGCATGCCAAGGATGTATTATTTCATTGTATAGATAGAAGGTTGCTGTAACATTTACAAAGGCTGGCAAAGACCATTAGACCACCCTTCTAAACTGCACATGCTCCTTTTCCCTTCAGTCCCACGCCACTCCAATTGGCCATCAGAAGCAAAGAGAAATACCAAGTACTTCCGGGGATAGAGGCATGTGATTCACTCCCACATGACAGTTCTGGAGCTTGGTGATTGGTAGCTCAGGTCACCAGAACTGTTACATAGGGACAAGAAGAGTCTTAGCCCTGTTTAAGTACATAATCACAACTTGGAACTTATACAGAGTAGGAACTAATACAGACTCGGCCACACAACATCATCAACTGCTAGAATGATGAAAGCCCAGAGGCTGCTGGCGTCCTAGCCAGGGGCGGACTGACCATTGGGAAATTCGGGCTCTGCCCAAGGGCGCGGGGCCAGTTGGGGGCCCCATGAGATGCCCATGTTACCTTTTTCATTGGCTTTTTTGAGTTTGGGCAAAGACACAGGGGCCCCATGATCCCCTATTGCCCGGGGGCCCCATGAGTTGTCAGTCCGCCCCTGGTCCTAGTAACCAATTAAGCTCAGCCACACAGCATCCTTGAGACCTTCACATGAAGCAGGACTTGAGACAAATTAATTTACTGTTCATGTTTCTGACTTGTACCTGAATTCTAACATTTACCATATGGTGGCACAGACACTTCTAAAGAGTATCTGCACCACTCTTTGGGCCTCATTTACACAGATGTATGAATTTATGCTTCAAATATGCTTCTGGCAAGTTCTGGCAGAAAAAATGCCTCTAATGTTTTGTATGTATGCGTGTTTATGCGTATATGTACATGCTTGTACACTTATGACGTTGCTCGTAAATGCATTTTGCTGTCCAGAATATTAATTTCTAATCCCTAAATGTATGTGACTTTAAATCAATAACAGCATAAATCAATATACAGAAATACAGTGAAGGAAATAAGTATTTGATCCCCTGCTGATTTTGAATGTTTGCCCACTCACAAAGAAATGATCAGTCTAAAAAGTACTAAGTCATGTTTTGTGAAGGGAATCAAATACTTATTTCCCTCATGAACATGCAAATCAGTGCATAATTTGTTAGACATGCATTTCTTTTGAATTTTTTGTTGCTATTCTGTCTCTCAGTGTTACAATACACCTACCATTCCATTTTTAGACTGATAATTTCTTTGTGAGTGGGCAAACATTCAAAATCAGCAGGGGATCAAATGCTTATTTCCTTCACTGTATATATAAAATCACCAGTATCTGTGATCATGTAAAATCCTGTTGCAGAAAAAAATCAATAAAAAGTCCACGTGAGTTCATTAATTAATCAATAAACTGTGTGGGTGCAAACAATCCCGAAAACAACTCTGGCATGTCTCCATGCATTGTGCTGTGTTTCCATCGCCTCATATAAAAAAGCCTCTTACCAAAACTTCAGACCTCAGTAGAATGGAAGTCAACCTGCACTTTGTTATTTCTACAGGACTGGATTGGTAATCAGACATGACTTTATTAACACATGTCCTTCCGGTTTACCAAAACCAATTAATATGCCAACAAACATATGCACAAGGTAAAAAGAGAGGAGAAGCTCATACTATAATATTTAAAATGGCAAATTTAGTAATAAAAGACAGATACTCATAAGCACCAGATAGAAACATGTGCAGTAACGCAGCTCGGCTCCAAACCGCTGGCATGCGTGATGATGTCACCACTATTGCTCTGTGGGAAAAGCGTCATTTTTTAATGCCCGTATGCATGACACCTTATGAATTCCAGGTATATGTTCTGCTCAGTACACAGCAAGGAGACGCATTTATCTGACACACCTGAAAGTGTCAGATGTTGAACATTCCACTGAAGGGACTGATAAGTACTATGAATATACTTTTACCACTTTAAAACACTATTATCCCAGGAGGACGTCATATGTCATATGTCACTGTCACAGAGTTCTCTGAATGGGAGAACTGCAACTACCGTCAGCCTTTGCAGCTGACTGCTTGTAGTTTTAAGTGGCCTATCAGAGAGCTGGTGATCACTCTAGGTAGTTCATTGATGCTTCCTGTCAATGTGTAACTGCCTGCCCATATGAGGTATGAGCAGACAGCTTACACTGACAGTCTGTAGGAGCCTTGCATTGCACCCACAATCTGCTGATCGCAGGTGCAATGCTTCACAAGCCCGTAATAAAAAAAAATAATAAATGCACTTTTTTAATCTTCAAAAAAGATGTGCATTTTTTTTTAAAGGTGAACTTATCCTTTAAGAAGACAATGTTTTGTATGTATGAACCCACCTTTTGATTACCAGTAGGAACCAGACCAAGGTTATTTGTATTCCTGAGCATCACTCCCAAGCTATACATTAATTACTGTCCTGATGTCCAGTAATTATTTACACACACTAGGTATTATGTATGCAATTATCAGAATCTGTTTAATGATATTTAATTTATTTATCCACATAATATGATTATATATATTCACAGTCATGCCTGCAGATTACAGTGCAATGTCTGCTTATGAATCACTAATGCCATGTCATCCCTCTACCTGCTGCTGCATACATAATGGCACTGCCTCATAGTAGAGCAAGGAGCAGATAATACACTACTTGACTCACAGGTCATGGTGCTCTGGATGGTGCTGTCGTGGTCAATGGCTATGACTGTGACTTCATAGGGTTGCTCTTCACCCCTCTCAGGGCTGCGCTGCTGTCTAAGATACCAGCACCGAAGGCAGGCACAGGTGATTCCAAACATGAGAAGCAGAACTCCAGCAGTGACAACAAGCCTGGGGTACAAGAAAAAGGAGAGTTAGTGAGAAAGTCCCCAGCACTTAAAGTGGAACTTCAGCTAACACAAGCTTTGAATAGACTAAAGAAATATCACAGACTTGGATTTATTGCTTTCTGTGACCCCATTAGGAAGATTCACCCCTTTTTGTCACTAGGTAAAAAGGGAGAGCTAATTAAATATATGGCAGGATTTATTGCAGCAGCAAGTGAGAGCAGGGGTGTAAATCATTTTCTTTTTCAGGGAGGTTTGCAGCCTTAGGGACCCAGAGGAAACAAAACTATGTGGTATGCCCAGCACGCCACAGAAAATTGTGCTTTTGGAGAGGGAAGGGCTTAAAAAGTGAGTGTATATGACACCAAGTGCAGGGGTCAGAAGTTCTTAAGACAAACTTCAGAGGTCAGGAGTGCATAACACAAAGAGAACCGGGGTCAGGAGTGGGTAACACACAGAGTGAAGGGGTCAGGCGTGTATAAGACACAGAGACCAAGGGGTCATGAGTGTATAAAACGTAGAGAGCAGGGGTTAAGAATGCATAATGTACCCAGTACAGGGGTCATGAGTGTATAAAACGCAGAGAGAAGGGGTCAAGAATGCATAATGTACCCAGTACAGGGGTCATGAGTAACACAAAGTGCAGTGGTCAGGAGTAAGTAACACTGAGAGTGCAGGGGTCAGGAGTGCACATCTTACAGAGGGGTCAGGAGTGCATAAGATACATAGTACAAGGTTCAGAAAAGTATAAAACACACGTCAGCAGACAGAGTACAACAAAAATTTGCCTCCCTCTTTAAGCCAAAATCCCTGCCCCCTCCACTACAGATTTCCTCCCACAGCAAAACTCTCTTCCCTCAGTACAGCTTCCCCCTCTCAGTACAGGTACCCCCCAGCATGGCTCCCTCCCTTAGTACAGCTCTCCTCGACTATTGCAGCTCTCCTCCCTCAGTAGAGCTCTCCTTCAGTACAGCTCTACCCCCTCAGTACAGCTTTTTACCTTAGTAGTGCTCCTTACCTCAGTACAGCTCCTTCTATTCCCCCACCTTCCCCTGCCTCCTCAGTGCAGCTCCTCTCCCCCTCCCAGTACAGCTCTTCTCCCACAGTACAAAGCCCCCGGTACAGCACAGCTTCCCCCCAAATATATCTCCCCAATACAGGTCTCCCCCCGCAGTATTGTTTGCCCCCACAATACAGCTCTCCCTCTCAGTACAGCTCCCCCCAGCCTAGCTACCTCCCTTAGTACAGCTCTCCTCCCCCATATAGCTCCCCCTCAATACAGCTCTACCTTCTCCGTACAGCTCCCTACCTCAGTACAGCTCCATCTATTCCCCCCACATCCCCTTCCTCCTCAGCACAGCTCCCCCCCCACCGCATAAAGCTCTTCTCCCTCAGTAACGCTTCCTACTTCTGTACAGTTCCATCTATTCCCCCAAATCCCTCTTGCCTCCTCAGCACAGCTCCATCTATTCCCCCATCTCCCCCCTGCCCCCTCAGTACAGCTTCTCCCCCCCCCCTCCTCCGCCACAGTACAGCTCTTCTCTCTCAGTACAGTACTGTCTCCTCAGTACAGCTCTCCCCCCCAGTACAGCTTTCCTCCCTCAGTACAGCTCTCCCCCCAGTACAGCTTTCCTCCCTCAGTATAGCTCTCCCCCATGACAACTCCCCGCTTCAGTACAACTCCACCAGCAAAATCTTGTTCCCTCATTGCAATTCTCGCCCAACACAGTTCTCCCCCATCATTACAGTTCCCCCCACCACTGCTCTCCCCCCTCCCAGTACAGCTCTACCTCCTCAGTACAACTCCCCCCAGTACAGCTCTGTCCCCTCAGTGCAGAGATCCCCCCAATACACCCCCCAGTACAGCTTTCTCCCCACAGTATACCTCTCCCGCATCACAGCTCTCCCCTCAGTACACCCCCCTTCAGTACATCTCCCCCAGTACAGCTCTGTCACCTAAGACCAGCTGTCCACCTTATTACAGTTCTCCCCAGCACAGATTTCCCCATCATTACAGCTACCCCCAGTACAGCCCCCCCCCCCCATTACAGCTCTCCCCCCTCAGTAGAACTATTCCCAGCACAGATCCCCCCAGTACAGTTCCCACTCCAAGTACAGGTCCACCCACTCAGTACAACTCTCCCCCCTCAGGACAGCTCTGCCCCTCAATACAGCTTCACCCATTCCTCAACCTCCCCCCCCCCCAGTACATCTCTCTTCCATAAGGCACACTTACCTGAGCAAGGGCAGTTCAGAGTAAGGGAAGTTCTCCCTCAGCTGTGGGTCATGTGAGTGGAGCCAGAGAGAAACAGCCTCTCTTTCTCTGAAGTGGTAGGGTGCATGCTCACTCCTGTTTCAGGTCCCCTTGTGCCTGTCAGCGCTAGCTGCTGAGAATAATCTGGGGGGGGGGGGAAGGTTTGAACACCCCCATCCCCCCTTATCTACACCACTGAGTAAGAGGAAGTATCCAACTGAGAACACTTGTTACAGTGACAGTGGGATTTTCCTTCCCTTTTTTTACTTTCTTTTTTCTGTGGGGCAGGATTTGAGAGAAATCTGCTCAGTGATAACACAGCAACTGAAACTTGAAAAATATTTTAATGTTGATTCACATTAAAGGCCAGTTCCCACCAGAACAAGAAGCAGGAAACCCATGTGTCAGTGTCAGTGGGTGTCAGTGTTAACTCAATGATACCCCAAATGCAAGTCGTAAATGCAGTGCATTCTCCCCAGTACAGCTTTTCCCCCACAGTATATCTCTCCCCCACCACAGCTCTCCCCTCAGTACAACCCCCCCCCCAGTACATCTCCCTCAGTCAGGGGCGGACCGACAACTCATGGGGCCTCCGGGCAATAGGGGATCATGGGACCCCTGTGTCTTTGCCCAAACTCAAAAAAGCATATGAAAAAGGTACCAGGGGCATCTCATGGGGCCCCCTACTGACCCTGGGCCCTCGGGCAGTGCCCGAGTTTCCAAATGGTCAGTCCACCCCTGCCCCCAGTACAGCTCTGTCACCTAAGAACAGCTGTCCACCTTATTACGGCTCTCCCCCAGCACAGATCTTCCCATCATTACAGCAACCCCCAGTACAGCTCCCCCCCCCCCCCCATTACAGCTCTCCCCCCTCAGTAGAACTATTCCCAGCACATTATTGTATTGTACATCGCAGGGTACAAAAGATGGTACAATACAATCTTTATATTCAATAAATAAAATTAAGCATATTAGTAAATCAACTCCTAAATAAGCACTTTAACTGCTTTTTGGTTTTATATGGAACCATTTACTTTTATACTCTTAGGGGTCTATTTTTAAACCATTCATTGCACAAATGTCAGAAAGATTCCTGTAAGCTGAACAAAATGTCACTGTATGTGTTCATCAATTCTATCTAGTGGCTGAATGTGGTATATTTTCTCATTGATGCATTTTAGGACATTATACTCCATATTGGCCACTAGATGGGGCTGATGATACAGGAATGAAAATATTTGAATACATACAGTGACATTTTGTTCAGCTTGCACAAATGCTTCTGACATTTTGATTGGAATGGTTTATAAGTAGAACCCAGGGGTGGACTGACAACTCATGGGGCCCCTGGGCAATAGGGGATCATGGGGCCCATGTGTCCTCGCCCACACCCAAAAAAGCCTATGAAAAAGCCAATGAAAGGTACCAGGGCCATTTCATGGGGCCCCCTACTGATCCCAGGCCCTCGGGCATTGCCCGAGTGCTTGAATGGTCAGTCCGCCCCGGTAGAACCCCTTATTCTTTTATACTCTTAAATTAGAATACATTTTACAAATGCCCTTTACAGGTCACTAACCAAAATGCAGATTTAATAACATTATTCCATAAACCATGATAAGTTATTTTAGGATCTTACCATATGTACCACTGATTTATCCATTCTGTCTTGGAGCAGCTGCAGCCAAGAGTAGAACAATTAGTTTAGATTTGCTTTAGAAGACATGGCACATGATGAACAGAATTAAAAGAGATCACTTCACCTACTGCACATGGAATCTTCTTCCTCTACAAAGGAACGTAATGCAAATACAAGAGAGTATACAAATGCATATAACACCTGGATTAGAATATATTATCATAAGGTCTGTCGTCTTTGCAACTTCATGTCTTTGGTTATACAGCCTGCAAATCACAAGTTATTTTTTTAAAGTAAACCCGCTGTGACAATAAAGTTAATGTGACTTACTAATAGGTAACTACAAGGTCAGCACATTCCCTAAGATGCATGCCCAGGGTCCCTCGAGAGCCCTAAAAACACAGAGTTTTATTATGCAAACGTTGACTCTTGCCAAGAAAGTCAAGCTGTGGCCCATCCCCACCTGTGCTTCACTATTGGTCAGTGAGCCCACCACTCTAAGGACAGTTTAAGCAAACATATGCGCGTGCAACTAACCATGCAAGTAATAAAGCAAGTTATTTAGGAATGGATTGCAACAGCATGTCCCATATTTGCATTGGAATTAATTTTCAATGACACCCCAATTCACAAACATGGAAAAAACAAACACAATTGGCTCTCAGCTTACAGTGACACGTTATAAAGTGACACATGTAATCTGCTCATCTTAAATCAGTTATTTCTTTTATTTTACTCCACATAGTAACAGCAGATAATTTTAATATGTTACCTGTTATTTGTATTATTTAGGGACAATTAAAATTCATTTTTTATTTAAACACTGGCATGATAGGATTGTTTGGTATAAATAACTGTAGGTTACTCACTGCTTTGAGTTCTCACAATCCGAATCGCATGATCCCTGACAAATCTGAGAAACAACCATAAGTAGTAGTTACATGTCAAGCATTAATTCTACAGCCAAACAAAATGCTGCATATATACTGTATGTGTAACATGTTACCGTATATGTTCACTTATGTCCAGATGTAATATGTTGTTGTGGGTAAGTCACAGGTCCACTTTAAAAAGATAGTTTTGCATTGGTCATACATTAAAACTGGATATTTGGCAGCATTGTCCCTGGTAATAACTGTGTCTTTGAATAATTCACAATAAGTATAGTAGCAATACACAACAAATGATATTTTACTGCCTATAACTATATTACTACAATGCAGTGTTCATGTAAACCTTCACCTTTGTGTGTTAGATTATGCAATTTATTGTAGACATCTGCTGCCCTCTATTGTCTGTATTTGTAAATAGCTGCTTGTTAATTACCACAGAGTTAGTTGGTTATAGACAAGTACTTCCTGTCCCTGCTAGCTGGGTTAGAAACACCAGAGGAAGGAACTGGAGAAAGAGCAAAAGGGAGAGAGAGAGAGAGGGGTAAGACTACATGTCCAGTCCATGGTAAAGCTGCTGCTGAATCCAGGCCAGAAGCAGGGATTATTAGGGATGTGCTCCAAAGTTTAACCTCCATGGTCTGATTATGTCAGTATTTCTGTGCTCAAAGTGGTACATTGTTTTTAATGGAAATATATTGTTTTTTTTTATAGTAGGCCTGTAATTCTTAGGAATAACTCACTGAAATCTGTCCGAACAAGAGTCTAGTAAACATCCCGGGTATGATAAAATTTGAAACACAAAATCATAAATTATAATATAATAAAAAATCATAAACAATAATAATATAACAATAAATTTAATTCAATAATGTAATCAAACCAAAAACACTGAAATTTGAAATAAAGCGCCAAGTTCGCACATCACTGAGCTCAGTCGCAAAATCGTTTTCAGTGTCTGATGACAAATTTCCCCACAAATCATTATCACTCAATTCTTCAAGTGGTTCTAATTTACTATCGCCGTTCTTTAGCTGGTCTAAAATCGCTTTTGACCTAAAGGGACACTTTTAGGATGCCATGGACGTTTTTCAGTTTCCAGGCAAAAAGAGCAGTAAAAATGCAGGCAGGGCACAGCACAAAGCTCTAGGGACAAAATGTATGTGAAATGGTTTGATACAGTAATGTAATACTATCAGATTTAATGTATTTAGTGATTGTCAAATTTTTTAAATTCCCGTCGGTTCCGTCCCGACACTCACAGGGAACGGAACCCGAAAGATGGATGCCGGCATCGGCCAGAGGACATGGCTGGGAACGCTGCATGGGGGACATCGCGGGAGCGCAGGACAAGGTAAGTGCTGGAGGGATCCCAGTGCAATGCTGCAGGGTAATCCCGAGTGTAGCTCAGGGTTACCGCTTCTGGTACTGAAAGTTAACCCTGAGCTACACTCGGGAATACCGCCAGGGGGGTTAATAGTTTACTATTGTTGACCATAGCTTCTGAGTATACATAATATATAAAGACTAGTGACAGATGTATATCTGTTCCCTTGATGTTATCTCACATGCACTATACCAGACATCTAACCCTTTGATACGGTGTGCGTGTGTAGTGGTCATCTTACTGTACATTAGTAGCTGAAGTTGTCTACTGCAATAGAGTTTATATACAACTCTTCTTATTTTAGTTAACCCTGTCTATTCTGGCCAGGGATTTTATAGGTAGTTTTAGCTCAAGGTAAATAACCAGCATAGACTAGAGCCTGGTTAGGCATTTGATGGCCACTTTTGTAGTTTGAGGTCCAGTTGTATGGCAAATGAGAATCTCTTAGGGACTAAGAGGCAGAGTAGATATGCTAACTGAGTTCCACAGTTTCTGCTGGCAAGAAACTATGTTACAGGCTGGTTAGACAACAGTTGGAGGATCTCGCCATCACTGTTGATCTTATCCAGGGGCGGACTGACCATTTGGAAATTCGGGCACTGCCTAAAGGACCCGGGGTCAGTAGGGGGCCCCATGAGATGCCCCTGGTACCTTTTTCATAGGCTTTTTTGAGTTTGGGCAAGGACACAGGGGCCCCATGATCCCCTATTGCCCGGGGGCCCCATGAGTTGTCAGTCCGCCCCTGATCTTGTCTTCAGGTTTCTGCTGTCAAGGCAGATGCTGCATGGTAATCATCCTCAGAGGCCCCTCCAACTGCACTTTGCTGCAACATTCATCTGGAGGTATCTTTATTAATTACTATATAAATGCATATGTGGTCACAATTCCACCAGGACTGTCGTTGAACTCTTTGTTGATATTAACTGTTTGTATATTGTATGTATGTATGTATTATTATTATTAATAATAATAATAATAATAATAATAATAATAATCTTTTATTATATCAAGCTTGTTTTATTTCCATACTGGTGTGCATCTAAATGCTTGTGGCTAATGTTGTATGTTGGCGGCAGTGATTCCTCTGCTTTCAACTACTTTGATTGTATTACTGGTAAATTTCCCAGGAAGGGAATCCCCTCTGCTATTTACCTACAGGTTTAGCACACTATCCTGTTTGGGAAGGGCCATTTCTCATAAGCCCCCAAAAGAGGGCTACATTATCAAAAACTGTCCATCCCACATACTGTTCATGAATACATAATTCTGTTTGCTCTGCTATGCCTACTAAAGCTCTGTATGTATAGTACTCCTACTTCAGCAGTAACATTGTTCCTCTTTAACCAGTTGCAGACTTTGGGCGTTCTGTACACACCTAAAAAATGTATTAATTGTACACAGGTCATTCTAACCTGTTGCCTGGACCCCCATCCCAGTACACAGCAATTCAGCTCTGATTAATCACAGCTGCATTGCCGAGAACACAGAGAACGTCCCAGCAACTAGAGCTGTAAAAAAAACAAAAAACAGTCTGACGATGTTTATCAACAATATTGCTCAGCCACAAATACAGAATGATACAAAGAAATATTGTTTCGTTTTGTATCTTTCCGTTTATTCATCTACAGATCAAAGGGATGAACTTCCATCTGCAAATGAAGTCAGTTAAAGCAGCCTGACAAGTAAAATTAGTGTTTTTTTTTTATATTAAATGTTCCTCTGTTTAACCCCTTATTAACCCTTAGTTTACTCTAATCAGCCCTAGTTAAATCCTTATTCTCCTTCTCTATTCAATTAGAATTTTCCTGCTGATTTTCCTTTTTGTTTCTATTTTATTAATAATATTTTAAACTTTTTTTGTTTTTGTTTGTTTTGTTCATTAATATTTTTCCACCTTATATTTACACATATCACATTAAAAAAAGTGCAAAATTTAAAAAAAACAAACACTTTATTTAATTTGTAAATAACTTTGCAATGCTTTGTACCAGAATAATAATTTTAATGTCTTTCTAAACAGGACAAAATTACAAAATAAAATGCACACTGTTTATGCGTGGCAACACTAGTGTGCTTTGTTTAGTTTTGTTATGTGTAAGTGTTGTAATTGTCTTAGCCCTGGTTCACATCTGTGTGGTCGCGTGAGCCGCGATTTGCACGGGCACGAGAGCTCATTCATTTGAATGGACTCTCGTGCCCTGGGACACACAGGGAAGAAGTCCCTGCACTACTTTGGTAATTGCAAACCGAGGTTCCCAGTACAGTTGCGATTTCCAGTGTGGGCAGCTTGCCATTAGAATTAATGACACCCGACAAAGTGTACCACATTCCTCTGTGCGAGTGGTGCAGCCAGGGGCGTATTTACCACAAGGCAAACAAGGCATTTTCCTAGGGTGGCATTTTTCAGGGGGGCAGTGCTGCCCCCCTAAAGAAGGGATGGAAGAAGAGGCACACACAGCATGGGGACCAGGTGGGATCTGAGAGAGGCTGCAGGCTGCTTGATGGTGTATGCAGAGCCTAACTCTTGTTCCCGGGGATGTCTGGAGCTGTGAAGGTGAGTGTCTTTTCTTTCACTGGGGTGGGTGGGGGGGGTTTCCAGTGTATGGGGGGGCTGGTGGTAGTGGAAGGTTCTCTCCTTTGGTGGGGGGCTGGGGTGTTGTTGGTCAATGCCAGGCACTCTTCATGGGGGAGGGGGGTTTTGGTCGGTGTCAGGGTCTCTCCGTGGGGGGGAGAGGGAGATGATTTTTGTGTTGCCTAGGGCAGCAGGAAACCTAAATACACCACTGGGTGCAGCTGCAGGTATTTGTGCTAGTCCCGCAGCGGCACCACCTGCACAGATGTGAACCAGGGGTAAGGCAGTGTTTCTCAACCTTTTTTCTGTCAAGGCACCCTTTGAAATTCTGCACAATTTTGAGGCACACCACTCTAAAATTAAAAAAACTATTGCAAGGAAGGATTTTATGTTATCTGGTTTAAATATTAGGTGGCAATGTTGCTAGTACTTGGCATTAATAATCAGCAATGGCATTGTGAATTTGAAATCAATTTCTACAGTGTTTCTATTTGATGTACAGCTCTGTGTATCACACGTGACAAAGCAGGGGCGGACTGACAACTCATGGGGCCCCCGGGCAATAGGGGATCATGGGGCCCCTGTGTCCTTGCCCAAACTCAAAAAAGCCTATGAAAAAGGTACCAGGGGTCTCATGGGGCCCCCTACTGACCCCAGGCCCTGGGGCAGTGCCCGAGTTTCCAAATGGTCAGTCCGCCCCTGTGACAAAGTAACTTCAAGACATTTAGAAAAACCCTTAGTATGGAGATGGCAAGTCAAATTCTTAGTTTTGCCCCTACCATAGTAGAAACCATTTTCACTTAGCTTTGTGCAATGCAGTGAGAACCAGCGTGCAGCAAATGAAGCCAGAGCAGCTGTGAAAGTATAAAAGCAGGAGGGGTAATAATAACTGCAAGGCAACTAGCATTTTAACTAGGAGATCACCAGTGACAGAACCCTTATGGCAGGTTTCCTTTTTAAATCATACTTTATCTCTCTTCTCTTATTATTGCCAAAAATATGGGGGCTGCTATTGCTGACCCCCCCCCCCTTGATAACATTAGTTGCAGTCTGCCTGTGGTATTAATATTTTCTGCTTCACTGATCTGCTAGTGCAGCAAGTGACATCAGAGATTATCTGATGATCAGAAGTCCTCATCTGTACAAGATCAAACTCAAAATGTACTGAAGCCATTGGATCTGTATGGCGGCCAAGCAAATAGCAGAGGTAAGATGTGGCAGGCTACAGATTTCCTTCAGTAGAGGTTTTTTCATTGTTATATAAGGTTCACTGCTGGCATAACTTAACATTTGTGTGCTTTGTAATGTATGTGTTCCAAAAGCTGCAATAGTGTAATAGTATTATGGTTTTGTATTTGCCAGTTACACACGAATAAGGTTCCCAGTGTGAATATTATTCTGTGTTAAATGTTACCAAATAGAATCCAGTGACCACAGACAATGCAATATGTCCTCTCATGTTACTGCGCCACATCCAACCTGAGTGAGAAAACATATGTTTAAAAGATATCATCAGTGTGTGTTTTTTTCTTAGATCTGTTATATAATAATGCAGTTGCATAGTTACATAGTCTGGCTAAAAAAAGACAAAAGTCCATCCAGTTCAACCATTAAAAAAAAAAAAAAGTTATAATCCTATACCCACAGTTGATCCAGAGGAAGGCCAATAAACCCAAAAAAGCATGATCCAATTTGCTCCTGCAGGGAGAAAAGGTCCTTCCTGATCCCCCGAGAGGCAATCAGATATTCCCTGGATCAACTTTACCTGTAAATGAAAAGTTGATTTCTCGGTATGAGCTGTACCGAAAATAATGCTAAAGTGATCATAACTTTTCTCCATTAACTTACATATGTTGTTCAAATTTGACACTTTAGTAGAGCAATGCTTTCTCTTTAATAGCACTTCTTTTTCATCGCCGGTAAATATTGGATTCCAAGTAGAAGCAACATGACGTCATTTAGTTATTGATGGATGGGTGCAGGATGTCTGACACCCACAGATGTATACAGAATGTATATGGAGAGGACACCAATGACAAGATCAATATGTACAGATGGATAAAGAAGTGTAAAGAAGGGGAGACCATCACTGAAGACAAACCACGCAGTGGGAGACCATCAGCTGCAACCACTGAGACAAATCATCAGTGTGTGGAACTCAGCGAGGGCACGTTGATTCTGCTTGGAATCCATTATTTACCTACAATGAAAAAGAAAAGTTACTATATAAGAGTTACCATACCAATACTGTATATGAAATTTGAACAAACTATGTTAAGTTATGTTAATAAAAAAGTAATATCCACTTTTGTATTACTTTTGTTACACCCCCTTTATATTAAAACAACTAGGAACACCTAAATGAAAACTGCAACAGTAACCAATATTTCAGTGTTCTCTGAATGTTGTAGAGTTAAAGCGGTTTTGAAGGCAATTTTTCAAATGTGCAATTAAACCATGGCAACATCTAATGATTGTGTAGTATTATGTTCAGCAGACTGTGTTCTTCTATTGCTGTGACTTAGATGACGTTCAGAGCACATTTTATGCCCAATTCATGCAAAACTCCATGTAATCCCAAGGGGTTCACATACTTTTTCTTGCAACTGTAGCACCAACAGTTTACGAGCGCTTAAAGGCAATTTTTGAAATGAAAACAATAAACATGTTATAAGCACTTTCTCTGTGCAATGGTATATACCTCCTCTTCTGCACCCTCCCCACCCCACAGGCAATGTTGGCACCTCCTCTTCTGCATCTGCCTCCATTGCAAGCACTTGCTATGGGGGCAGGTGTGTGGGCTCGCTCCTGATCTGGACTGTGTGCATCTATTGACAAACACACAGCATGGCTTGTCTGAAACCCTGCTGTCTGCTTATAGGATCTGACTGACAGCAGAAAGAACCAATGACTTCCTCTGCTCTCAGCCAAGCTTGTGAGAGTGGGGAAAGAGGAGAGAAAACAGGCAGGCTGGCACAGCACTGGAGTTATACAAAACTCAAGTAAGTATTTTTTTTTTGGGGGGGGGGGGGGAGAAGGGCACAGCAGATGCATTAAGATAAAAAAAGATTTACCTTTAGAAGAACATTATAACTTTCTGGGCAAAGTGACAGAGCGTCTTTAAAGCTTACCCCAATTTCACAATGTTTACTCGTTGCTCCTAATGCTGTTGCAGATTTCCCTGTGTGAGCCCCATGTTAGATAGTTTCGATGCTTACACAAGTTTGCTGATGTCATCCCCCCACCCAGTGTCACATAATGGTGGTCATGCCTGGCCAAAAGCCACTGAGACCCGAACTCTACATCATAGAGAAAGGTCACATGCTCCCCAATTTGGGAAGCAATGAGTATTTGGTATCCAAACATTTTTTCCATATCTTCTCATAGCTTTAAAATCTCTGCAGTTATTTTCCCAGGTCTGCACACTTGTCGTGGCCCTCATTATGAACTATTCCTCTTGAATTTTTAGTTTAATTTATACTATAAAAAGAGAGGTAGGGGCACCCAGTAAGGCAGGAGCATTAAAACTCCAATGCTGGTAGAGGCAAAGTCAGGAAGGAGATGTTGCTGCAGGGGATCCCAAAAGGATATCTTGCTGCGGGGATCCCAAAAAATAAAATATGCCAGTGGTTGTCTACCAGTTATTGTAAATACAGCAAAATATCATGGGTTGCATTTAATATAATACAAAGGACGGTGACACGCAGTAACCTAAAACAATTATTCATAGAAGTTAGTTTTCTTTTTCTGTCCACTGAGGTGACATTTAAAGTGTATCAAACTTAAATAATAATAATAATATTAATATACTGCTGTTTACCAGTACTTAGATGTGAGGACTACATTAGTTTTAATTTTTCAGGCTATGATCGGCAAGTACAAAAATACCTGTTGATCTTGCCAGAAATACAGTGTTCCTCTCACTTCCTGTGAGCTGAAAAGAAAATGCAAGTATCCTTTACTTTCATGTGTAAACTACAATTCCCATCAATCCACCATGTAATGGAGAACGAAGACAGTCATGTTTGAAGTCCAAATGAAAGACTTTTACAGTGCCACCATTGCCCATGCACCCTTCTATATTGACTGTGGGCTACAGTGTGGGACAGATGGTTTAATGTCTATAGTCCTGCCTGTGTGACAACCATAGCACATCTATAGATACAATTAAGAAATGAGTGTAGGCTTGGAGGGACAAGAAGTGTGTGATTTGAAGGATCATCAGGTGAAAATAAAGGTAAAAAAGCTTGAAAAAATGGTGCCATCACATCTAAAAACTGGTAAGCTGCAATATACTACTTTTTTTTTCTTAAATACGCTTTAAAATGCATTGCTAGTTAATGGATTAGTGTTCAGTGCAGAAACTGTGGGTCAGTTTGATAACAGTACCAAAGTCACAATGGGATTGACTTACTAAAACTAGAGAGTGCAAAGCTGGTACAGCTGCTCATGGTAGCCAATCATCCTCTAACTTCAGCTTATCCAGTTAAGCTTTAACAAAAAACCTGGAAGCTGATTGGTTTCTGTATTGAGCTGCACCAGATTTTGCACTTTCAAGTTTTAGTAAATCAACCCCAATGTGTTGTGATGCCTACAGTTGCCCTTCACCACCCCTACACAACGCACACCAGTGTTCATTCATTATTGAGTGCAGGCTGTTGTGAATTAACTCCTACTGACATAAAAGGCTGGCACTGGGGGCCATCACATCTAAAAACTGGTAAGCTGCAATATATAAAATTTTTTCTTTTCTTGTTTGTTTGTTTGTTTAAATACGCTGTAAAATACATTGCTAGTTAATAGACTCATGTTCAGTGCAGAAACTGTGGGTCAGTTTGATAACAGTACCAAATTCACAATGGGTTTGATTTACTAAAACTAGAGAGTGCAAAATTTTGTACAGCTTTTCATTGTAGCCAATCAGCCACTAACTTCAGCTTATCCAATTAAGCTTTAACAAAAAACCTGGAAGCTGATTGGTTTCTGTATTGAGCTGCACCAGATTTTACACTTTCAAGTTTTAGTAAATCAGCCCCAATGTGTTGTGAATTGTGATGCCTATAGATGCCCTTCATCACCTCTACACAATGCACACCAGTGTGCATTCATTATTGAGCGCAGGCTGTTGTGAATTAACTCTTACTGACACAAAAGGCTGGCACTGGGGGCCAGTACAACATGGCAAAGTCAACATTGCCATTAGACCCCCACTTTTTAATACGAGATGAAAAAAACATTTAAAGGCCCTTTACGTATCTGATACTCATATACGTTGCATGGGTTTCTTAATTATATGAGCAGGTCATTGACTGACAAAATAGAACAGAGTTAAATAGAACTCACAATTGATATAGTATGTGTACATAATAAACTGTTCATTTCTTCTCACCTATAGTCTTTGGCTCTGTCTTTTCTTGAAGCCCTTCCAGAAGATCCTCCTCTTACTACTTCATTTTGGATAAAGATGGTGAGCAGATCCTCAATGTCCTGATTTTGGACTATTAGTGAACAGCTACTTAACTTCTAAGTCACTTTTTTATGGTGTATGGGAGGGCTCAGGTGATGGCATTCCAATAAGGTGGCAGTAGGGTGGGTTAGTCTTGGTTTAGACTTTTAGAAGTCATCGTCCTTACCAGTTTGTTGTAAACAATAAAAAACATATGCCCATTGTTAACCTATTCATTCTCTAGCAGTCACATATTAAGAATTTGCTACTTTGAAAAACAACTAAATGTATCGCTAGTTCTGTTGGTCTGTTTTAGAGAGGCAGCCATGCAAACACATTTGTAATTGTTTTGCTTTACTTGGGCATTTTAATGTGTGTTTTACATGTTCCTTCATGTAAGCAAGAGCCCTGAGGGGATTGCAGTGACTGATATCCAATGGAAAGAGAGAGCAGCTTATAGTTACAAATGTTAATATTAACAGAGGGCACATTAAAATCACTAATGTGGAACCACTATGGATTTGTAAAAAAGGAGGAAGAAGTCATAAAGGTCAACGAGGAGCATGATTAAGGTCAGTGTAATATCTATGATGTTTTATAAAACAAAAAGTAGAGAGATGAACAGAATTAGATGAATCATGTTTTTATCTGAAGAATGCATAAACAAAATGTAACTGTGAAACGCATGCCCTGCTAACAAATTTATAAATTATTTCAGATGTTAACTTACTATTTAAAAGAAGTTTAGATAATGGCACATTAATATTGAATCAGAGAACACAGAGCCCGGAAATGCTCCCCAAAATGGCAGACAGACTTAAAGGCAGAGACAGTGCTGTTGACCTTTGCTGCTGCAGGTTTCAGGTCAGAGAGGGTTTTCAACAGAGTTGTGAGTGACAAGCACAGAGAGCTTGGACTGCCTTACTTTCTATATCATCCTCTTACCCTTTATATAGCAAGGCCACTTAACTAATGTACTATTTTTTATTTTGCATTGGCTAAGGTCACTCACAGCTGTACCTCGCTCCCATTGCATGAGGCTGCCAATAGCTTGCCTAGCAGCCCTCCAGAGGGCAAACGTTTTGTCCCCTATTCAGCTGGAAGTTCAAGTTTGGTAAACATTTTCTTGAATTCACCGAATTAAAATTTTGGGTGATTTCTCACCACTAATGCAGGGTAGTCAGCTACCAGGTTTTTTGAAATGCTTACCAGTCCCTGCCATGTTATGGCTCAACATTTGGTTGCCTCCCCACAATGTAACAAAATGCTGCACATCCTGTATCATGAGGTGTTAATCAGAGAGGTACTCATTGTGGTTGACTTAGTAAAACTGGGGAGTTGCATAGTCTGCATAGGAACCATTCAGCTTCCAGTTTATTTTTATCAATAGTTGATTGAACAAATTATAGCTGATTGGCTATTATGCATATTTGCACCAGATTTTGCACTTTCCAGTCTTAGTAAATCAACTCCACTGATGGTACATTGCTTCTGTTGTAGCAATTGCCAATGTTGTGCTCCAATGTGTGGGGTGTCACAGATCAGACAGTTGGCAGGCAGCCGATGTTTGTAATGCATTTCTGCCAAGCGGTGTCCAAGTATTAATGCCTAAAGTTCTTACAAACCTTCCTCGCCTGACAAAGGCAACCCGGGTCTGAAGAAGGAGCCTATTGAGCATGCTCCGAAATGCATTACCGCCCCTTTCACCTGCTACATCTGACTCTGCTCTCCAAGCTTCATTTTTGATGCACAGGCACATCCTGGACTCTATTTCCTGATCCTATGGGCATAGCTTGCTGCTGGACAGCTGGATGTCCCACCTGGATCCAATTACCACACGATGAGTCTTTTTAACCGTTTATCTTAGGCGCCTTCTTCTCTTTTTCTTGTTACTGCATTAGAGCCTTGCTTCCACTCTAAGAAGAGCTGCCTCGGTGTTACTGCTTCCATCCTTCCATCCCTGACATCCATCTGGCACCTTTATCCTACAGCTACAGAGGTTGGGCTCCAACAAGCGTGCCCTATATAATATACATTTTCAAAAAGTACTTTTGGAACTCTGAACTGTGAATTGTAGAGCAACTAAATCTCCTTACACAGACTGTCAGTTCTCCCTAAACTACTCCAACATACAATGACTAATGGCCGCTGGGAACTGACACTTTTATAGTGAGGGGACTGGTACCTTACAAAGCCACTAATATTGGTCATACTAACCATGCTAACCACAGTTGAATTTGCAGGCAGGACAATAGGGGACCTTTAAAATTTGTTCTGGCAAATTTCTGCATACGTAGTAGGTACTGAAAACCTTGAAACCTTTCCCTGGATTTGCCACAAACCCACCAAAACTGAACCTCAACCCTAAATCATATGAAGTGATCCTTTTTTTTTCCTTGCTACTAGTAGTTTGGGCTTAGATTGTTGAGCTCCAGACAAACACCAAAATATATAATTGATATGCATAAGCTGCACTTACAGACAAACATACATTTTACCTTCCGAAGGATTTGATTTTCTGTTCATCCATTCCTGACATTAGAACAGACCTGTCATACAGTGCATCCAACATGATGACCTGACTTTTTGTTGCTGTAGGTATGCAACACAGCTATGTCTCCTCCATGCCTCCATGCTGTGATTAAACAGTGAAGGTACAGCAACAGACTGGTGAGGTGACCTTTTGCTGTAAATGATTTTCTCATCAACAGATCTGCATTCAGAACATTTGATTGGTTGCAAGCAGTAAACTTTCCTCTCCCTTTCTGAGGGCTAATGTACTCATAGGTTTCAAGCTACCAAAATAAAAAAATAAAATTCAAACAATAGTTGCATTTACATTTTGTTACAAAAACATATCTGAATTGATTGGTATATTTATACATCTGCCTGGGGATTAGCTTGGAAAACGTGGCCTCCCATTCCACTGCACCAACTGGTAACTCTACCATCTCCCAGCCCTAAAGATTGATTCAAGAAGTCGTGCATAAATTATCGTTCATCAAGTGTGGTCATCTATCATGCATCCATTAAGTGTGGCCATCTATAATAAAGCCATATAGGAATCAATGTTGTTGGACTCAGGAGCAGTTATGGGAACACTACAATGTCTCTCTGTGTAACGCCAATTAATCTATATTAAGCCAATAAAGTGTTTATTTTTATCAACGATAAAGCACTATGCACTTTTCTCTATTTACACGATCCGTGTGAGGAATGCTTAAAGGGCTAGATCAAGGAAAGATCTGAGGAGGGAGAGATCCATATGACCATTCAGGCTTACATAGTAGCCCTCTATCTGCAACCTTCACCTGCATCACCTCAGGCTGATTGGAAGGAGAGCGCACAAATATTTCATCCCTGCTGAACTCTGCACCAAGTTTGTTTTGCGTTTTTGCACAAAATTCATTGTATTTTTACCTTTTATTTATTTTTCCTCATTTTTCAATTTTTATTTTTGATATTTATTTATTAATTGGATTATTTATTTAATCATCAAAGTACCCAAATTTGAATAATTTTGCACAGATTTTTTATATATTTTTTTTTTATTATCACCAATTTGGATATATATTTTTTCAGTTCATTTATTCAATATTATTAACACATGTTTGAGTATTGATTGGTATTACAATCATGTATGGTTACACATAACAGATCATGCAGCTATTAGAGATTTAATGCAAATACAGTTTTTATACTATATACAGGTAATAGGTCTTGATAAAGCGCGACATCTACATTTTCTTCATTTGTATGTGCTGCTAATATTACCATCCCTGAAGATTGTTTTTTCTGTCACTGCTCCAGATACAACTTCGTAAATAGCTCCAAAAATCAATAGGATTCGATATGTTCCAGGGGGAGGGGGAAAGGAAAGGAGAAAGAGGAAGAGAGAAGGAAAAGATGGTGGGAGAAAGAGAGAACGAAAAGATGGTGGGAGAAAGAGAGAGTGGAAGACACAGAGGATGAGAGATGGAGAGTAGGCATAGACAGAGAAAGATTTAGAGTCCACTGAGCATAATACAAACAAGTAGGCTGACAGCATATCTACATTTAATGAATCAAACTGACTCCAGGAAAATGTTTGAAGGAAGAGACATTTATTTAAATGAAGCATTAGGTCAGTATTTGTTTGTAACAGAATCTATTACTTGGAGGTTGGTGATCAATCATGTCAAATGTTTCTAGGTATTAGAATGAGAACATGCTTATTAGGCTTGCCTGTCCATATGTAATTCCACACTTTAGCACAATTTCAGTAAGGTGATCCATATACTCTCATTTCTGCCAGTGTTCTTACTTAACCACTTCAATACGGGCACTTTCCCTCTCTTCCTGCTCAGGCCAATGTTAATCTATCACTTTCACAATCTAAATAAATAAATTGTGCAGTCATGCAACACTGTACCCATATTAAATTTTTATCATTTTTTCCACACAAATAAAGATTTCTTTTTGTGGTATTTAATCACCACTGGATTTTTTATTTTTTGCTAAATAAATCAAAAAAGACTGAAAAATGTGAGAATAAAATGTGTTTTTCTTTGTTTCTGTTATAAAATTTAGCAAATAATTTTTCTTTATAAACTTAGGCCAAATGTACAGTATACTAATTCTATGTAGATGTGCACCTAATATTGCACTTTCCAGGTTTAGTAAATAAACCCCACCCTGCCTAGAGCAATACAGTGTTACCATAGTAACATTGTACTAGTCTTGGGAAGTAATCAGGATTTTTTTTGATTGCTTACACCAGTGAATTTCACTGCTATAAGCAACCATTCTTACTAAATGAAATTGATTCATTCAGTGTTTACTATTGTGATTATCTGTGATTGGCCACAGCTAATCACAAGGTAGAGATGAGCTGTGATTGGTCCTGTAGGTAGCATGTGATCACATAATAGATGGCATGAATGAATGCCATATTGACCGTGCTTATGCTTATCAGACAATGTTTTCCCAGACACTGTATATCAGGGGTCCTCAAACTTTTTAAACAGGGGGCCAGTTCAATGTCCCTCAGACCGTTGGAGGGCCGGACTATAGTTTTTGAAAAAAAAAACCTATGAACAAATGCGGACACAGTACAGGAGATGACTGCGGACATACAACGGCGGCGGGAATACTGGGCCAGCCGCTCCATAAGACGCACAGACATTTTCCCCCAAGTGTGTCTTATGGAGTGAAATAGTGCCCCATCACTGGTGTCAGTGGGAAGAATCGTGCCCCATCATTAGTGTCAGTGGGAAGAATCGTGCCCCATCATTGGTGTCAGTGGGAAGAAACGTGCCCGTCATTGGTGTCAGTGGGAAAAAATGTGCCCCATCATTGGTGTCGGTGGGAAGAAACGTGCCCCATCATTGGTGTCAGTGGGAAGAAACCTGCCCCATCATTGGTGTCAGTGGGAAGAAACGTGCCCCATCATTGGTGTCAGTAGGAGGAATAGTGCCCCATCATTGGTGTCAGTGGGAAGAATCGTGCCCCATCATAGGTGTCAGTGGGAGGAATAGTGCCCCATCATTGGTATCAGTGGGAGGAATATTGCCCCATCATTGGTGTCAGTGGGAGGAATAGTGCCCCATCATTGGTGTTAGTGGGAGGAATAGTGCCCCATCATTGGTATCAGTGGGAGGAATAGTGCCCCATCATTGGTATCAGTGGGAGGAATATTGCCCCATCATTGGTGTCAGTGGGAGGAATATTGCCCCATCATTGGTGTTAGTGGGAGGAATAGTGCCCCATCATTGGTATCAGTGGGAGGAATATTGCCCCATCATTGGTGTCAGTGGGAGGAATAGTGCCCCATCATTGGTGTTAGTGGGAGGAATAGTGCCGTAGTTTGAGGACCCCTGCTGTATATGCTGGCATAGCCTTTGATACTGTACCTTGCGGCAAAGCAAATAAATGATCAAGTTCAGTCACAGAGGCACCAGCTATGCGGGCACCAACAATTTGCCGTCTTTGAAGCTCAGTAAGCTCTGACATGACTCTGTATTACTAGCAGCGCATGTAGTGAATGACAAAAGTTAGCCTTCCCACGTGTTAGCTAGGTTTCTCATCACACAGCGGAAGCAAAAGAGTGTTACATCACTTCCACTTTCAAACATCTCAATTTCACACCTGCCATTCATGTAGTGTTTCCATATTTTGTCCAACCACAGTACTTGTGCTGCCTGCTAGGGATTTAAGTATGTTTAATGAAAATATAGTATCTGCATATGATTCATATATGCTTAGCTGAATTCAGACAAAATAATCCAAATATTCTATATGCTTAACAAGAACACATCGGGTCAAAAAACAAAAGCTAACAGCAGAGAGGCCAGGAGACCAAAGTGGCTGCTGACCACAACATCTGAGCAGCCATTGACAGCTTCTTACTTATATCAAATGTGTGCAATATAGAGCACCGTCATTACCCTCAGTACTGTCAGCACTGTCTGTTTGGACTTTTCCAGGGGAAATATTACGCATTTAGCAATTAAGAGCCTCAGTTTAAACCGTGGCCATTATCCCTCATTTCATATATTTTTTCTTTAGGAGCTAATTCTGCTGTGTGCTATTGTTACCTTTTGTGTGTGAAGTTCCCCAAAACAGAAACTGAACATGCAAATGTAGAATATTTTGTTACCATAATGGATTTCACTACCAAAACCCTTGCACGTTACAATGCAAACACCTATGCAAACTGAAGTGTTAAATAACAGATCAAGCCAGCTGTACTAACCTCTAACACGAAATTCAGCTTTAGCACATTATACAACTTGAGAAGGGCCCATGTAAATATGTGAACATGGACAGGTAGGAATGTCCTGCCATATTTTTGTCCAAATTCACCAGTGTAACCTTTTCTAAACTTTAAAGTTATTGTAAAGGATATTTTTTTAAATAACAAACAGGTTAATACTTACCAACTGTGTGCAATGGTTTTGCACAGAGCAGCCCAGTCCTCCTCTTCTCCCGCCAAATGCCCCCATAGTATTGCTATTTGCTTGCCTCCAAGCCAGCTCTATGTGTCCCCTCTCCCATCTCAATGGCTGTGATTGACAGCTCTATGTGTCCCCTCTTCCATCTCAATGGCTGTGATTGACAGCAGCAATAGCCAATGCTCTGGCCTGGGCCTTGCTACTGTAGGAGCTTCAAGATCCCACAATTTCCAGTCTTACCGCCTTCTCGGGAGCTTATTGTAAGACCTTTGATGTGCCAGGAAGGACCTCATCTGCTGCTTGAGTACGTTTTCAGGGAAGCATGACTGTTGGCCAGTATGCGGTTCAGTTTTGCATCTTGGCCTCAGAACTATCATGGAATAATGAGGCCCTTACTACAAGGTTTGGCATAGCTTAGTAGTTCGTATTAAAGAAGAACTAGCTAGCAGACCCATGCCCTCCACCGTGGATGATTTAATTGCCTTTAGTATCCAAATTGATATCTGCTTCCAAGAGCAAGATCTGGTCCACGTTGCCCCCCAGTAGGCCGTTTAGCACCTATGTTCCAGAAAGCTCTTAAACAATCCACCTCTGCTACTATCCCGGAAACAGAAGAACCAATGCAATTAGAGCAAGCACCCTTTACATCACAAGAGCAATCTTGTCACCTGAAAGTCAGCCTATGCCTTAACTGCAGGGCTAACAGGCAGATAGTAGTCTTGCCCTGTTTGCCCAGGAAAACTCTCTGAGCTAGGTTACTCAGAGGCATGAGAGCTTGAATTCTGCCACTCTCCCTCAATTCGTCATACCTGTCTACATTTAGTGGTTCCTGGACTCATAATAAGTATCTTCATATGTGGACTCTGGGACAGCTGGGAATTTCATTGAGCAGTCCCTGGCCGCTGAATTGGGCATTCCTCTAATTCTGTTGGTGATGCCCCTTACGATATCTGCAGTCAATGCCTTTACCTTAGGACCCTTGCAGTTCTAACCTCCGTAGTTATACATGTCGGTGCTCTACATCGTGAAGACATCTCCTTCCTGGTTCCTTCTAAGTCTTCCAGTACCATCATTTTTGGACTTCCATGGTTGAGAAAAAATTTGCCCTATCTAGACAGGAACTCTGGTCTGATGTTGTCATGGGGGTCACAATATCATCAGACTTATCTCTCCGAGGTGATGCTACCTCTTTCTGTATCCATGGCTAAGACTACCACCTCTCCAATGCTTGCTCAACATTATCCAGCCTCTCAAAATGTTTTTGCAAAAAAGCTGATGCTTCCTCATTGTCCTTACAATTGCTCCATTGATCTCCTACCTGGGACTACTCTGCCTCGGGGTCAAATCTACCTCCTCTCCATTCATGAGTCTCAAGCCATGTCTGAGTACATCAGGGAGAATCTACAAAAAGGTTTTATCTGAAAGCCCAATTCTCCCACTTGGGCTAGCTTCTTTGTGCAGAAAAAGAATGGTATTGTCACGATCAGGGGTGAGGCTCGAAGACCAGTTGCTATAGCAGTGGAAAGGCTCACAACGAAACCAACAGGATAGGTACACAGGCAGGTCACTGTGGCAGAGGACTAGGCTCACCTGAGGTGCGGAATCTAAGTACTAACTGGTGTTCATCAAAGCTCCTGATGATGGAGATGGATTTTGCTGCATGTTAGCACCAGGTTGCGGAACTCAGGATCACCCCACCAGGAGGTGAGCAAGTGGAGGTCCAGTAGCGTATTAAGCAGGTAAGGATCAAATGGAAGCGTGGTCCGTAAACAAGCCATGATCGGTAATGAGCAGTTGCAGGTTGGGATCAGTCAGAAGCGTAGTCAAGAACAAGCCAAGGTCGGTAATGAGCAGTCACAGGTTGGAATCAGGCAGCAGCATAGTTGAGAACAAGCCAAGGGTCACTAATGAGTGTTAGCAAACTATGGATGACAGCAGAGAAGGCAAGGAGCAAGATACTGGCTGGAGAGCATAATAATCTGGCAAACAGGAAGTGCAAAGACATAGCTTATATCAGGAAGTTCATGGGAGGAGCAGGGGGTTCAAGGTTCATGACAAACAAGGTCAAGGCAGGATCATTCAAATAATTGTCAAGGGAGCTGGCCAACATTCTAGGTGGCTCAGCAAGAATGGACATTGCCACTCACCGCAGAAGGCCCAGTTTTGGACTCAGGCTCTGACAGATATACTCTAACCCTTGATTTCTGAACATTTTGATAAGCTTCATGGAGCATACAATTTGATTAGTATCCAGGAGAATGATGAGTGGAAGACAGCTTTCAACACCAGAGATGGACATTATGAGTATTTTGTGATGCCTTTTGGCTTAGGTATTGCCCCAGTTGTTTTTCAGAATTTTGTTAATAAGATTTTCCTTGCCATTTTACACATTTGTGTCATTGTGTATCTGGATGACAAACTTATTTTCTCTACAGATCTGAACACTCATAGTCAGAACATATGGATGGTTCTTCAGCATCTTTGGGACCACGGCCGGTACGCATAGCTGGAGATGCCTCTTCAAGCAAACCCAGGTTTCTTTCCTTTGTTACATAGTCACTAATAAAGGGCTTCTTCTGGACCCAGCCAAACTTCAAGCCATCTCCAACTGGCTTTAGCCTTCTGGTCTGAAAGCAACACAGCGCTTTTTGGGGTTCATCAGTTTCTATTGTTCATTCTTGCTTATTCCATGGTGGTGGCCCCAATCACTTCTCTGACTCAGAAGGGTGCTGATGCCAGAATCTGGCCTCCTGAAGCAGCCGAGGCTTTCCATAAACTCAAAACTGCCTTTCTCTCAGCATCTATTCTCATACGTCCAAACTTTATCCAGCCCTTTTTCTTGGAGGTAGCTGCTTCATCCTTGGGTGTGGGGGTTGTTCTTCTCCAAGTGCACGATAGCAAACTATGCCCTTGTGCCTTCTTCTTTCTGAAGTTTTCAGATACCAAAAGAAACTACACTATCGGGGATCAGAACTACTGGCTATCAAGCTGGCGCTGAAAGAATGGTGACACCTACATGAGGGGTCTCCACACCGTATCCTGATTTATACCAATCACAAGAATTTCCAGTACTTGCAATCTGCCTGACACTTGAATCTCAGACAAGCACGATGGACTCTTTTTTTTGCCAGTTTAACTTTGACATTACCTTTCAGCCTGGTTCCAGAATTGGCAATAAGGATGCCTTGTCCAGATCACTTGATATTGCTGACTCTGAGTGTCATGTTGAACCAGAACCCATTATTCATGCCAATTCTATCCTGCACACCAGCCATCTTCAGTTTCCCCATTTCCCACCCGGAAAGACCTTTGAGGTGTCCACCCTTTACTCCAAGAAGGGAAGGGCATCTGACTCCAAATTCTCTGGACATCCTGGTGCACAAAATACCTGTGCTTTCCTGAAGCATCACTACTGGTGGTCTTCCCTTCTTAGGATGTTGAAGATTATTTTCAGGCTTGCTCTATTTGTGTGCAGTATAAGTCTTCCATGTCTGCTCCAGTAGATCTCCTTTTACTTCTACCTATTCTAGATGAACCTAGGTGTTGTATCTCAACTTTATCTCTCAGCTACTCTCCTCAGCAGGCTCCACCATTATCTGGGTGGTTGTGACAGGGCTGGGACAAGGGGTGGGCAGGAGGAGCGACTGCCCTGGGTGCTGTGGTATCATGTGAGGTGGGGGGTGCTGCGCGGAGAGAGAGGGGGATTTGTGCTGCCATATAATGCTCATTGTTGGGGGGGGGCACCATTTGGCATCTTTTTCACTTTCGGGACTACTTTCAGCTCTTACTCTTGCTTCCATCTTTATAAAGGAAATATTTTGTTTTCATGGTATGTTCTCTCACATTGTCTGTGTTAGAGGATTTCAATTTTCAACTTGTTTCTGGAGTGCTCTGATCACATCCTTTGGAATCAAGTTGGATTTCTCCTCAGCCTTTTACCACAGTCAAATAGTTAAACTGAGAGGGTCAACATCCGGATGATTGGGTAGACCTTCTACTCTGGGTTGCGTTTGCTCTCAAAAACCACGCTAATGCCAGGCTTCCTTTTTGACAGAGAGTTTCCGTTTTTCATGGTGTATCACAGTCGTCCTCCTTCGGTACTATCTCTAGTTCCCATCTCTCCTGCAGTGACAGAGGCTGCAGAGATTCAATGGTCCTTCAATCCCATCTGGCAGATGTTTCCAAGAACTTACATTTGGAAGCTTCCAGGTACAAAGTAGCTGTAGATCATCATTGCTTTATGAGTCCCCAAATTTCTTCCTGGTGACAGTGTTTGGCTGTCTGATATTATTTGTCTCAGAATACCCTCAATGAACTTTGCTCCTCATTTTACTGGTCCCTTTACAATCCTTTGCCAGGTTAATCCTGTCACTTTCAAGCTCTGTCTCCCTTCACATTTAAGGATTCCTAATGTCTTCCATGTTTCACTCCTGAGACCATACATCAATAGGTTTTCCCTTCCTCTTCGCCATCCTTCTCCAACGGCCAATAGCACAGCTCAGTATAAAATCAAGCAAATCTTGGATTCTAAATACTTCAGAGGAAGGCTTTTACATCTAATTGATTGGAAGAGATATGGTCCTGAGGAAAGATGTTTCCTTCTACAAATGTTTCTGCCCCCCAATTTTTTCAGAAGTTTTCTTTTAAGCCTGGCCCTAAATGAGTGAGGAGGCCTTTTAAGGAAGGGGGGTGGGGGGTAAGTGGTACTGTCTCAGTTTAGCCTGCAGTTTCCTGCCTGTGAAATTCTTACCTCCTTGCTGCAGTGGTTCTCCTAGACTTTTGATTCTATTCACACGTGTTCACCTATGGGTGTTTCCTGCTCTGTTGTGGATTTATATCCCTTTCCCTTCTATCACTTCCTGGCTTGCCTCCCAGCCTGCATCCCTATATCAGACAGCACAGTGCAGCCTGCTTTGCCTGAGCAACTTCCCAGTTTCTCTGAGGTCCTTGTTTGCCTTGCATTACTTGTATTCTGTGTCTGATTTCCCATGTACCGACTCCTGCTTAATCTACCATGTTTGCTTGCCTGCCGCCAGCTCTGACCTTGGCTAGTTTCCTGGATCCTCTTCTGTCTCCTGTCATCTGTTCTCTGCATATGGGAGTGGTCTCCTCATCATCAGTTGGGCGAACTTGGGGGCTGCAACCTGTTTCCAGGTTGCAGCCCCATCAGGGGCCTGGGTGCAGAAACAGGTTGGGCTTAGACTCAGCACCTGGGGAACCCTGACTTGGCTTTCTACAAAGGCTCACTACTACAGAACTGAAAAGTGAAAAAAAACAAAATGAAAAAAACAAGAAGCGCACCAACCTTGCGCATTACCTCAGTAACCAAAATTTATTAGTAAAGGAATGTTACTCACAAACAGCAAATAAAAACAGGCATGTAAGTCCTCCAAGGGACTTCAGAGACAAGAGGCCAGCACGAACCCCATCATGGGAGTAGACACTCAGTACAGCGTTTCGAAGGTCGTACCTTCTTCCTCAGAGCTCTGGAGGACTTACATGCCTGTTTTTATTCGTTGTTTGTGAGTACCATTCCTTTACTAATAAATTTTGGTTACTGAGGTAATGCACAAGGTTGGTGCGCTTCTTGTTTTTTTCACTTTGCAGTATTGTTCGGGCTTCCCTAGCTTTGTTTTGGAGCTGCACGACCTTTCATGCTCTGGTGGTTGTTTCATTTGGGTTTGATTTCACCTACTCGCCACCGGCCTGGGTCCTGGAGCGCAGGAGGAATCCTATTTTGTTCACTACTACAGAAACCTGACAGCAACCCCTGCATCAATTTAGATGAGAACACATGCTATGTGCACAGAGTCCCTTGGGGGGGAGGAGGGGTTTAAAAAGCTTTATTTTCTTCTGGTGATAGTTTTTCTTTAAGGCCTATAGGATCCACAAGTTGTTGTCTTTACAGTACTGTTTTTATTTTTCCCATCTTCTATACAATGCTTTGAGTCCTCAGGGAGATAACTGCTATACAATTTTGATTATCCAAACTATCTACTGCCAATCTAAACTTTTTTTAAAAAAGCACATGGTGGAGGTAAGTTACAATCTGTCTGTTTTGCTGTCACTGCCCATGATAGGCATTTCCCTTAATTCCTGTGTGTTTAGCAAGACAGAAAGTATGAGGAAATATCTCCAGAATAGAACACAGATGGCAAGAAAACTGTACAAAGGTTTTAATGTTCCCTGTGCTATCTAAAAGTGAAACCTTTTTAGCTACAGATGGACTTACGGTAACACCCACTTTGGATTTCTGAATGCTGAAAATACTAATGCTGGTCAGTAAGATGTAAAAGGTTTTTAAAACCAGCATGTAAAAATAGGAAATATGTCTGCAATCCTACAGTTTTTAATTTTTTTCTTTTATTTTTGACTTGATTAGGAAGAGTGTAAAGAAATGTGTTTTAGGGAAGCAGAGAAGGTGAAGGCCCAAACTATATGATATGGGGAGCAACTAACCATTTTTTTTTCTTTAAAGGAAAACCCATTAGTAGAGATGAGCGAATTATTCAAAAATTTGGTTCGGCTGATTCGCCGAATTCGCCGAATAAATTCGCTTCGAGCCGAATATATTCGCTGCGAATTTAACTTATAAAAAGGGTGTTTCTAGGCTTCAGAGAGCCTTTATATTAGTGCAGAACACTGTACCTTTAATTTAAATGCCCTTGGAGTCTGCTGGGGAAGAGAAATAATACTGACAGTCAGTATGACATGCAGATGAGTGCCGTAGATCTTAGAATCACCGCACACTTCACTCATTTGGGCAGTCACGGGGCCAAAACCAGAGTGTAAAGCCACAGTGTGGCGGTGGAGGCAGCAGCAATGGGAGGCCATACAGCACCCTATGACAAAATGGAACCCACCAGCAGTGTGAGGAGACCTGAAAGTGGCACATGGCAGAGTGTGGCGATGGAGACAGCAGCAATGGGAGGCCGTACAGGGACCCATGACACACTCTGGACCTGGCAGCAGCATGAGGAGGCGGTACAGGGGCCCATGACAGATTACGGGCCTGGCAGCAGCATGAGGAGGCGGTACAGGGGCTCATGGCAGAGTGGCGGAGCGTAAGCAGCTAAAATTGAAGGCCATACAGAGGCCTATGTTAAAAAGTCCCCCCAGCAGCAGCGTGGGGAGACGACTATCAAGAGTCCAATGGCAGAGTGGCGGAGCAGAAGCAGCTTCAATTGAAGGCCATACACAGGCCTAGGTTAAAAAGCGGAAGCCGTCAGCAGCGTGAGCAGACGACAGAGACACATGGCGCAGGGTGGCGGTGGATGCAGCAGTATTCGGAAGCCAAACACAGGCCTCGGTTAAAAAGCGGAAGCCGTCAGCAGCGTGAGCAGACGACAGAGGCACATGGCGCAGGGTGGCGGTGGAGACAGCAGCAATGGAAGGCCATACAGCACCCTATCACAAAATGGAACCCACCAACAGTGTAAGGAGACCTGAAAGTGGCACATGGCAGAGTCTGGCGATGAAGTCAGCAGCAATGGGAGGCCGTACAGGGACCCATGACACACTCTGGACCTGGCAGCAGCAAGAGGAGGCGGTACAGGGACCCATGGCAGAGTGGCGAAGCGTAAGCAGCTTAAATTGAAGGCCATACAGAGGCCTATGTTAAAAAGTCCCCCCAGCAGCAGTGTGGGGAGACGACTATCAAGAGTCCAATGGCAGAGTGGCGGAGCAGAAGCAGCTTCAATTGAAGGCCATACACAGGCCTAGGTTAAAAAGTCCCCCCAGCAGCAGCGTGGGGAGACGACTATCAAGAGTCCAATGGCAGAGTGGCGGAGCGGAAGCAGCTTCAATTGAAGGCCATACACAGGCCTAGGTTAAAAAGTCCCCCCAGCAGCAGTGTGGGGAGACGACTATCAAGAGTCCAATGGCTGAGTGGCGATCCGGGAAGTCAGCGTTGTGATTGCAGATGCAATGCAGAAATTCTACGAAGTAATGCCGTGGGTGCGAAGAAGATCATATACCAGGGACGGGCAGGTCGAGGACACGTGATTTCAGTGGGCTTGCTCCCGGGCCATGCCAACTAACGGTTGTGTCTGACGTACCCACCGACCGTTGGCTGTAGGTGTCAGAGGTGACCTGGGAAGAGGAAGACGACCGAGTCAACCAATCGATGATGGCAGGGTTGTAGGTGGAGACACGACCGCTGGATGACACCGGGAGCACTGGCCTCTGGCTGCGACTAGTGCTGCCTCGACCCCTTCCTCTGCTGCCACGTCTGCTCGCTCCTGAAACATTGCCTCCTCTGCCACTCCTCTGCGTGTTGTCTGACATACTCTTTAATTCAATAAGCACCCCAAAAATAAAATCGGATTTAACTCTTTGAACGTACAATAGTGGTTGTGAAGCAGAAAGTCAGTTTATTTAGCACAATCGGTCAATTGCAGCTTGCCGTTGGCTGGAAACTGTACGTTTAGGTCACTGGAATGCACTAATCACCCAAAAAATATTACCGCCAGCCGGCGTGTAAATGGATTTAACTCTTTGAACGTACAATAGTGGTTGTGAAGCAGAAAGTCAGTTTATTGTACACAATCGGTCAATTGCAGCTTGCCGTTGGCTGTAAACTGTACGTTTATGTCACTGGAATGCACTAATCACCCAAAAAATATTACCGCCAGCCGGCGTGTAAATGGATTTAACTCTTTGAACGTACAATAGTGGTTGTGAAGCAGAAAGTCAGTTTATTGTACACAATCGGTCAATTGCAGCTTGCCGTTGGCTGGAAACTGTACGTTTGTGTCACTGGAATGCACTAATCACCCAAAAAATATTACCGCCACCCGGCATGTAAATGGATTTAACTCTTTGAACGTACAATAGTAGTTGTGAAGCAGAAAGTCAGTTTATTTAGCACAATCGGTCAATTGCAGCTTGCCG
The DNA here is from genome assembly GCF_062004578.1 of Staurois parvus. Lineage (NCBI taxonomy): Eukaryota > Metazoa > Chordata > Amphibia > Anura > Ranidae > Staurois > Staurois parvus. The sequence continues at coordinate 10,276,781 of NW_028318099.1, forward strand.
TTGGCTGGAAACTGTACGTTTATGTCACTGGAATGCACTAATCACCCAAAAAATATTACCGCCACCCGGCGTGTAAATGGATTTAACTCTTTGAACGTACAATAGTGGTTGTGAAGCAGAAAGTCAGTTTATTTAGCACAATCGGTCAATTGCAGCTTGCCGTTGGCTGGAAACTGTACGTTTATGTCACTGGAATGCACTAATCACCCAAAAAATATTACCGCCACCCGGCGTGTAAATGGATCTAACTCTTTAAACATACAATAGTGGTTGTGAAGCAGAAAGTCAGTTTATTTAGCACAATCGGTCAATTGCAGCTTGCCGTTGGCTGGAAACTGTACGTTTATGTCACTGGAATGCACTAATCACCCAAAAAATATTACCGCCACCCGGCGTGTATATGGATTTAACTCTTTGAACGTACAATAGTGGTTGTGAAGCAGAAAGTCAGTTTATTTAGCACAATCGGTCAATTGCAGCTTGCCGTTGGCTGTAAACTGTACGTTTATGTCACTGGAATGCAGTAATCACCCAAAAAATATTACCGCCACCCGGCGTGTAAATGGATCTAACTCTTTGAACGTACAATAGTGGTTGTGAAGCAGAAAGTCAGTTTATTGTACACAATCGGTCAATTGCAGCTTGCCGTTGGCTGGAAACTGTACGTTTGTGTCACTGGAATGCACTAATCACCCAAAAAATATTACCGCCAGCCGGCGTGTAAATGGATTTAACTCTTTGAACGTACAATAGTGGTTGTGAAGCAGAAAGTCAGTTTATTTAGCACAATCGGTCAATTGCAGCTTGCCGTTGGCTGGAAACTGTACGTTTATGTCACTGGAATGCACTAATCACCCAAAAAATATTACCGCCACCCGGCGTGTAAATGGATCTAACTCTTTAAACGTACAATAGTGGTTGTGAAGCAGAAAGTCAGTTTATTTAGCACAATCGGTCAATTGCAGCTTGCCGTTGGCTGGAAACTGTACGTTTATGTCACTGGAATGCACTAATCACCCAAAAAATATTACCGCCACCCGGCGTGTAAATGGATTTAACTCTTTGAACGTACAATAGTGGTTGTGAAGCAGAAAGTCAGTTTATTTAGCACAATCGGTCAATTGCAGCTTGCCGTTGGCTGGAAACTGTACGTTTAGGTCACTGGAATGCACTAATCACCCAAAAAATATTACCGCCAGCCGGCGTGTAAATGGATTTAACTCTTTGAACGTACAATAGTGGTTGTGAAGCAGAAAGTCAGTTTATTGTACACAATCGGTCAATTGCAGCTTGCCGTTGGCTGTAAACTGTACGTTTATGTCACTGGAATGCACTAATCACCCAAAAAATATTACCGCCAGCCGGCGTGTAAATGGATTTAACTCTTTGAACGTACAATAGTGGTTGTGAAGCAGAAAGTCAGTTTATTGTACACAATCGGTCAATTGCAGCTTGCCGTTGGCTGGAAACTGTACGTTTGTGTCACTGGAATGCACTAATCACCCAAAAAATATTACCGCCACCCGGCATGTAAATGGATTTAACTCTTTGAACGTACAATAGTAGTTGTGAAGCAGAAAGTCAGTTTATTTAGCACAATCGGTCAATTGCAGCTTGCCGTTGGCTGGAAACTGTACGTTTATGTCACTGGAATGCACTAATCACCCAAAAAATATTACCGCCAGCCGGCGTGTAAATGGATTTAACTCTTTGAACGTACAATAGTGGTTGTGAAGCAGAAAGTCAGTTTATTTAGCACAATCGGTCAATTGCAGCTTGCCGTTGGCTGGAAACTGTACGTTTATGTCACTGGAATGCACTAATCACCCAAAAAATATTACCGCCACCCGGCGTGTAAATGGATCTAACTCTTTAAACATACAATAGTGGTTGTGAAGCAGAAAGTCAGTTTATTTAGCACAATCGGTCAATTGCAGCTTGCCGTTGGCTGGAAACTGTACGTTTATGTCACTGGAATGCACTAATCACCCAAAAAATATTACCGCCACCCGGCGTGTATATGGATTTAACTCTTTGAACGTACAATAGTGGTTGTGAAGCAGAAAGTCAGTTTATTTAGCACAATCGGTCAATTGCAGCTTGCCGTTGGCTGTAAACTGTACGTTTATGTCACTGGAATGCACTAATCACCCAAAAAATATTACCGCCACCCGGCGTGTAAATGGATCTAACTCTTTGAACGTACAATAGTGGTTGTGAAGCAGAAAGTCAGTTTATTGTACACAATCGGTCAATTGCAGCTTGCCGTTGGCTGGAAACTGTACGTTTGTGTCACTGGAATGCACTAATCACCCAAAAAATATTACCGCCAGCCGGCGTGTAAATGGATTTAACTCTTTGAACGTACAATAGTGGTTGTGAAGCAGAAAGTCAGTTTATTTAGCACAATCGGTCAATTGCAGCTTGCCGTTGGCTGGAAACTGTACGTTTATGTCACTGGAATGCACTAATCACCCAAAAAATATTACCGCCACCCGGCGTGTAAATGGATCTAACTCTTTAAACGTACAATAGTGGTTGTGAAGCAGAAAGTCAGTTTATTTAGCACAATCGGTCAATTGCAGCTTGCCGTTGGCTGGAAACTGTACGTTTATGTCACTGGAATGCACTAATCACCCAAAAAATATTACCGCCACCCGGCGTGTAAATGGATTTAACTCTTTGAACGTACAATAGTGGTTGTGAAGCAGAAAGTCAGTTTATTTAGCACAATCGGTCAATTGCAGCTTGCCGTTGGCTGTAAACTGTACGTTTATGTCACTGGAATGCACTAATCACCCAAAAAATATTACCGCCACCCGGCGTGTAAATGGATCTAACTCTTTGAACGTACAATAGTGGTTGTGAAGCAGAAAGTCAGTTTATTGTACACAATCGGTCAATTGCAGCTTGCCGTTGGCTGGAAACTGTACGTTTCTGTCACTGGAATGCACTAATCACCCAAAAAATATTACCGCCAGCCGGCGTGTAAATGGATTTAACTCTTTGAACGTACAATAGTGGTTGTGAAGCAGAAAGTCAGTTTATTTAGCACAATCGGTCAATTGCAGCTTGCCGTTGGCTGGAAACTGTACGTTTATGTCACTGGAATGCACTAATCACCCAAAAAATATTACCGCCACCCGGCGTGTAAATGGATCTAACTCTTTGAACGTACAATAGTGGTTGTGAAGCAGAAAGTCAGTTTATTGTACACAATCGGTCAATTGCAGCTTGCCGTTGGCTGGAAACTGTACGTTTGTGTCACTGGAATGCACTAATCACCCAAAAAATATTACCGCCAGCCGGCGTGTAAATGGATTTAACTCTTTGAACGTACAATAGTGGTTGTGAAGCAGAAAGTCAGTTTATTTTGCACAATCGGCAAACTGCAGCACCAACTGTGCTCGACAGCCACCAAAAAAAAAAAGGGTGTATGTCACTTTAAATTTTCGATTCTTTGATAGCTGTGGCCCTAAGTAACGATTCTGTGTCCCTGAGTAATGATTCTGTGTCCCTGAGTAACGATTCTGTGTCCCTGAGTAACGATTCTGTGTCCCTGAGTAACGATTCTGTGGCCCTAAAGTCTCTGTGGCCCTAACTCTGTCCCTTAATACACACAGGTCTGTCTCTCTTGAATGACCGGAGGCTAATGGAGAATTCTAAGATGGCCGCGATTTATAGCTCCACCATTACACAGTGCTGGCTGGCTGCTGATTGGCTAATGCGATCACATGTCATGAATGCATTATGGGTCAGCGCACCTTGTCTGCGCGCCTTCCCAGAGATCCCCGCCCCATCTTCTCTGTCCATTTTCTCCGTCGCCACACATGTCGCCGCCATTTTTGGGAAAATTCGATTCGTCCATCCGAAGTTTGCTAATCTTCGGATTCGTCGCGAATAGAATTTTTCCAAATCTTCGGAACGAATTCCACTTCGTCATGTTCGATTCGCTCATCTCTACCCATTAGCATTCATCATGCTAGAACCACCACATCATACTTTCCTGATACCAATCCAATCTCCTGATACGGAGTTGGCATACGTATAATTTCAATAACAGCCAAGTCAACAGTTCTAATACAAACCAGAATGAAGTAATATACAGAATATCATCAAATTAGTTTAAGGTGTTTAGGCATATTCAGACACATCATGCACTTGGCCATTCATTCATTCCATTGGCTAGAATATTAATTTATTCTGGCCATTGAAATGAATGAATGCTCAAGTACTAATCAGGCCTAGCGTTTAGGCATGTTTAGACAAGTTGAGACGCGTTTAGGTGAGTTGGTTGTTTTTTCTGGCAAAAAGTTCCACTTCTGGATGCATAAATTGTTTTTTTTCTGCCTCTAAACACTCCCGCCTTTAAATGCCTGTAAATGCGTGCATGGAAACAAAGGCTAATATGGAAGTATGTTTAGAGACAGAAAATAAAAACATCAAACACCCTTAAAAGCTCCTTATTTTAAACCCAGTGTGCATGAGCTCTTATAGTGGATTTATTCAGCAATTATATCACCACAACATCACTATTCTCAGATGTTTAGGGCCAGGGATCGTGGGCATGGAGAAGCCACATCAGCTCATTACTAATAGAGCTGTGGCTGTTGCCTTCAGGAGTTCAAGTCCAGCACCTTCCTACAAAAGCCACTCCAGCATTCCAGGGGAGGTTGGCAGGCATGGCAGCCTGTGATGTCAGGGGCTAACAATAGGACCTTGTAAGGGTGTTATGCACCAATATGGGAGGGTGGAAACCCTACCAAAGGGGCTGTTAATGTTGTCACACTATCACAGTAAGCCCACAGAGAATGCAGGAACTGACAGTATCGATAGGTATTTACTAAACCTTTACTAAGAACCATAAAAAAAACTTGCAGAACCATAAAGTAAAGATAAACGACAGTTTGGGTTTCCATATACTCAAAGTATATTCTATAGCCAAAATATATTATTTTAGCTATAAAAAGAGTATATACACGTTTTTTTTCACACTGGGGAAATTCTGTACACTTTGTGTTGTACCTACAAGGGGTTGCAGGGGTCGCAATTGAGACCTGACCCCATGTTGCAGGGGGCCCGTGCAGCCCCCCTGTATGCCTGAATAGGAGAAGTGGTAGGGGCACTGCAAATAGAGGAACCAATGTCTCCATGTTCCTTCTGCAGCCTCTGAATGCCTGCTTATCCTCCTCCTATCCAGCTTTTTTTCCTTTTTTCTGCTGCCCCTCCTGTGCTCTTTGCTCCCCTGAGCTCTTTCCCGACCCCCGTGCTCTTCTACCCCCTTTGTACCCCACAGTGCTGCCAGATTTCCCCATCCCCTCTTCCACTGGCAGCTGCAGATCTGTCAGGATAGAGAGCAAAGGAGGGGTTTATAAATGTATAATTTGCTGATCCATTCCTTTTCTGAATGGAGAGTCAGTGATCGGTACCGATCACTTATTCTGTCCATTCATAACTGAAACATAGTAAACTGTGTTTACAATGTTTTAGGCTGTGAATGGAAGGGAAGCTCTGTACAGAGCTATTTCAATTCATTTATTCAGTACAGTTGAGGCTGCAGAGATAGAGATTGATCGCTGTATCCTCTATCTCCTTTCTCTGTCTCAAAGGAGGAACATCAGAGGCCTGTTTAGACCCCTGATATCTCACCAAAGCTCCCCAATGGGGCTCCTAAAAAACTGTAAAAAATAATTTTCAAAAAACTTGTAAAAAAAGAATAAAAATTTAAATGCCAAAGAAATGTAAAAAATAAAATAACAAAAATAAAAAAGTACTATACTAGTGGTGGAACTACCCAGGTCACAAAGTTCTCACTTGTGACCAAACCCTGGCATTCTTCCACCTAGGGAAGGGTGCTGGCTGAGGGTCAGGGGTCCTTTCATGGTTCCTTCACTGGGGCCCTAAAGGTTCTAGTTATGCCACTGAATGGAAACAAAACAGATAGTAAAAAGAAATCTCACCAAAGTGAGTCCTAGATCATTGTCACTGGAACAAGTGCCCCATTATAAGATTTTTTTTCCTGTTCCAGGGAAAACCTAACATTTTGGATTTTAGTTTTGGTGCAAATGGTTGCCAGGACAAAAAGAGAGGATGAATATGCCCAGTGAGGATAATCTGAAAAGGGGTTCTATCAGTTTTCTACTAAAAAAAAGAAAAAAAAGAAAAACATTTTCAACTTTCAACTGGTGTTTGCTCACCAATGCCAGAAGTCTGCCAAGCAAAATAGGTGAGTTGGAAGCTTTGGTGCATGAACAGAACTATGATTTAATTGGTATTGCTGAATCTTGGCTTCATTCTTCACATGACTGGGCCATTAATATTCCTGGCTATGTTCTCTTTCAGAGAGACAGGGTAAATAGGAAAGGTGGTGTCTGCCTCTATGTGAGAAGTGATCTCAGAGCTAGTGTGAAAGAGGACCTAGTTGATGGAGAGTGTGATGAGGCTGAAGCATTGTGGGTGGAACTGCACATGGGGGGCGTACTACAAAGGTAATCATTGGAGTTTAAGGACCAAGGTCCTCCTGTGCTATGAATGGAAGTGTACCTAACTTAAAGCTGCCAACACTCAGAAAAACTGATACCTAAACAGTGTCAAAACATTAAACAAAATTAGTAACTCATATGGAGCGTAATTCATAACTATGAATAGTGCTAAACAAATATAGTGTCAACCCAAATTAATGACAATAACTGTGCCTCTCACTTAAAAAACCGTGCACATACACTAAATGGATTACAATATCTATAAATCATAAGGATGTGCCTCTCACTTACTCAAAACCGTGTACACACACTTAATATAGTATATAGAAAACCCTACAAATTAAAGGGGCTAAACAGAAAGTGCTAGAGTGCAATAAGTGTCCACACTACAAAAATGCTCAAATGATCCGGAAAATGTCCAAAAAAACAATATGTGAATGATAAATAAATCATGCAGTGTGCAATAGTGTTTAACAAATCCGTGATTCCGTGCCAACACACTTCGTCTGTTTGCGGCTAAATTGCCTCCTCACCTCCTCCAGGTGACCCCTATGGGCCAAACCGCTTGCAGGATCACCCTGGATCCTTAATCATAGAAACCAGCAGCCTTCTTCCTCCAATGGATCTCCTTATGGGGCTCCTGTTGCCCCTGATCAGACCAGATGTCTCTAAAGGACAATAGCTCACCAGCCAGTTATGTAGCCAAGAAAGAGAGTCTCATGCCTCCTTCTGCATTTTCTCCTTGCTGTTCTTCACATGTGTGTTTCTCTGTGCTCACCTAGTGTATGTGCACGGTTTTTTACGTGAGAGGCACAGTTATTGTCATTAATTTGGGTTGACACTATATTTGATTAGCACTATTCATAGTTATGAATTGGTTTTCAATGCATTTACGAATTTTTTTTAATCATATCCCTGTACAGTATTTATGCCTTTAAAGTGCACTTTATAAAGAGTTTTGAACAGATAAAATACTTTTGTTTTACTTTTTTTGACCTCTGGAACGGGTTAATTGGTTTACAATGCATTCCTATGGGAAATCGCATATCAGTTTACAAATGTTTCACAATATAAAACGTCCCGCAGAACTCATTAAATTCGTAAACTGATGTACTCCTGTATTTGTTGCATTATTTCCTGCCAGTATTCCTGAATTTTGGGGCCATCCCACCAAATATGTTTTATTGTACCCTCCATCCCACTTTCTCTCCAACAATACATAGAATTCTCTGGATGTTGTTTGTGGGCTCTACTAGGTGTAATATACCATCTTACCAGCAGTTTATAGTTTATCTCTACCGTACTCACATCCACCGCCCCATGTGCGATTCTAAATATCTTCCTCCTCACTCAACTGCATTCCCAACTCATTTTCCCATTTCCCTATAAATGCTGGTATAATGAGCTCACATTGTATAGTCAGTGTCTTATAACTACGTGAGTTACCATGTTTTTGTATTACATCTGAGTTTAACAATTGCTGAAATGGATACATATTTTTAACCTCTCTTAGTGATTGTGAAAGAGATGTGACAAAGTTTTTAAATTGATAATTTATGAATTGAATCCCATATCTTAAATAAATGTTTTTGTTAAAATGCTAGTGTTTACCGAAAGCATCCGGTATTGTTGTGGAACACAAATAATTATATTTAATTGTGCATCACTTAGTGTTTGTTCAATCCCTACCCAACTTTTTCCCCATGCATTATATACCCATTCTATTATTCGTGATAGTAATACTGCAAAATAATGTCTTTTGAAATTCGACACATTCAAACCCCCATTTATTTTATCTTTACATAGCACTTCATACTTCACCCTAAGTTTTTTATTTACCCATATATATCTTGTTATCCTTCTTTTTAAAACTTTAAAATACGTTTGCGGTAGGTCGATTGGCAGCATTTGGAATTTATACAGAATTTTAGGCACTTTCACCATCTTCACTATGTTTATACGTCCTAGGAAAAAGATCTATTTGAAGTTTTCCTCAACTCCTCCTTAATCTCATTTAATAATGGTATATAATTTGTCCTAAGTGATGGAGTCAACTTTACCCCTAAATAATTAAGTTCTTTGTCCCTCCAAGTAAATGGGAACTTTTCTTGTAGAGACTGTCTTTCTACCTTTGGGACAGTATCTCCGATTTTGAAAGATTAATTTTAAAATTTGATAATTCTCCATAGTGTTTTAACATTCTCATGAGGTTTGGTAATGTTACTCTAGGATTTGCTACATAAAACAGCATATCATCTGCGTACGCTGCCACTTTACGTTCTATTTCTCCAATTTGAAGCCCTTTTATATCTACGCTCTGCCATATTGTTGCTAGCAAAGGCTCTACAGATTGAACGAATAATAGCGGTGAAAGTGGGCACCCTTGTCTCATTCCGTTGTATAAATCAAACTAATCTGACAATGAGCCATTAACCTTTACCGCTGCAGAAGGGTAGCTATATAAAGATGTAATCCATTTGATAATTTTTGGTCCTAATCCTTTTGTTTCTAAAGTACTCATCATAAATCCCCAGTCTACCATGTCAAATGCTTTTTCAGCATCTATTGACAGGAATAAGACTGGGGACCCCTCCTTCCTACTCTTCTGTAGCAATAGCAGTGACCTCAGACCATTATTTCTTCCTTGTCTCCCTGGTATAAACTCCACTTGATCCATATGAATCCACTCTGACATTAAATCTTTCATCCTGTTAGCTATGACTTTTGCATACAGTTTTCTGTCTATGTTCAATAATGCTATTGGCCTACAGCTGACACATTGTGATAAGTCTTTACCTTCTTTACGAATGATTGTTATATGTACTAAAAGCGATTCTTTTCTTATTTGTATTCCCTCTCCTAATGCATTCATATACACACACATTTTTGGGATAAGTTGTTCTTTAAACATCTTATAATAGCTTACAGTGTATCCATCTGGCCCTGAACTTTTCCCTGCTTGTGCACTCCTAAAAGCTTCAAGCACTTCTTCTTGTGTTATTGGATTATCTAACATTGCTAATCTTTCTTCCTCTAATTTAGGTAATTTTTTTTATTTCTGTCCTTCTCCAATTCTCTTGGATTCTTTTAGGTTACTGCGTAAAGGGAACTATAATATTTTTGAAATACACTCACAATTAATTTAGTTGAATATACTATTTTCCCTAATCTATCTCTGATATTTCCTATACAATTAATTGATTTCTTTCTCCTTAACATCCTTGCCAAATATTTCCCAAATTTATTTCCCCACTGACATCTTCCTTCTAACTACAAACCTCAATTTGTCTCCTGTTCCATTAGGTTACTTAGTTCTGCTCTTTTAACCACTAGCCTACAGGGCACTTATACCCCCTTCCTGCCCAGGCCAATTTCTAGCTTTCAGTGCTGTCGCACTTTGAATGACAATTGCGCGGTCAAACAACACTGTACCCATATGAAATTTTTATCATTTTTTTTGTGACAGATAGAGATTTATTTTGGTGGTATTTAATCACCTCTGGGTTTTTTATTTTTTCTTAAACAAACCAAAAACCACTGAAAATTTTGAAAAAAAATGTTATTTCTTAGTTTTTGTTATAAAATTTTGTAAATAAGTGATTTTCTCCTTCACTGACGTGCGCTAATGAGGCTGCACTGATAGGCACTGATAGGCTGCACTGATGGACACTGATAGGTGGCACTGATGGGCACTGATAGGTGGCACTGATGGGCACTGATGAGGAGGCACTGGTAGGTGGCACTGATGGGCATTGATAGGCATCACTGATGGGCACTGAAAGGCAGCACTGATACATGGCACTGATATATGGCACTGATAGGCAGCACTGATAGGCGGCACTGACTGGCACTAATAGGCGGCACTGACTGGCACTGATAGGTGGCACTGGCAGGCACTGATAGGCGGTACTGACAGGCACTGATAGGTGGCACTGATGCGCACTGATAGGCGGCACTGACTGGCACTGATAGGCGGCACTGACTGGCACTGATAGGTGGCACTGATTGGCAGCACTGATAGGTGGCACTGATTGGCAGCACTGATAGGTGGCACTGACTGGCACTGATGGGTGACACTGAAAGGCAGCTCAGATGGGCACTGATATGTGGCATTGATGTGCACTGGTAGGCACTGATATGTGGCACTGGCACGAAGCACTGATGAGCACTGACAGGTGGCACTGCTGGGGCTACACTGATCATCAGGGCACACTGATCATCAGTGCCCTGATGATCAGTGTACATGTCCCCTCCGCGGCTCTCCTCTCGAGCTGTCAGCGTGACAGCTCGAGAGGAGAGAAATGCTGATAACCGGCATTTCCCTGTTTACATGTGATCAGCTGTGATTGGACACAGCTGATCACATGTCCGAGCCAACATCTTTGGCTGTTTCCGTGATCGGTGATCCGCTGTGTCCAAGTGACACAGTGCACTGCCGATCGCTGCACTGCGCACTCCCTCAGCCGCGCATGCGCAGTGAGAATGGGAGGACGTCGTATGATGTCCTCCCAGAACGAGAGAACCACCTTGCGCCCGTCATATTACTATATGGCGGGCGGGAGGTGGTTAATATTATCTTCCTATATATTACAGTTTCCATCCCTTTTTAATGTATTTGCTCTAATTCATGTAATTACTGTATTTATCTTTTCCAGTAATTTTTTAATTTTTTTCTGTCCCTATTGAAAACAGCATACCCCTTATTTATGCCTTGTGAACTTCCCAAACCGTAGCAATCGAAACTTCTTCCGTTTCATTAAATTGAAAGTACTGCTCTATTTCTTTTTGTATTCTTTCTTCTGTCTCCTGATCTTGTATAAGGTTTTCATTTAATTTCCATGCAGATCTTTTATTTTGTTCATTCCCCACTTTCAACCTTATTGTAACCGGTGCATGATCTGACAGTGATGTAACTTCTATACTGGATTTAATCAATGACTCCAATAATCTAGGTTCTATCATTATATAATTCAATATAGAATATGTCACATGTACTGAGGAATAGAATGTATAGTCCTTTACATCTAAATGTTTTATTCTCCATGCATCTACAAATTAGTATTGATGCAATTTTTTTTTTGTCTTAAACCCTTACCTCCATCCCTCTGTACATGCGATGAATTCAGTTTATGATCCATACAAAAGTTGAAATCCCCCTGCCATAATCAATTTGCCTTTCTTAAAATCCATTAGCTTCCTTAATATATCCTCCAGATACCTAATTGATTTCTTATTTGGACTATAAATATTTGCAAGTGTACATTCCATTTCATATAATTTCCCCCTTAGAAATAAAAATCGTCTTTCTGGATCCACCATTCTATCATATCATTATAGTGAATCTTACATTCTTTGCCATCCCTATAGCTACTCCTTTAGCTTGTTTTATTGGAGAATCAGCATAGTACCAAACTGGGTCATTTTTTGATTGTAATCTAATTCTTGTATCATGAGATAAGTGTGTTTCTTTTTTTTTTTTCCATAATGTTTTGTAAAGAACTCAGAGCATACAGCGGGTACAAGCATCACATGGGAGCAGAAATGCATACAGTAGATGACAAAGTATATGCAACAGATAGTATATTACGGAACATTATCAGAACATTATAAATGATAAAAGGTAGAGGAAGGTACAACTGGTCTCAGTTCCCCAAGCAGCTTATTGGAGTCGCAACACTGGCAGAAGTATTGATCTAAAGCATCGGTTACCTTATCAAGGCCAATAAAGGGGCAGAGGTGTGGGAAAAGCATAATGGCAGTATTTATGGTGATCGCAGGAAGATGCATATAGAGGCAAATAATGCGTAGCCCCTTGTGTTATGTTGTAGAGGTAACTCAAAAGTAGTTGTCAGCGTCTATGTGATAGATAAGGGGAAAAGTGTGTTTCTTGTAAGAACACTATATTCATTGAACGTTGACACATTTCCCTTAAAATCTCATGTCTTTTTACCAGAGTATTTAATCCTTTTACATTGTATGTTATAATGTTAATTATCTTCTCTTCCTCCATCCATTTTTTTCTCCTTTTTTGGATATGATATATCTGACCCGGCAGAAAACGACTAGACTAATATTTCTTCTTTCATTTCCCCTCCTCTTCACTTCCCCCCTCCCCTTACTTCTTCCATTCCTCCCCTCCCATCCACCCCCCATCACCACAACCCCCTCACCACAACCCCCTCCCCTTCCCCCTCCCTTAAAAAACCTATGGCTCATCTGTAGCCTTTGGATCTGTTGTGGGATAACTCCTCTCCTCGATCCCTCTAATTGGGGTAAGGCTCTGTCTATGTACGCCTCCCTCCACCCCATCCCCTTTTGGAGTGTGGGTCCAAAAGTGTATTGGCCTCCATTTATCCCGCCAATATTATATCTTTAATCATCAACCTCCATCTCTTTCCCCTCTTCCCACCCCGCATTACACTTGGATATATAAAAAAAGAAAACAGGGCGCCTGAGAGATAGAGAGGGGAGGAGGAAGGCTAAGATATAATATCAGGGAGAGAAAAAGAGAAAGAGAGAAAGAAAGAAAGAAAGCTAATTTTCAATTTGCTCTATTGAATCCTAGATATTATCTTCTTTCATTCTTTGAGTCTCTATTACTGTCTCTCCCCTTAGAAATAATAGCCATCTCCCTTCTTCCCATTCCCTCCCTCTATCCATCTCCTCAGTTCATCCTGGAATTTATGGTATTTGCAGCTCTAATCTTCCACAAATGTCCTGAAGCTCATCTGGGAACCTCAATCTAGCTGGTCGATCATCTTTCCATCCCATTAAACATGCTGGGAAACCCCAGCTGTATTGGATATTTTTTTCTGCATCTGTTCTAGTAATGGTCTCAGAACTCTCCTTGTTGCTAGTGTTTCTGGGGCTAAATCTGCATAGATCTGCAAGGTTGCCCCTTCATATTTGATTGAGGGTATTTCCTTCATTTTCTACCAGATCTTTATTTTATCTTCATAGTAGTAGAATCTTACTATCACATCTCTTGGTGTTTCTATAGTCATTCCTTGGGGCATTCTTATCCTATGAACTCTATCCATTCTCAGTTGCTCTGTTATAGGTCTATCCAATATTGAGTTTAGTAACTTACTCATTATACTTCTTAAATCTTCTCCTTGGGGTTCCTCAGGTAACCCCCTGATCCTCAGGTTGTTCCTTCTATTTCTATTTTCTTGATCTTCTATCTTGTATAGCAGTTTTCTCTGTTCACTTTGCATTTCCTCAATTTGCCTCTTTCATTCAGATATTGTACTCGAGTTAACACCTGTCCTAGGTCCTTATGCAGCATTGCCATATCATTCCTAATTGAGAGTTCTTCGCAAAACTATCTGCCATATCAATCTTTGTAGGCATTTGTGAGATTTCTATCTGTTCTTGTTTTTTCTTTCCACTACACATATTATATTTGGTCTTTCTTTACCTGGATTCAGATCCGTAATCTCTAATGACAGTCCAGATTGGTCTCCACTGCTATTTTCTGTGTCTTGTCTACCATTAGGTTTCCATTGTCTCTCCAGTGATAAACCTCCTGAACTTTTCTACTGTGGGAGCATATCATTTTTAATTGTTCCTATAGTAGTTTTGGGTATTTTAACTCCTCCTCCTTTCGCCACTCTGTTCTTCATAGTTGTTTTCCCTCTATACGTTTAATCTTCCTTCTGATTTTCAACTAGGGGTTAAATACATGTGTTAAGGGGATTGCTGGATATACAGTGAGGAACAGAAGTATTTGAACACCCTGCGATTTTGCAAGTTCTCCATCTTAGAAATCATGGGGGGGTCTGAAATTCACATTGTAGGTGCATTCCCACCTACAATGTTCCTAAAATTCAGGAAATCACATTGTATGATTTTTAAAGAATTTATTTGTCTTGCACTGCTGAACATAAGTATTTGAACACCTGAGAAAATCAGTGTTAATATTTGGTACAGAAGCTTTTATTTGCAATTACAGAGGTCAAACGTTTCCTGTAGTTCTTGACCAGGTTTGCACACACTGCAACAGGGATTTTGGCCCATTCCTCCAAACAGATCGTCTCTAGATCTGTCAGGTTTTGGGGCTGTCGCTGAGCAACACAGAGTTTCAGCTCCCTCCAAAGATGTTCTATTGGATTTAGGTCTGGAGACCTGGCTAGGCCACTCCAGAACCTTGATATGCTTCTTACGGAGCCACACCTTGGTTATCCTGGCTGTGTGCTTCGGGTCGTTGTCATGTTGGAAGACCCAGCCACAACCCATCTTCAATGCTCTGACTGAGGGAAGGAGGTTGTTGCTCAAAATCTCACAATAAATGGCCGTCAGTGCAGTCGTCCTGTCCCCTTTGCAGAAAAGCACCCCCAAAGCATGATGTTGCCACCCCCATGCTTCACAGTAGGGATGGTGTTCTTGGGATGCAACTCATCCTTCTTTTTCCTCCAAACACGACGAGTGAAGTTTAGACCAAAAAGTTCTACTTTGGTCTCATCTGACCACTTGACTTTCTCCCATGCCTCCTCTGGATCATCCAGATGGTCATTGGAAAACTTCAGATGAGCCTGGACATGTGATGACTTGAGCAGGGAAACCTTCCATGCAATGCATGATTTGAAACCATGACGGCGTAGTGTTCTACCGACAGTGACCTTTGAAACTGTGGTCCCAGCTCTCTTCATGTCATTGACCAGCTCCTCCCTTGTAGTTCTGGGCTGATTCCTCACCTTTCTTATCATCAGTGATATCCCACGAGGTGAGATCTTGCATGGAGCACCAGTCCGAAGGAGACTGACAGACGTCTTTAGCCTCTTCCATTTTCTAACAATTGCTCCAACAGTTGATCTATTTTCACCAAGCTGCTCGGCAATTGCCTCGTAGCCCTTTCCAGCCTTGTGGAGGTCCACAATTTTGTCTCTGGTGTCTTTTGACAGCTCTTTGGTCTTGCCCATAGTAGTAGTTGGCGTATGACTGACTGTGGGGTGGACAGGTGTCTTTAAAGAGCTCAGACAGGTGCTACTAAGTTAGATTAATGAGTGGAGTAGAGGTGGACTTTTTAAAGGCACAGTAACAGGTCTTTGAGAGCCAGAATTCTTGCTGTTTCTCAGGTGTTCAAATACGTATGTTCAGCAGTGCAAGACAAATAAATTCTTTAAAAATCATACAATGTGATTTCCTGATTTTTTTTTAAAATTCTTTCTCTCAGAGTGGGAATGCACCTACAATGTGAATTTCAGACCCCTCCGTGACTTTTAAGTGGGAGCACTTGCAAAATTGCTGGGTGTTCAAATACTTATGTTCCTCACTGTACAAGTACAGACATGTAGGTATACAAGTATGCAAATACTCCCCAGGACTTGGTACTCTGTTTGTTTCACAAAACCACGCTCCTGGATACTTTCCCCCCAGACTTCCAACTCTCACCCTTTAATTACTTTTTTTCTTCTTTTTTTTCTCCTCTCCCTTCTTAAGTTCACTGGATTCTCCCTGTGTCACTTTCACCCATTGACTGCTAAGTACTGCTTCTGTTAGCCACTTTTTACCTTAATGTCCTTCCTGTCCGGCTATCTCCTAATCTATCCACCTTTAGACGATCCATGAAAACCGTTTTCTTTAAAGAAGCCTATCCTGCTTCTAAACTGTCTTTTATTTCCTTCATCAGCTCATCTCCCACAGATATTACCTTTTGTATCACTCAACCCTTCCTCCTATATTGTAAGCTCTAATGAGCAGGGCCCTCGGTTTCCTCTTGTACCAAATTGTATTGCAACTATTATAATAAATATGGATAAGGTGAGAGATGAAAACCATAGGTCTCCAGATCCTTGCTAAAAGGATATACTGGTACCTCACCCCTTATTTTGAGACACTGCAAATGACAATCCTAACTAGAAGAAACTAATGGGGTTTTAAAGGTACCATACCATACAATGAAAAAAATCAAACAGTTTTAAACAATTACCACTTTATTGCTAAAAATGTTCCTTAAAAAGCATACTGTGCTTAACCACAATGAACAAACAATGCTACAGAGAGTAGCTTACTGATGCATACGACAGGTAGACATAATTGGTATAGATTGATACTTTGCTAATTGCTCCAACGCGTTTCACGGGATGCAGCCCGCTTCTTCAGGGAGACAAAGTATATATTTCTGAAACTGAACAAAAGTAGGCCAAAAACATATCATAAGTACATAGCACATTACAATAATATTAAATAAATATGACATAAACACTATCAGCATTTACCAGTTGAAGATATTATTGACTTCATATAAGGCCAATGAAAACAAACCAAGCATCTGATCCAGACCCAAAATAGGGGTGTAGTTTGGAACATTGTGGGAGATTTTAAAAACTTTTATTTTTTTTCTATGATGTTTCAGGTTTTCATTATGGATTGATGATTCCACCTGATTGGCGGATATTGATATCTCTGGCTGAGGGATCCTCTCCATCTACGTCTGGATTAGCTGCTTGGTTTGCTTTCATTGGCCTTATATGAAGTCACTAATATCAACAACTGTTAAATCCCTGCTCTCTCACCGCTCCAGGCACTGGCTCGCAGTGCCT
Source organism: Staurois parvus (assembly GCF_062004578.1). Taxonomy (NCBI): domain Eukaryota; kingdom Metazoa; phylum Chordata; class Amphibia; order Anura; family Ranidae; genus Staurois; species Staurois parvus. The sequence goes on from NW_028318099.1 coordinate 10,293,807, forward strand.
CCTCTGTCAGCAGCACATCCTGGCAGAGCAGCCTGCAAACTGCTCCATAGCCACTCACACCGGGTTCCACCCGGCAGTTTCGGTTCTTCAACTCGCCTCGGGGATCCCAGCAAGACCAAGCTCCTCCAGCACAGCTCCCCAATTAAAAAAAAAGGGGTTTAAAGAGAGCAGTATGTGTCTCTCTGATGGATTTTCTCCAGCGGTCACTGGAGCTCCTAACAAACGCCAGCCAGCGCCATGTTCAGGCCAGGTCAAGGACTTTTTTGAACGCAAAAAGTTGAGTTTTTGTTTCTATAGACTTTGCAGAAAAGCATCTATTGCGTTTTTTATGTGTTTCTGCTGCGTTTTTTATGCGTTTTTGATTTGTTTTGCATTTTAAATCTGCATAGCAACAAGAAAAAAAAAATTAACCCCCCCCCCTGCAAAACGCATCAAAAATGCGTCCAAAATGCAAGTGCACAAACGCAAATGCAAAATGAAATGCAGAAACGGCTCAATTGCAAACTGCATAGGTGTGAACCTAGCCTTAAACAACTGTTTTTCAAGAGGCCTTTCAATGCCCACCAGATGGCATCAAAGCATTATTTTAGGTTATAATAATTTGACTCTGAAAAAGTAGATAAGCAAAGCATTTTCCATAGCGTGAGTGCCAACAAGTGGAAATATCCTGTGTTCAAAATTATGTGGTCGTTAATTAGCATTAAACACTGAAAATATACACACCAACTTTGAATCACATAGCAAATGACATATGCAAAGAGTCAACAATATGGGTACCTCATGAGTAAATGTACTTGTCATTTGCATTCAATATACTGAGAGCACAACACATTTAATCCAGCATAATCCTGTTCTTTGGACATAAAAGAGGAACATACACCGGGACAAGAGTTTGACAGGAAGAGCAGAACGCACCAAACAAGAGAAACACATACATATCCTAGATAAAAGGAGAGAAACTTGAAAGGAATAAAAATGTACAAGGCAGACAATCACACACAGCAAGAACAGTCATCGTCGTCTACTACAAAACTGTCATCATATGAATTTTTCTCATTGACTTTCTTGGTGTTGGAGACTGCCGTTGGAACCTTGGTGAATGGTTACATTGTGATTGTAAACCTACTAGAGCTGGTGACCCGGAGAAAACTTGGCTCGGGTGACATGATCCTTACTAGCCTTAGTTTGTCTCGCTTTGGTTTTCAGTTTCTAGTTTTAGGATTGTATGTATTGTCGTTCTTATTCTTAGATGAATTTAATTCACAAAGCAGCATACAGAGTCTACAGTATGTTTGGCTGTTTTTCCATAACATCAGCATATGGCTGGCGGCTTTACTCTCCATCTTCTACTGTGTAAAAATAGTTAATATTCAGCAATGTATTTTTGTCTTTTTGAAAACCCATTTTGACAGATGTGTACCTTTTTTTATCATAGCTAGTGCTGGAATCTCAGCGCTCTGTAGCAACTCTTATGCTTACACTAGCCTCAACAATGTTTTCAACGTGAACAAATTTGACAAAAATAATAGGTCATCACCATTTATTTTAGGTGGCTCAGACTTTGCAACCTTCTCCACCACTTCAGCAGTGAGCACTGCTCCTGCATTTTTCCTGTTTTGTGTTTCATCTGGACTGGTTGTGGGGTCTCTTTTGAGACACACACAAAAGGTAAAAGGACAAGAGAGAACTGGCTTCAGAGGGCCATCATTAAATACCCATTACAGAGCTGTTAAAATGATGGGTGCCTTCTTCATTTTCTTCTCACTTTATACAATATCATTCAATCTCTACACATCTGGAATATTGGATGATGTGTGGGCAAGTGTTTGCACTATAGTCATTGGTGCTTACCCTTCCTTACACTCCATTGTGCTTGCCATCGGAAATCCTAAGCTCAAACAGACTTTCATGAAGATTCTACAAAAAGGACACTGCTACTGCTTCCAAGCAGAGATTACTCAGATAGAGACTATTGATTACTAATGGTTTTTGTCTGCATTCATCTATACACATCTCAACACCAGATAATCCTCAGCAGTTTTTGAAATACTCAGATCAGCCCATCTGGCATCAGCAACCATGCCACGTTCAAAGTCACTTATATCGACTTTCTTTCACAATCTGATGCTTGGTGTGAACTTCAGCAAGTCGTCTTCACCATGTCTAGATGCCTAAATGCATTGAATTGCTGCCATGTGATTGGTTGATTAGTAATTTGTGTTACCAAGCAATTGAACAGATGTACCTAATAAAGTGGTTGGTGAGTGTTTTTAGCAGCAAACTGACACTTCATCATTTTTTATCTATGACTGAAAAGGGATACTGACTACTCTAACACCAATTTTTTAAAGATACCCCATTGTCTGAAACTATTTATTTTAACAAAAACCTTCCCTTAAGACTATATCAACATCTAACATATTTTGTGCATGCTATTTACGTGTTAAAGCCTACCTTATGTAGACATCTAAAAGTGCTGAGACTGTTGCTATGCACCACCGTCTTAAATGTTGTGTCAGTGCCTCGAGCAGACTCAGAGCTGTCACTCAACCAGGGATTCTACAATGGTTGTGAATGGTTCCTTGAGCTTTGGCTGACTGACTTCCTATTTAATGGTGCGTGCATTGTTCCACAACCCAACCAGTGCCATGACACCAATGATCTTTTTATCTGTCTTAAAGGGTAGAATTCTGATCAGCACTATAAGGGATTGTATTCCTTCCATTGACCACCATGTCAAGTGGCATGTTTTTTGCTTACTTCAAATGAATTGGTTTTAGCAGGGTTTTCCCAAGACCTAAGCATTATTTTAAGGGTTCCTTTAGAGTTAGAAGGTTGAGAAAGGCTGCTTTATAGTATCCCCTTTACCCCTCTTGTAGTTATTTCATAAAAGATTGTGTGGGGAGGGGAAGGAGTGCAGGAGTTGGGCCAACACTGAAAGTATTTAGACACTCCTAGAGAGAGTTATTATTTGGCAGGAGGAAAGGAGATGTACTACAGAATTGACTCTTCCAGGAGTTTCAAATTGGTTCTAAAGGCAGAAGGTATTTTTACATTCAGGTAAAAAACCTTCTGCATGCAGCTCCCCCCCAACCCTCCCTTATGCTCACCTAAGCTCAATCTAGCGATGTACATGAGAGCACCAGCTCTCTCAGTTCTCTCCCTTCTGGCTTAGAGACTACACCAGTAGCTATTGGCTCCTGATGCTGCCAATCACAGCCACTAAGAAGGGAGCAGGGGGTGGAGCTGAGCCATGCTCTGTGTGCCAACGGACACATAGAGCTGGCTTGGGAGTGAGCCTGCATCAGTGCCTCTGTAGCAAGCAGCATGCTATGGAGGCACTCGTTAGAGGGGAGGAGCCTGGAGTGCCAGCGGAGGACCTGAGAAAAGGAGGATTGGGGTTGCTATGTGCAAAGTCTTTGCACAAGAGGTAAGAATAACATGTTTGTTATTTAAAAAAAAAATTAAAAAGTGATCCTTTACAATCACTTTAATATGTGTTAAATAGCCCCTTTTTACATGTTATACTACATATCCAATTACATATGAGGATAATTTACTGTATGTCTTCTCTTACCCTCCCAACGGTGTATTTTAGTCCTATTTTATTAATTAAGCATTTTAGAGTTAGCCCCACACAGCTATAAAAATAATTTAACTCCTCACCGCCGATCAAATGCAAATATGCGGCCTCCTTGCGTCTGGACCTTGACGTCGCATATTTGCTTGCAATTAGAAATTGCATATGTGCGGAGAGCACGCTCCCCTTTCGATCGGGACCCTTTCCGATCATGTGACCGCCGTGACGGCGCAGTCACGTGACCCTAAAACCCCGCCCCGCCTCCTGGCTTCTGAAACTCTTAAGGTTAATATAGTAATGTAGTCATAAAAAATTATTGTGTATATGTTTATGTAAAGCTAGAATTGGTAGAGAAAAGAAAGGCATTAAAAGTCAGGCAAGGCTCTACTAAATTGCACAGTGTAACGCCAACACCCAGCTTCCAGGAAGGTAGAGCACAAGGGTGTGCTCAGTAAAGTTTTGTAACTCATTTATTGACCAATCACAGGTTGGGCCCTGGACTCAAGTGATACAGTAGTGTGGTCTGAATGGACTTGGCTATGCTGTCTGGCAATGATACCTGGATCATAAGACTAGCTGAACAAATCCCTTCACAGGTTAAAAAAAGCTGTGTATTTTGGTGATTTCCTGCTGTCTAGCATCAGCTTCTTTGTATATTATCTTCGTGAGCACGTTCTGCTAAAGTAAATGCAGGCTGAAAAGCTATACTGATTACATTACACACACAAACTCCGGCCTTCAAAAGAAATGAAGCTATTATTACTGAAAAAGGATATCTGCTTTCATGCTACTTTTATCTGTCTGTTTTATCTTTTATTGTCAATCCAATAATGCAACATATGTTTAGAGTTTCCTGTACCTGCTGTTCTAGAACTCTGAAATGAAAAAATAGATATCTATTTTTATTAAACTTTAAAGTAGAACTAAAGGCAAAACTTTTCTTTTTTTTCATTTTGGATAGAAAAAAGTTTTTTTTGCCATCTATGTTTGATTGGGGAGGCTCCCTTTCATGTCCTTTCTCACAGCCAGGAAGTGGGAAGAAATCCATTCAAACTGAGGAATCTGAGGGAATCCCTTGTTGTCATGAGAGTCACCAGAACTAGTGTACCCATTGAAAGATTCCCCCTCTGTTCCTGTTCTGGTGCCAACCCAAAATTTCGAATTTTCTTTAACTGTCTCTTTCACTGATAACGGTCAAATAGAGAGGGTGAATCACCCTAATGGGGACATAAACATCAATACAAACATGTATCCTAATACCTCTCCACTCTATCCAAAGCAGAAATATATATATATATACTTTAAAGTAAATACTTCAAAGGAGAGAAGCATGCAGGATGGATTAACTAGATGCTTGGCTGCCATACTGACCCTCAATTCTTATAGTGGCTATAAACTTTAGACATAAAATATCAACAAAGCACATCGCTGTATAGTATGCATTTGTCCCAATTAAAAGCACTAAGTGTCATTTCTGTCTGCTGCCTCATTCATCTATCAGCAGGAATCCCTTATGATCTATCATCCAAAGCGCACTGACCACTCGGTAGTCAAGGATATCTGGTGAGTGCACAATTCAGCACATTGGTGGAACACAGCTGATACTAAGATTTGTTCACTCCATTTCTGAGTTTACACACAAGAATTAGGTGGATGGGGACTTTTTTATCCAATTTTATTTGAACTTTATGATCACCATTGTATTCATTTATAATCACCATTGTATTTATTTATTTATGATGGTAAGGGTGAGCGCCCACTGCTATTGTTTTTGTTCATATTTGGAGTGTCATGGTACACTTAAAGGGGCAGCTGCCTAGGAAATCAGTGGTATGATAATGAGATAGTCACTATATGGGATGGCGTGTTCTTGTCACTAGTTTTTGATATATCACAATACGTTTTTTCTACTCATAATATGTTTTTCATATGGTAGTTGTGTGTTTGTTTACTTGTACTATTTAATATGATGTGAATGTGTAATATATATGTAAAGTGCTGCGTAAATTTTTGGCGCTATATAAGTAACTGTAATAAATAAATAATGAATAAATAAATAATATAATATAAAATAAAGGTTATTTATTAACATACCACAAAGCCATCTTTCCTGCGTAAGTAGTATAATTAATGGCTAAGTGCATTTTATGAGAGAGTGAGAGTGAAAGTGATCATTTTATGAATTATTGGTCATACTGATTATGATGTAAAGATTGCTGGAGAAAACTGTAAATTATCCAGAAAGGGAAATCAAATCCTTGCTACAGTTAATGTCTGTATTTCCTCTACAGAATAAATTGCAATAGGATATGTTGTCCAGCAGGTGGCAGGCTATCCATAGTTTTCACTGCAAGCAAGCTACCAGCAAGAATATCAAATTATGTATCCTGGTGAATTAATAGATGCTGGAAGAAAACTCTAAACAACCTACAATAAATCTTCATGAAATATGAGTAAAGTTCAGCAATATATTCTAGACTTTCTTTTAAATTGCATGATACTCACACATACCCTAGGCTTTATTTACTTGACTCCATTTATTATTTTCTCTCACAAGACATATACATGCACTTTGCAAACATAACCACATAGCTATGGAATTGTTGTTATTTACATGAAATGGGTTTAAACTATTGAAAGGCTCATTTTATGAATTATCTCATAAAGCTGTATTTTATCTTGACTTCAAGCAGCTCCTTTTTCTGCTCTCCTCAATAAACACCTCATAAAAACCACTGTTGTCTCCTGTTGAAGCAACAGTATTTTATGGAGCGATAATCTCAGCAATAATACTTGTACATTGTCTTTTACAATCAAAATACCTAAGAAAAATAAATACATGTACTTGCACGTAGTAAATGTATTTTAAACTATGTAAAATTTCCCGTTCTTTAAATCATTTAAAAAAACCTATCTTGCAAAACGTCAGATAAATCACAAATGCAAAAATAACAAACACTATGCAGCCTAATTATAAAACATTTGCTGCACAAATGTCAGAAGCATTTGTGCAAGCAAGTGAAAATATCCCCGTAATTTTTCCAGGAGATTAATTCCTGTACCGTCAACTCCATTTAGAAGCCAAAATGAGATATAGTTTTCTCATTGAGCTATTTTAGAAAACTATACTACAGTTTGGCCACTAGATGATGCTGGTGGTACAGGAATTCATCTCTTAGGAAAATTATGGTGACATTTCATTCAGCTTTTATAAATAGACCCCTGTGGTAAGAAGTATATGGCTCCTGTTAGATGTTGAATATGGTGTTTTGTAGCAGCAGGTTTGCTCCATCCTGATTATGTCCAGATGTCGAGCACAAAAACATGACAATAGCCTTGCATAAATGCAGCCTTTTTGCATAATGGTGTCAATTATTCCGTATGGGGGCTATTTAAAGAAAATGGGTAAAGCAAGATAACTTTGTGGCATATCTCCTGATCTAGGCAATTCCTGAAGTTTTCAATAGATTTTTATTTTACATAGCAGATTTCTATTATCTGGAGGATGATACACACTTAGCAAACATTTGTGTTTAAATTTCCACCAGTTTTTTTTATTTTTAGTTCTGAATACAGTGGAAAAGGCTTACAACCTCTGCCAATTTGTTTTTTTTTTGTATCCTTACTGGGAGTTTTGTTAACAGACATTTGTCTCTGAAAGAAGAAGTGAGGGGTCTCCCCAGAGAGGATGCAAGAGGCATACTGTATAAAAAACTGAAAGACGCACTTAGGGACGGTTCACACCATGCCCACATGTGAATCTCAGAGGAACGCGCTGTGCATTCCGGTCCGAATCGCATGCGGTTTTGTGCGGTGCGATTTTCGGCTGAAATTGCACAGCACTGCACCAAAAGTAGTGCATGCACTACATTTTAAAATGCAATGCAACTAGATCACATGGTACAAAATTACCATGTGATCTGGTATGGGCAGGTGCGGGCAAACGCACTGCGTTTGGAGTGTTGCTAACTTTTTATTAACACCCGCTGCAGATCGCAAATGTAGTGCATTTTGCATGCAGTTTGAATTGCACAGGAATGCACAAATGCATGGTGTAAACCGGCCCTAACACTTTTCTGCTCCATCCAAAAATTAATGTAAAGAGACGAAAGAGCCCTGTTTAGTTTGTTTGTGAGCTGCTGTTCCTTCACAATCCAATTACAGTAGACAACCAAATTGTATGATTTAGACTGCAATTGAGAATAGTAAGCAGGCAGGACCATGTATAGGTCCTGAGACTGATGAAAGGGGAATTACCCCAGAAACCTGCATCTCCCCACACCAGCATCTTGGCACCCCCAGCGTGTGACATCATCCAGGAGGTGTGAAGGCACTGACAGTGGCAGCTTTTCCTCCTTGGGCACAGAGTCATCGGAGCCATCCTAGATCTGCAGCGTGCATCACATCCAACTCCTTTTAGCGTAGGTAATAAAAAAAAAAAAGTCAGCAGCTATATAAACTGTAGCTGCTGATGTTTAAAATATAGCCACTTACCTGTCCCTCGGTCCAGTGGTGTCCTCAACAAGGCTGGTTTCACTGGTCGTCTTCTCTCCCTGGCGTCGGCATCTTCAGTGTGGGCACCCGGCTGTGACAGCTTGCGGCTTCACAGCCGGGTACCCACTGCTCATGCGCGAGTAGTGCTGTGCTTTGTTAATGGTCCCGTAGTATTCTGGAACCTGTCATGTGTCCCAGAGGACAACATCTGCTTCCAATCGCCTTAGGCGATCGCACTGGAAGTGGGAGTGGATACTTGTCAAATTCGGTTACCCGCTCCCCCCAAGGTTCCAATCCTTAATGTGGAGCAGGGGGCAAAGCCTTAAAGCAGAACTTCCCCTTTTGGGTGGAGCTCCGCTTTAGGCTTTGGAGCAGACCTGTGGTCACATGGGCTGCCAGTATACCACACTGCATGCGCTCTCCTTCACCATGTTTGTGATTGCATTTACTTACTTTTTAACCAAGAAATAGTTACATACAATGACTACACTGTGATCTTTTTGCACTGGATTTCTCTGTTTTTTTGTTTGCAGACCATGAATAAGGTCTGCCTGAACAGAAAAACATATTTTGTTTTTTTTTTTTGGTAGGTAAGGCCAATCACACATAAGTAATTCAGCTGTATACTTAGCTGTGTCACCTACCCTTTAATAACCTTTGGGTGGAGTTCCATTTTAAGAGAAGTGTTCAGCATTCGTACAGTAAAATAAGGCTGGATGTAGAATTCTATAACATGAAACACATTGTTATAATTAGAGATGAGCGAATCGAACATGACGAAGTGGAATTCGTTCCGAAGATTTGGAAAAATTCTATTCGCGACGAATCCGAAGATTAGCAAACTTCGGATGCACGAATCGAATTTTCCCAAAAATGGCGGCGACATGTGTGGCCACGGAGAAAATGGACAGAGAAGATGGGGCGGGGATCTCTGGGAAGGCGCGCAGACAAGGCGCGCTGACCCATAATGCATTCATGACATGTGTTCGCATTAGCCAATCAGCAGCCAGCCAGCACTATAAATCGCGGCCATCTTAGAATTCTCCATTAGCCTCCGGTCATTCAAGAGAGACAGACCTGTCTGTATTAAGGGACAGAGTTAGGGCCACAGAGACTTTAGGGCCACAGAGACCTTAGGGCCACAGAATCGTTACTCAGGGACACAGAATCGTTACTCAGGGACACAGAATCGTTACTCAGGGACAGAGAATCGTTACTTAGGGCCACAGCTATCAAAGAATCAAAAATTTAAAGTGACATACACCCTTTTTTTTTTTTGGTGGCTGTCGTGCACAGTTGGTGCTGCAGTTTGCCGATTGTGCAAAATAAACTGACTTTCTGCTTCACAACCACTATTGTACGTTCAAAGAGTTAGATCCATTTACACGCCGGCTGGCGGTAATATTTTTTGGGTGATTAGTGCATTCCAATGACACAAACGTACAGTTTCCAGCCAACGGCAAGCTGCAATTGACCGATTGTGCTAAATAAACTGACTTTCTGCTTCACAACTACTATTGTACGTTCAAAGAGTTAGATCCATTTACACGCCGGGTGGCGGTAATATTTTTTGGGTGATTAGTGCATTCCAGTGACATAAACGTACAGTTTCCAGCCAACGGCAAGCTGCAATTGACCGATTGTGTACAATAAACTGACTTTCTGCTTCACAACCACTATTGTACGTTCAAAGAGTTAAATCCATTTACACGCCGGCTGGCGGTAATATTTTTTGGGTGATTAGTGCATTCCAGTGACATAAACGTACAGTTTACAGCCAACGGCAAGCTGCAATTGACCGATTGTGTACAATAAACTGACTTTCTGCTTCACAACCACTATTGTACGTTCAAAGAGTTAAATCCATTTACACGCCGGCTGGCGATAATATTTTTTGGGTGATTAGTGCATTCCAGTGACCTAAACGTACAGTTTCCAGCCAACGGCAAGCTGCAATTGACCGATTGTGCTAAATAAACTGACTTTCTGCTTCACAACCACTATTGTACGTTCAAAGAGTTAAATCCATATACACGCCGGGTGGCGGTAATATTTTTTGGGTGATTAGTGCATTCCAGTGACATAAACGTACAGTTTCCAGCCAACGGCAAGCTGCAATTGACCGATTGTGCTAAATAAACTGACTTTCTGCTTCACAACCACTATTGTACGTTCAAAGAGTTAAATCCGGTTTTATTTTTGGGGTGCTTATTGAATTAAAGAGTATGTCAGACAACACGCAGAGGAGTGGCAGAGGAGGCAATGTTTCAGGAGCGAGCAGACGTGGCAGCAGAGGAAGGGGTCGAGGCAGCACTAGTCGCAGCCAGAGGCCAGTGCTCCCGGTGTCATCCAGCGGTCGTGTCTCCACCGACAACTCTGCCGTCATCGATTGGTTGACTCGGTCGTCTTCCTCTTCCCAGGTCACCTCTGACACCTACAGCCAACGGTCGGTGGGTACGTCAGACACAACCATTAGTTGGCATGGCCCGGGAGCAAGCCCACTGAAATCACGTGTCCTCGACCTGCCCCTGTCCTTTGGTGTTCCCTCACCAAGCGAAGTATCGCATGCTGTGGGCTCAGCCCCACTGTACAGTGAGGAAGAGCTAACAGAGGGCGGTCAGGAACGGGGGGAGACATCCGCCTCTTCAGCAGCCAGGCGAAGAAGTACTGGCGAGGAGAGTGGCTCGGTAGCTGGTCTAGAGACAGGTCTGTCTCCTGACCCACACGCAGCCGAGGGGGCTAGTAGTGACGCGGAGACCCTAATTGATGATGATGAGGCTGATCGCACTTGGCAGCCTCGTCGTCATCAGGCTATTGCTTCCGCATCATCAGGAGAAGAGGGTGCCAGCTTGCCAGCGAGCAAAACAGTCGGTGGGTTGCCCAGGAGGCAGCAGGGTCGCAGCAGTGTCAGTGGAGCCAAACGGCCACGGAGTAGAGCACCAGCTCCACTGCAGCCTACCACCACGGCCAGTAGTGGTGCCGGTGTGCACGGAGGAAGTAGCAGTCAGCCAGTGAGGAGTAGCGGGGGCAAAGTTTCCTACTCGGCGGTGTGGCAATTTTTCGTCAAGCCGCCCGAGGAAGTAAACGTAGCCGTATGTCGACTATGTGGCCAGAAAGTCAAGCGTGGCCAGGGGGCCAATGTTGGGACTACAGCGTTGCGTCAGCATATGCAGCGTCGCCATTCGGTGGCCTGGGAAAACCGTGATAAAGATACGGTGGTTCTGCCTGCCCCAGCCCCCGCTCCATCACCCGCTCCATTACTTGCTCCGTCACCCGACGTCAATCGCCCTCTATCAGCCAGTCAAGGCTCCAACACCTCTGCTGAGGGGAGTTGTCGCTCGTTGGCATCTTCCGCTCGTTCAGATGCTCCTTCTCCTGCTACTCCTCTTCACGGATTCCGTCAGCAGTCTTTCTTGGAATCCGTTTCCAAGAGACAACAGTTTGCTAGCACGCACCCGACGGTGCAGAAGCTGAACGTCCTCCTGTCCAAGTTGCTGGTGCTGCAGTCCCTCCCTTTCCAAGTGGTGGACTCAGCACCTTTCCGAGAAATGATGGCTTGTGCCGAGCCGCGGTGGAGAGTGCCAAGCCGTCATTTCTTCGCCAAAAAGGCAGTGCCAGCCCTGCATTCACATGTAGAAGAGATGGTGGGCCAGTCTTTGAGCATGTCGGTCTCTGCCAAAGTGCACGGCAGCGCCGACGTGTAGAGCTGTAACTACGGTCAGGGACAGTACATGTCATTTACGGCCCACTGGGTGAACGTGGTGCCGGCACAGCCGCACCAGCAACTTGGACAGGTCACGCCGCTTTTGCCTCCATGTTTGCACGTCCTTGGTCCAGCAAAGATGTCCGCCTCTACCACCTCTTCTTCCGCCATGTCCTCAGCCGCCACCCCCGTGCCAAGTCCCATTACCCGACCGGCATATCACATGTGCAGGGCGCAACGGTGTCACGCTGTGCTGCACCTGGTATGCCTTGGCGAACGTAGTCACACAGGGGAGGAACTTCTGAGTGTAATGAACAGAGAAATCGACAGATGGCTGTCTCCGCGCAAACTGAAAATCGGAACCATGTTGACCGACAACGGAAAGAACATGGTGTCTGCTCTGCGTCAAGGAAGGTTGTGCCATGCGCCATGCATGGCTCACGTGTTCAATCTGGTTGTCAAGCGGTTCCTAAAATCCACCATCCCACTGCAAGACACCCTTAAAATGTCACGTAAACTTTGCATGCATTTCAGCCATTCCTACACCGCAAAGCACACCCTCCTTGAGCTGCAGCGGCAGAATGGAATTCCACAGCATCGCCTGATCTGCGACATTGCAACAAGGTGGAATTCAACCCTACACATGTTAGACCGCCTTTACGAACAGCGAAAGGCCATCACCGATTTCCTGATGTTACAAGCGGATAAAGGTACTCCCCTGTGTAACTTAGATGTCAGCCATTGGCAGCTCATGCGTGACACCTGCCGCTTGCTCAGGCCCTTTGAGGAGGCCACGCTATTCGTGAGTTGGCAGGACTATGGAATGAACGACGTCATTCCTCTGTTGCACGTCCTGGAACAAATGCTGTTAACAATGGCTGGTCAGGGTGCGGTAGACGTGGCGCACAGATCTCAACGCCACATGACCCCTGTGGGGGCAGGACAGGAAGAAGAGGAGGAGGTAGAGGAGGACATTGGTGCTCAGGAATTATTGAGTGAAATGGGTGGTTTTTCCACTCAGCGGACAGGAGTGGAGGAGCAGGAGCATCTGGTAGAGGAGGAGGAGGAGACAGAGGACCCAGACGCACCGTGGCAGTATGCTGTGGAGATGGAGGCAGGGAGTCCCTCGCATTCCTTGGCACAAATGGCCCATAGCATGCTCGGTTGCTTGCGTAGCGACAGCCGAATAATAACCATCAGACAGAGGGATGACTTTTGGCTGTCCACCTTGTTGGACCCTCGCTACCGTTCAAAAATGGTGGCCTTTTTCACACCTGCTGAGAGGGAGGCCAAAATAAAGTACTATAAAAACCACCTATGTAGTCAGTTGGTCTCTGCCTTTCTGCGCCAACGTCCATCCTCAGACACTGTGGGCCCTGTGCGCTCGCGGGAATTGCTTTGTATATCTGTCGCCTTAGGGGCCGCTGTCTGGCGACATAATTTTTTGTCACTGTGTAGACATCTATTTATAGGCCGATGTTTGGCCACAAAAATATATTTAGTAATAACCTAGCCGTTCAGGCCGCTCCCTGAACACCTCGGGAATTGCTTTGTATATCTGTCGCTTTAGAGGCCGCTGTCTGAACAGCTCATGAATTGCTTTCTATATGTGTCACCTTTGAGGCCGCTGGCTGGACAGCTGATGAATTGATTTGTATATATGTACTTATTGTCCGCTGTCCGGACAGCTCATGAATTACTTTTTGTATATAGCCTTCCAAACCACTCTCAGAATAAGTCATGATATTCATGCTGTGTATAGCCTTATAGGCCAATGGTCAATCAAGTCATAATTGTTATAGTGTGTATAGCCTTATAGGCCGCTGTCTTTACAACTTTATAATTCCATGCAGTATATAGCCCTATTATCGGTCACTTTCTGGCATCCAGTTGCTGTAGCCCCCATCACCACACTGTGCCACGGGCATCCTGTACCGCCTTCTCATACTGCTGCCAGATCCATCCTCTGTCATGTGCGTCTTTGTCGTCTGCTCACGCTGCTGGGTTCCAGTTTTAAACCTAGGCCTGTGTATGGCTTCCGAATACTGCTGCCTCCACCGCCACCCTGCGCCATGTGCCTCTGTCGTCTGCTCACGCTGCTGACGGCTTCCGCTTTTTAACCTAGGCCTGTGTATGGCTTCCGAATACTGCTGCCTCCACCGCCACCCTGCGCCATGTGCCTCTGTCGTCTGCTCACGCTGCTGACGGCTTCCGCTTTTTAAACTAGTCCTGTGTATGTCTTCCGAATACTGCTGCCTCCACCGCCACCCTGCGCCATGTGCCACTTTCGGGTCTCCTCACACTGCTGCCAGGTCCATATTGATTCATGGCCCCCTGTACCGGCTCCTCATGAACGTGGTTCAGCGGGTTTGCATCACTTAACGGCAAATCGTTGACAAATGCTGGGACGTTCAGTGTTGTGCGCATTAAGCCAGACACCAAAGGGCAGCACAGACCTGTTATTACTCGCTCAAGCATGGCTGAACAAAACCAGTCTCTACCACAAATTGGACCCAGACCTGCCCAGGGTCTCATAACTAGATTGCATGGAGGAGTAGAGTCCGTTATCGGAATTAAATAGACAAAACGCCACACCAAAAAGAGTGGCCATTTCCAACACTTATTCCAGAAAGAGGAACAACCCGTTTCATATACGGCCCGTAGACGTTTCACGTCTGCCACATTCAGTTGATTTAAGACGCAAGCTCCATTTCCTGTGGTCTCTGACCGTCGATATACCTTTAAGTGTCAGCTTTGACGCTATATTCCCTCCGGAGCACTGACACTGGTGCCCTTCCGTCAACATGCCTTTAAGTTTCAGTTTTCAACCATATTCCCCACAGAAGCCAAACTCTTGGGTATCCCAGAAGCTGCTCAGCGGGTCAGGGCAATAAAGCTCCCGGTTCGCAGGTTGTTCCGTCTTATGGATGGAAGTACGACGGTATATGATCTTCTTCGCACCCACGGCATTACCTCATAAAATTTCTGCATTGCATCTGCAATCACAACGCTGACTTCCCGGATCGCCACTCAGCCATTGGACTCTTGATAGTCGTCTCCCCACACTGCTGCTGGGGGGACTTTTTAACCTAGGCCTGTGTATGGCCTTCAATTGAAGCTGCTTCCGCTCCGCCACTCTGCCATTGGACTCTTGATAGTCATCTCCCCACGCTGCTGCTGGGGGGACTTTTTAACATAGGCCTCTGTATGGCCTTTAATTGAAGCTGCTTACGCTCCGCCACTCTGCCATGGGCCTCTTGGGTATCCTAGAAGCTGCTCAGCGGGTCAGGGCAATAAAGCTCCCGGTTCGCAGGTTGTTCCGTCTTATGGATGGAAGTACGACGGTATATGATCTTCTTCGCACCCACGGCATCACCTCATAGAATCTCTGCATTGCATCTGCAATCACAACGCTGACTTCCCGGATCGCCACTCAGCCATTGGACTCTTGATAGTCGTCTCCCCACACTGCTGCTGGGGGGACTTTTTAACCTAGGCCTGTGTATGGCCTTCAATTGAAGCTGCTTCCGCTCCGCCACTCTGCCATTGGACTCTTGATAGTCGTCTCCCCACGCTGCTGCTGGGGGGACTTTTTAACCTAGGCCTGTGTATGGCCTTCAATTGAAGCTGCTTCTGCTCCGCCACTCTGCCATTGGACTCTTGATAGTCGTCTCCCCACACTGCTGCTGGGGGGACTTTTTAACATAGGCCTCTGTATGGCCTTCAATTTAAGCTGCTTACGCTTCGCCACTCTGCCATGGGCCCCTGTACCACCTCCTCTTGCTGCTGCCAGGTCCAGAGTGTGTCATGGGTCCCTGTACGGCCTCCCATTGCTGCTGACTTCATCGCCAGACTCTGCCATGTGCCACTTTCAGGTCTCCTTACACTGTTGGTGGGTTCCATTTTGTGATAGGGTGCTGTATGGCCTTCCATTGCTGCTGCCTCCACCGCCACCCTGCGCCATGTGCCTCTGTCGTCTGCTCACGCTGCTGATGGCTTCCGCTTTTTAACCGAGGCCTGTGTTTGGCTTCCGAATACTGCTGCATCCACCGCCACCCTGCGCCATGTGTCTCTGTCGTCTGCTCACGCTGCTGACGGCTTCCGCTTTTTAACCTAGGCCTGTGTATGGCTTCAGAATAATGCTGCCTACACCGCCACCCTGCGCCATGTGCCTCTGTCGTCTGCTCACGCTGCTGCCAGGTCCATACTGATTCATGGCCCCCTGTACCGGCTCCTCATGAACGTGGTTCAGCGGATTTGCATCACTTAACGGCAAATCGTTGACAAACGCTGGGACGTTCAGTGTTGTGCGCATTAAGCCAGACACCAAAGGGCAGCACAGACCTGTTATTACTCGCTCAAGCATGGCTGAACAAAACCAGTCTCTACCACGAATTGGACCCAGACCTGCCCAGGGTCTCATAAGTAGATTGCACGGAGGAGTAGAGTTCGTTATTGGAATTAACTGTGAGGGACTTTTAAACCTAGGCCTGTGTATGGCCTTCAATTGAAGCTGCTTCTGCTCCGCCACTCTGCCATTGGACTCTTGATAGTCGTCTCCCCACGCTGCTGCTGGGGGGACTTTTTAACATAGGCCTCTGTATGGCCTTCAATTTTAGCTGCTTACACTCCGCCACTCTGCCATGGGCCCCTGTACCGCCTCCTCATGCTGCTGCCAGGCCCGTAATCTGCCATGGGCCCCCGTACCGACTCCTCATGCTGCTGCCAGGCCCGTAATCTGTCATGGGCCCCTGTACCGCCTCCTCATGCTGCTGCCAGGTCCAGAGTGTGTCATGGGTCCCTGTACGGCCTCCCATTGCTGCTGTCTCTATCGCCACACTCTGCCATGTGCCACTTTCAGGTCTCCTCACACTGCTGGTGGGTTCCATTTTGTCATAGGGTGCTGTATGGCCTCCCATTGCTGCTGCCTCCACCGCCACACTGTGGCTCCACACTCTGGTTTTGGCCCCGTGACTGCCCAAATGAGTGAAGTGTGCGGTGATTCTAAGATCGACGGCACTCATCTGCATGTCATACTGACTGACAGTATTATTTCTCTTCCCCAGCAGACTCCAAGGGCATTTAAATTAAAGGTACAGTGTTATGCACTAATATAAAGGCTCTCTGAAGCCTAGAAACACCCTTTTTATAAGTTAAATTCGCAGCGAATATATTCGGCTCGAAGCGAATTTATTCGGCGAATTCGGCGAATCAGCCGAACCGAATTTTTGAATAATTCGCTCATCTCTAGTTATAATAATGGATTACCACAAATACTGAGTATTGGTCAATATTGGGCACATCAGGTGCCCTGCAATGCTGGCGTGATCATGCTACTTGACTCACCAAACAGGGATTAATGTCTGATGCTAATAATGTATAAACCGGTTCACCTGGGTGTTACAAAAGCCCAAAACTTTCTCTTGCAGTGATAAAACCTAATGAATGGGACCTTTACCCATGTGGAAAAGCAACGTTTATGCCCAACATAACTTATAGCCAGTGGCGTATCATTCATGTGTGTAGAGGGTTGGTGCAGGGCCATGGGGGGGGGGGGGAGTGTGCCGTCACACTCTGCACACATGAAGGAAGAAAAGATGCAAAGTTTTCAGGACATTTTTTTTTATACGGCGGCAGGGCGGGTCTGGGAGGTTACGTGCCTGTCTCTCTCTCTCACATCGGCTTAAATCTCCTGGGCCAGCTTGGAGTTCCAACCAACTGCTTCCTGGCCCACCATCACATGACCTCCACAACAGCTCCTAACAGCTGATCACTCCGCCCCCTAACATCCAGAGCTGTGACCAGTAGGGCGGGTGAGAGACACTCTGGCCTCCTCTGTACAGTCCTTGCTGGGAGTCTGGGACCTGTCCTTCTTGTCACACAGAGCAGTAAGTGAATAACGAGCAACGTGCGTGTGGGGACACTGACCTGTTGTGATCAAGAAGGACCATTATGAGTGTTCAGCAAACAATGTATAGGGATAGGAAATCAGACAGTAAATGGAGCAGTGCAGTCTCTGACCATTGCATGTAGTATGTCTGCAGTCTCTGACCATCTCCTGTATCATGTCTTCAGTCCCTGACCATCTCCTGTATTATGTCTGCGGTCTCTGACCATCTCCTGTAGTATGTCTTCAGTCTCTGAGCATCTCCTGTACCATGTCTTCAGTCTCTGACCATCTCCTGTATCATGTCTTCAGTCCCTGACCATCTCCTGTATCATGTCTTCGGTCCCTGACCATCTCCTGTATCATGCCTTCAGTCCCTGACCATCTCCTGTATCATGTCTGCGGTCCCTGACCATTTCCTGCATCATGTCTTCAGTATCTGACCATCTCCTATATCATGTCTTCAGTCTCTGACCAACTCCTGTAGTATAGAGATAGATATTAATAGGCTGGATCATCTACCCTGTGAAGGATGGGACATGGACCATGAGTGGTTATATTAGTAGAAGGTCCATGTGAAAATATTGTCCAAGTCCATCTTCAATGGAAAGCTTGTGGAGGGCTTGCAGAAGGAGGCAGCCAGCTGTAAGAGCTTGTAGATACTCCTATATGCAGGTAGAGAAGAGAGGAGAGACAGCGGCACCACTCTAAGTGTAGACGATTTAAAGCAGGCAAATTTAATAATAAAATGCACTCACAAGAGTAGATTATAAACAGGCATGTCATGAGGAATGGTGGTTCGGAGGAGCAGAATGTCCTTTGTGGCACTCCGGTGGTGTCCAGGGCTCAGTGAGTAGCAGAGAGGCACAAGGAGGCTCACTGGGATGGCATCACAGCACAGACCCGGTACGTTTGGAGTATGTGCGCCCCTTCATCAGGCCAATCCGACGGCCATCTTAGTGGAGGTTAATATGGCCAATGCAGGTGGGTGGGGTGATCACCTAGATCAAAATATAAATGTGAAAATACAGTACCAAATAAGTCTACCAAACTATCCCAATATTCACAAAGAAACTTTCACCCTTGAAAGTGATAAATAATAAAATAACAATATGAATGGATCCCCACCTTCTACACTACCCACCCTACATTTAGTGACAATCAGAATTAATTTACCATAAATCTCCAAGAAAAATATAACAAAATGTGTAAAAATTAAGATATAATAAAAGTCATTCCCACAAAATATAATATCCAGTGTCATTCAAAGTCCAAAAAATAAATAAAAAAATAAATAAATAAAATAGTGTCCAGACTCCAACTTGATATTTCTTTGAAGATGTTTGAGCCTTGCCTCTGGCTCCCAAAGGTTAGGAAATACCTCAAACAAAACAAAGCTCACAATAGTGCATTATCTTAATGACAATATTCCATATCACTCTAAGTTTAGTGCCAAAGATAGTGCAGACCCAAATACAAAAAAATAAACAAACACAGTGCAAAAATCAGTGATGTGCTCCACTCTGTGCTCAACACAACTCCAGTGACGTGTCACCTCTACTGTAATCGGCAAGTATACCCTTACCAGAAATCATAAGAAACAACGCCTTATGTGTCAGTAGAAGGTATCATTAGAAACGCTTCATCTCCTCTCCTTTACTCCTGAAGCCTTCCACTCTGATTACCTTCCCCTCATGATCCCACATGAGCCTTGTACCGATCTCATACAGATTCCTCCAAACCATATATTGGTAAAAAGCAATGATAGTGTGACACCGTATGGTAACTTGAATAGTACCTTTTAATCAATCTGCTTACATAAAAACCATAAAAACGAGCGTGGTAGGTGTTTTCCCTATTCAGGGGATTACCAGACAGCTCCCAGGTGGATTGCTTTGCAGTTTCCCAGACCTAAGATGGCCGCCGTACCACTTCCGGTTCCTGCTCTGCGTCCGACGTCACTTCCTTTGACGCGTTTCGTCACATCCGGGACTTAGTCCTATCCTTTGGAAAGTTAATGACATGCAGCAGCAGTAATAAATGTATACATAAAAGGATATGCTGGTGATACTTACAAAAGAAGCTGAGAGCTCAGGAGCAGTATCATAGACATGAAAGACATTAAATAATTAAAAATCAATCATGGTGAGACTTAAAGAATGTTAGCAATAATATAAATGAAGAAAATGGGGATAAGAAACAAAAATGAAAAAAGAAAAGAAAAAGATTGAACAAAAATATAAATGAAAAAAATAGACAATAAAAAATGGTAATGGGCAATAATTATGATAGATAAAAATAATAAAAATTAATATAAAATATATAAGAAATAATGGAATATAGAAGATGTAAGAAAAGAGAGGAAAAAATGAAAGTGAATATAGACCAGGGAGTGGGTTATAACAAGTGTGAATACTGAATGGGAAGGAAATAATGACATTATTATATGTATATAGGGATGTACAGAAGAATGGGTAGGTGAGTGTAAGGGGGAAGACGTATAATGGAGGGTGTTATAGTATTGTGGACAATTTCAGTTCCTCATTCAAGCATCATGTATATTTGTTTTTTTTTTTATTGCTTTTAATATCACTGTAAATTGTAAATCTTTCTTCAATACATTTATTGTATGAGAAACAAAATTATTTAGCATTTGGGCCTACACGTGGGTTAGGACGATGATACGTATGCATTTGGTGCGATAAAGCAAGTAATCACATCAATGGATCTTAGTAGACTGGTACCTCTGTTAATTTTTCTCTCATTTTCTTTAACTGGTAATAAAAAAAAAGGCCACTGTGGACTGAATATAAGATGTGCATTTTGGATGAAGGATTGACTAGCTGATGGATTTGTTATTTCTCAGTAATAAATCTGTGTATAGGGAAATTAAAGTTGAAATATGAGCTAAAAAATATTGTCTCAGTACAAGATCCATGTATACTTTTGCTTGAATCTCGATGTGTAGGAGCTTCCTGTAATAAAGACCGGTTGCTGCTTCACTTTCTCCATGTGCAGGGTGACTAGTCTTGTCTCCGCCCCTCTGCAGTTTTCTGGCAGCCTGTAGTGGGTGGGGCCTGCTGGGTCTGCTCTGTGCACAGTCTATGTGCAGCATAGTGATGAGGTCACTTTCTACTTTTCATAGTAATATCTACTGTATGTCTGCAAAGGTATTTGGCGCAAACAAAATAGATTCATAGAATCCTTGGTAGCCATTTAGGAATGTATTAAAATATCTGCACTGCCCCCACAGTTGACCAGAATCTCCCTGCTGAGAAATTTCATGAATCAGAAGTTTTAGCAGACTGCCATACACCTCCAAGGTTATCATTATCTCCTCTTTCAGTAAATGGCCTTGGAAACCTAAATCCTTGCATTTGGCACTCAAAAACAATAGATTAAGTTTAAAACACACTCACATAAAAGATATATAAATATTGCATATAACTCAAAGATACTCCAGCTCACCGCCAGTTCCCAGATATAAAACGTGATGGCAGCATCGGCAGGCTCCACTCGTTACACGTTACGCCCTCAAAAGGGCTTCCTCTGTAGGTGCCATTTTTGTATATCTTTTATGCAAGTGAGTTTTTAACCCTTTTTATTGTAATAAAGTGCACACGGAGAGCACTATTAGTCTTCCTTTTTATTTTATACCACTCCTTTGATTGTGAGTTGTGGAAGATGTCTGCTGGAAGTGTAATTACTGAAGATAGATCTGAATTGCGTGCCCATATATGGATTACGCTGTTTCGCCCTCTTAGGAAGCTTTTGGGTCCAATACAGAGGTGAGTGGACCCACATAACACTGGGTGAAGTGTATGTTATTTATGGAGGAGGGTCATCACTTACCAGTATATTATCACAGAATATTCTTTTACATTGCACTACAGAAGATTTTTTTTTTTTACTTATTTTTTGGTTACTGTATGGCATGTGAGTATGCTTAAGTGTTTCCCCTATATAATGTGGGGGTCTATACTGATTTATGCACTTTTTATGCATGTTTTATTTTAATACATATGAATATCCAATGTCACATTGGATGTCAGTTAATGTACTGTATATGATATATCTCAGGCAGTGCTTCACTATTTTATATTTTGACTTTTTTTTTTTTTTGTTTTGGACTTATTTAGTATTCACTTTTCGTTATTGCATGGTGTGTGAGCACACCTAAGTGTTTACCCTATATTTTGTGGGGTCTATACTGATTTATGCATGTTTTTATGCATGTTTTAATGCATATGACTATCCAGTGTCACCTTGGATGTAAATTCATACATATATATCTCGGGTAGCGCTGTACTATTTCTATGTTTTAACAGAGCCAATACCAGCTCAATCACAGCATCACTGGTGCACTGGTAAACCATGTGTGTTTTCCACAGCGCTGTTTATAAACAATGCTCCAGAAATGGACTCCACCTATTTGCTGTTATTTACTATACCTCTATTGAGGTGGTCAACCCCCCCCCCCCCCCTTTTCATGGCTATGGCTCTCTTTCTCTTTTTCTTTGTTCTTTCTGTTTCTTAGTTTTTTTCTATATCTATTGAAAAGTCCATGTTATATGGTATTTAGGTGTATCAGAGGCCTCTGGGCTAAGAGGAGCTAAATGTCAATGCCTTGATGACCCTTACCTTTGATGATCTATCTGGGATGAATTTATTTTGCTACGTATATCTTGCTCCTAGCCTAGGCTACCTGTTTTTGGAGCCTGCAAGCCCCAATACTCCCTGGATGATGTGCAAAATTGATAAATAAAGAAAAAAAAGTGTATCTGTAGCCCAGTTTTGGATAGAGTGGGTTAGGTTTAATATTTCAGTCAGTGTAACTGATCTATTACCGAAATCCTTTCAGTTCCTTTCTGGTAAATGGTTGTCCTCAGAAATAAAAGTGAGGGGACATCTCTGTAATGGAGACTCCTCTAGCGGTAAATCCTGGCAGGATTTCTAAAATATTCCCATTCTATTCAAAACAAAAAAAAAGTATTGGGTATACTGTAGGTGCACTTTAACTCTGAATCCTCAATTGCTCATATTTTATTCTCCTGCATTCTTGCAAGCACAAAGCAGAAATATCTTTAGGTCACTGCACCGATTTGTCATGACAGCAGTTGGGTAAAGAGGAAAGCCTTATATCTTGATGATAGCATGTTCTTTGTATATACTGTCTTTCAGCTCGTCATTCCTCAAAGAATTATCTTCTGCCACAGATCCTTTCATCTGTCTGCCCTGATAACGGAAGTGCCGATGAGTTGGCACATAAACACGTAAGTGTATTTTAGTGTTTCCATATGAGGGGGAAATAAATATTTTTTTTAATAAAGATGGTGTAAAATGGGCTGCTTTTGTGGTCTCCCTATACACTTATGTAGGAGGAGATTTAAGTGGATTCTGGGGGTCGCTGGCCTGAAGAAAGGTGGCAGGAGACATATGGTTTGTAGTGCAAAGCAAGTTTGACCCAATAATATCATAGGGTCATTGGAGCTCTTGTGAGTAGGGTTGCCACCTCATCCCTTTAAAAGTGAGTTTAATTACCACCTTAATTGACCACAGAAACTGTGTAATTGATATGTCTTCAGTTTTAAAGAGATGAGGTGGCAACCCTACTGGTGAGTTGTTACCTTAAAACAGTAGTAAACTCTAACCAAAAAAAAAAGGTTTTCCCCTGCAAGGCAAAGGCATAGGCATAATGTGCTAGTATGCATCGCATAGTCACACGTTTTCAAGGACGCCCTCCAGCGGCGTGCTGTCATCACTGCAGAGGGTTCCATCCTCACCCGGTCTTCCTTCCTTGTTCGTGGGCGCTTGATTGGCCAAGCCACTATTATGTCACTTCCACCCATGAACACAGGAGTCTCGGCCGCCGAACACAGCTCTGAAGGAAAGGCAAAAAATATTAAACGCTTAAGTCACCATAAAGCCCGTTTTGTTTTTAAAAGCACCTTAAATTTAAATACGGTTTTGGTTAAAATGTTTTTCTTTTTTTTTTTTATCAGGACAAGTAGATTGTCATGAAGTACAAGTAGATTGAGACACCAATTTAGTCCCTGGATACGTAGATTTTAAAAAAATTTCCACACCCCTGATTGATTATTTGTAATCCTTATGCTAATAGCATTAGTAAATAGATAGGAATGTATATCATATTTACGTGGTTTAAACATTTTTCTTTTTTAACATTTCTTTGGATACTTCCTAGTTTCCATGCCTAGGCAAATGGTGGCATACATCTCAGGAGTCCTCAGGAGGTCAGGAGGGCTTTGCTGAGCTAAGCACACCATCCTGCCTACATGCCTGAGCTAAGGACAGATGAATTCCAGAAAGTACATGAATCATCTGCCCTTATTCAAGATACCCGCAGCCAGAATTGCTAGGGTGATTTCTCAGCAAAGTAAAGTATTTAGACATGGATGGATGGGGGAGTTTGCGTTAAATAACAAAACTGAATTAAGTAGCATTTTTTTTTGTGGTGCTCAGATACAGTGTAGTTTTGCTTTAAGAGGCACTGTTAAAAAAAATACAAGGACTCTGTATGGTGGAAAATATTAGTTTTTTTATATTTATAAAATTGTTTTTGCATTTTTTTCATTCTTTGGCACAAAAGGTTAAACACAAGTATATGATTGATTTGATGATTAAATTCACAGATCTATAGCTCTGCTCAATTATTATCTTTTAATGCAATCCAAGTTCTGGGGAATTCCTCAATACAGAAGTGTGATCTCTGTTTTGTAATTATGAATAATAATAAAATTCATCAAAATACTGTCATCTGGCAAGTGATTTAATGTATCTTTAAAGATATCACAAGAATTTATAGCGCCCAGGAATGTGAGGATTTATATCAACATTGGAAGAAAATGGGAAAAACATGCAAGTAGTGACATTGAAACATCATCTGCTTCAAGAAGACATACAGTTTGTTGTCAATAAATTTGCTCATAAGCTACAATAAATTATTATAAAAGTGTGTTCATCAGGGATTTTTTTTCTTAGAGAATAGGAACAAGAACCCCCCCCCCCCTTCCACGTCCCCCCTACCCACCTACGAGCACCATCAATTGGTTTCGCCTATCCACCAACGAGTACTGCCCCTTTTAGTGAATACAGAACCAAAATGCCAGGATAGTACAAGGACTTTTATAAGAGGTATGGTGAATATTTTGCAGATCTCATTTTTGTCACAAGGTTTTCTCCAAAACTGTGTGACAACAAATGAGATCTGAAAAATACTCACCATGCCTCTTTGCCAATACCTGGGAGTGTCTAGTTTCCAAAAAGGGGTAATTTATGGAGTGTTTTGTACTATCCTGGCATTTCAGGGCCTTCAAAACGGTGATAGGTAGTCAGGATGTGTACTGAGGAAATAACGCCCTTTAAAAGCAAGAAGGTATTGGATTTCGGGATCCTTTACAGAGCTAAACTGCCAAAAAGTATCCCACATGTGGTATACTCCGGAGAAGTAGCAGAGTGTACTTTGAGGTGTAATTCCATATATACCCATGGCATGTGTGAGAAATATCTTATTAAAACAACTTTGTGTAAAAAAAAAAAATTTAATTTTGCAAACACTTGTGGCCAAAAAATCTTCCATGCACTCAACATGCCTCTCAGCAACACTACCTTGGGGTGCCTACTTTCCAAAAAAGGATTATTTGGGGGGGGGATGTTTGAACTGTCCTGGCATTTTATGCCCAACATTAGAAGCTTATGCCACATATCATCTACTCTTCTACCCACTTAAAGACCAAGGCTTTAAGATACTGTTTGTTTACTTGAAAAAAATAAGTATTTTTTGCTACAAAATTGCTTTGAACCCCCAAACACTATATATTTTTCAAAGCAGGGCCCTTGAAAATAAAATGGTGGGTGTTGCAATTTTTTATGTCACACGGTTTTCCAAATACAAAATTTTTGGAAAATTCACAATTTTTAAGAAAAATTTGAACGCACAAAAACACAATAAATTGCCCAATTAATTTATAAAATATAAATGAAGTTACAGATACCAAACATGACAATGGTGACAAACTACATAAATTTTTTAAAAAATCAAAATCAAATTAAAAACCCTTACAGGTTACCACTTTAGATTTACACAGAAAGTATAATGCTAGAATTACTGCCCTCGATCTGACATTAATTGTGATACATGCATGGTGCAATTGCTGTTTACATACTGACATGAAACCAATTTTTACATTCGCCTTTGCGTGCAAGCACGGGGAAACGGAACAGCTTTAAATTTTTTTTTGTTATTTTTTTCCCTTTTTAAACATTTTTACACTGTCCCTTTCATTTTTTTCAGCACTTTTGTTATAACAATAGGCAGTGACAGGTACTCTTTTCTGAGAATTCTGGGGTCTATTAGATTCTAGATTTCTGCTCTGCCGTGATGTGGGCTGACTGAAAAAAACAGATTCCTCATTCACATGTAGATGAAGAAATCTCTGCCAAAATTGTGAAACAAATATATGCCAAAGCATAGGAGCAATCCGCCCATTGACCACCCCAGGCCCTATGCTTGGGCATATACATTCTTGTTTTTTTTAACTGCGGATGAGAAATCTTCTCCAGCAGTGCTGCAAGTGCTAACATATGCATTCTGTGAGCAACACCCTGTTGAGTCAGAATAAACATATCAGTGTTCCAGCTGATAGGCATTCCTGCAAAGCAAACAACAATGGTTAACAATAAAACAGTAACAGAACATTAACTCAATAAAATGACAACTTTTTTGCTTATTTGTTTATATTTTTCATTTTTTAATACATTTTTGTAACCTATACAACCTGTAACTGTAAACTTCCCAGGCTGTGATTTTAAGGTCTCTTAACTACTTGTCCTCCAGAAGATTTAACCCCCTTCACAAGCAAGCCATTTTTTGCTATACAGTGCTGCGCTACTTTAACTGACAATTGTGCAGTCATGCAACACTGTACACAAATGAAATTTTATATGCTTTTTTTCACACAGAGTTTTCTTTTGGTGGTATTTGATCGCCACTGAGTTTTTTATTTTTTGCGCTAGACAAAAAAAGACCAAACATTTCTTCAATAATTTTGGTCAAAATGTATTCTGCTTCTGTTAAAAAAAATACCAATAAGTGTATATTACTTGAATTGCGTGAACGTTATAGCATCCACAAATGTTTTTTGAATACTAGTAATGACAGCAATCAGTGACTTATAGCAGGACTGTAATAGTACGGCAAATATTCTGACACTGGCTAACTGATACTGACATCAACAGTGATACTGACACTAATACAGTGATCAGTGCTAATAAAATGCACTCACACTGTACTAATGACACTGGGCAGGAAGGGGTTTACATCTGGGGCAAAGGATTACCTATGTGTAATGTGTGCAATATGTGCGGTTTTACTAAGGGATGTGACCATTTTTGCCTCCCTGCATTGCAGGGAAACAAAAATTGGCCCATCCCTGCTGTCAGCAGAGAGTTGGTAAACAATACAGATCTCTCTCCTGTTCCTTGCTCCAACATTCAGCGAGTCCTGCCTGCGAGTCATTGGCCGGGACCTGCATGTAAAGGAGCCAGTGTCATTGCAGGTAGACAGGCGTGCACCCCCTACCTGTAAATGCCGAATTGTATTATTCTGCGCAGCCGGCTACAGTGTGCAGTCTGCAAGCAGTTTTCCTGACTATCTAACATTGTGTACAAACTGTGTGCCCTAGACTGTGCCATGCTATACCCTATACTAATACTCCACAAATGTGTGGTAGTGTTGGAAGCAGTCCTTAAATCATAGACCAGGTTAGCCAGGACAGCAGGGACAAAAAAAGCATGTGTCACCCCTAATTCCGCATCTGCTACAGACACATCTTTTTTGTTGTGACTTTTGGGGTGGGGTATCAAGGAGGACATCTGGAAAATGCCTCTAATGCAGCTGGCTAACTGCATTTGGATTTGGGGATTGGGCCACAGCACCTTCTAGATACAAAAGGGCCATGATGATCTCTGCCTGAAATTTTAGGAAGGATCCACTTCTTCCAGTTGCATTGTAAAGCACAAAAGCGTTGGACAGAGCCAATTGAAATAAATATACAGACACTTTTTTGTACCAGTGCCTGGCTTTACGAGAAACTAAGTACAGTTTCATCATCTGGTCACTGAAGTCCACCCCTCCCATGTAAAGGTTATAGTTGTGGACACAGAGGGGCTTCTCCACAACACCAGATACAGTGCAAATTTGGACTGTCATATCTGCGTGAATGGAAGACAGGACGAAAACATTCCTTCCACTTTGAGCAATTCATTATTCCACAAGCAGGCTTTCTTCCCCTTTTCTAAGTTGCATGTTAACAAGCCATTAGAGGAAATCCCTACTATTAGGTCAAATGATACCACAGGAGCCAATTCCAAGATTGTATCAGTGTCTAAAAAGTGGTACTATTGCATAGTAGTTGTCTATGTACAAGTGGTACCCCCTTCGGAACAAGGGTGACACCAAGTCCCATGCTATCTTGCCACTGTTCTCCATGTAGTATGGTCATTTGAGGGCCTCCCGTTAACCATATTTTCCCTCATAAATCTGAAAGTTACATGTATAGCCTGTTGCCCTCTCACAGTGCTTATACATTTTGACCCCAGATATGGCATGGTTGCTGGGGAGATACTGTTTGAATGCAAGGCGGCCAGAAAAATTGATGAGGGACTCATCTACGCAGATGTTTGAGGAGTGAGAACTCCCCTTCGCTCTCATCTGACATACTCAGAATCCTGTAGGCCTCGTTACTAGCACATTTTGGCCACTAAATTTATAGGTACCTAGTGTGACTCATGGGAAAAAGATCACCTGGCTGTCAAGGACTGCTTTAACCACTATAGATAAAATTTACCTGCTAGTGCTAACAGAGATCAGGCCTGATTCTTCAAATGCTGCGGATTTGTGTGCAGTGTATCAGACATGAAAGTGATCTATTGACACTGCACTTGTTGGGGGGGGTGGAATGTTAGCAGGTGTCGGGGCTGATCCTGCTAACGCTGCATTTTTGGGGACACTATACTATTGGGGACTCTAGTATAGTTATCATCTGATCAAAGATACCGATCCGTTCAGACACTATACTAGTAATGGAGGTGTATAGTATGTCTGTGATAGTGTTGCTAACTGTGGCTTCTGACTTTTAAAATACAGACACTTACCTGTCCCTCGGTCCAGCAGTGTCCTCACCACCGCTGTCTTCTGGCACTGGCAGCTTCAGTGTGGGCACCCAGCTGTGACAGCTTGCGGCTTGCCCACTTTGTGAATGGCCCCTTAGTCTTCTGGGACCTGTCATGTGTCCCAGAAGACTACGGGGAGAGGGGGGGGGACAACATCTGCTTACGATCGCCTAGGTGATTGCAGAGGAAGTGGGAGCGGTTACCTATTAAATTCGGTAATAATATGTACATATGTATAACAATACCCCCTTCTCTCCCCCCTGCTCCCCAAAGGTGCCAATCCTAAATGCGGGGGACAAAGGCTTTAGCAGAACTTCCCCTTTTGGGTGGAGCTCCACTTTAAATGTGATGGTAATGTAGTGGCAAGCAATCTGATACTATCTGGGAGGGACACTGACACTATCTGATGTTGCCTGTGACACTAATACAGTGATCAGTGAAAAAAAATCTGTTCACTGTACTAATGACACTGGTGACAGGTCAGTGAAAGGGTTAATGGGGGGGGTAGATCAAGGGGTTAAAATGTGCCTAAGTATAGTGCTTTTACTCACAGGAGATGTGGTCTCTTCTCTCACTGGAACCGAAAACAGCCCCAAGAGAGCAAAGCACATAATGTCCTGTGCCTGTGTTTTTTTCTAAAAATTAGCCTTGACCTGATATCTGATCGAATCACAGCACCGCTGGCACCCCCTGCTCAGGAACGTGGATCACATACCTAGTACATGATATAGCGCAAGAGACCCACTCTGCCGCCGTACTCCTGCGTGAGGTGGTTAACCAGTTGTGCAGCAGAGATCAATCACTAAATAGAAGCCACAAAAGAATAATATATGTTGCTACAGCTGTCCATTTTGTTGCATTGTGTTCAGAAAAGACAAAAAAATCTGAAGCCCTAATTCTTGTAACACAGCACACCACAATACATGGCAGTGCGTTAATGTGCAGTATGATGCACTGCAACGCATATGTATTAGAAGTGCATTGGGTCAATGTGCTGGAGTACCACTGACAAGGATTGCACTGCAGCACAGTGATTTCGCGCTGTTCGAAACAGCATTTTTCTGCCTTGGCGTATAGCCCGTGTTGACGCAACCGTTCTAACACCCGTAACACGTGACTTCGATGAACTTCCAGTGAGGGGGAAAAAATTAGGATGTCATCCAAATAAACTACCACGAAAATATCGAGGAAATCACGAAAGACGTCGCTGATAAAATGTTGGAAGGTGGCCGGTGCGTTACAGAGCCCGAACGGCATCACCAAATACTCAAAGTGACCAAATCTCGTACGGAAAGCCGTCTTCCATTCATCCCCCTCCCTGATACGAACAAGGTTATATGCCCCCGCAGGTCTAATTTAGTGAAAATCATTGCGGACCTCAATCTCTGGAGGAGCTCGGGGACTAGGGGTAAGGGATAGCGATTCTTTACCGGTATTTTATTCAGATCATGGTAGTCTATGCAGGGCCGTAATGATTTGTCCTTCTTTTCTACGAAGAACAACCCGGCCCCGGCTGGGGATGTGGATGGGCGAATAAATCCCTTCCGAAGGTTTTCGTCGATATATTCCCTCAGTACTCCCAACTCCAGTTCCGATAAAGGAAAGATACGGCCAAACGAGATTTCGGATCCGGGTAGGAGGTCTATGGGGCAATCGTATGAATGATGCGGGGGAAGAATGTCTGCTCCTCGCTTACTGAATACGTCTAAGAAGTCATGGTAGGCCGGAGGAATAACCTGGGATAGATCGGTATCGCCGTCCAAGCACAGGAGAAACCGGGGAACCACGGATCCTGTGACGTGGCAGTGACTCAGACAGTAAGGTGACCGAAATTGAACTGTTCCCTTTTCCTAATCAATTTGGGGGTTGTGGGCCCGCAGCCAAGGGAGCCCCAGAATGATTGGAAAAAGGGGGGATGCGATGGCATCCACACGGAGGAACTCTTGGTGATGATCTGCCATCATGGTAAAAATAGGAGGTGTCTCCTGGTTCACCACCCCTGATTTTATACTAGACCCATCTGCCAAGAAGATGTTAAATCCCCTTTCTTTGGTCTGGAGAGGGATCTTTTGCCGGTGAGCAAAAGTAAGATCGATGAAACAACTACATGCTCCTGAGTCAACGATTGCGGTCACCGACAATATTCCTCCGGGGAGCTGTAAAGACACAGGTATTGCCAGGTAACTTGACTGATCACCCCTTCCTGCAGGTAAAGTAAAAGAAAAGGAAGCAGACTTACTTTTTGCGGGACAGGAGCGCACCTGGTGACCAGCTTCCCCGCAGTACAGACATAGGTTCTGTGATCGTCTCCTCTGACGTTCCTCGACCGATAAGGTGGGACGGGCCAGTCCCAGTTGCATGGGTTCCGAGGTGTCCCCTGGTTCCGTGCTTCGGGTATGGTTCCCTGGGGCTGGAGCTGTTTCTCTCGGTGAAATCCATGCCACCCTTTGACCCTGGCTGCTCCTTTCCAGCCGACGTTCCCTTAGTCTACGGTCAATCTGAATGGCCAACTCAATCAGTTTTTCCAGGGAGTCAGGTAGGCCTACTCGTGCTAGCTCATCTTTGAGAGACTCAGACAGCCCGATGCGGAACTGGTGACATAATGCCACATCGTTCCATCTGGTATCTCCCATGCAACGCCTAAAATCGGACGCGTACTCTTCGGCTGCCCGGCGGCCTTGCCGTAGAGAGTATAGGGTAGCCTCTGCGGAAGCAGCCCGCTGAGGGTCGTCATACAACACAGCCATGGCCTGAAAGAACTCGGTCACGGAATCAAGATGGGGATCGTGCTTCTCCATCAAACGGTGAGCCCAATCCTGGGGCTCATCCTGAAGGAGAGAGACTATAAACCCCACCTTGATGGTCTCGGTGGTGAACGTACGGGGCTGCAAGTCAAAATACAGGGTGCAGGCGTTCCGGAAGGCTCGGAAATGGCTTCGGTCTCCACGGAATCGTTCCGGCAGGGGAACGCGGGGTTCAGGAGATAGGGGCGCGGCAACTGCTCCGGATGCCGGGGTAGCGGGAGATTCCGCAGTTGGAGGACTCTGAGCAGGGGGAGTCAGGGTGGCTAACGACTCCATGCGGTCCTCAAGTCGGGCGCAGCGGCTGTGGAAATTCTGGAAAGCTTGGGTCAAGGTTGCCAGGTGCTGGCATATATCCTCTAGGGACGCCGGTCCACTTCCTGGCTCTGTCATGGCCGCAAGGTACTGTTAGGATCCGCCAGGTGGTGCCTCAGGCTGCCAACTGACAGACCTACCCAGAGCGTGGAGTCTAAGCCCGGTCTGTGCTTTCACCAGGGCCCCTGATGGTGGGGATGGACTTGTAACAGACCCGGGCCAGGTCACGACCTCCGAGCAGGCCCACCAGTGGCAGAGGAAGCCTCCGGGGACGTATGCAGGTACCGGGAGAGCCAGATGTGAAGAGGATGGCGGGACCTAGCAGGATGGTCACGGGCCGTGGTCCCGTGTGGTAAGCGGGGTACCGAATCGCTAGGCGAAGAGTAGTCAGGTCACACGCAGGGTCAGCAGGGTAAGTGAGTCCGCAGAATGGTCAGACAAGCTGGGGGTCAGAATAGGAGAAGGCAGAGTAGTCAGGGCAATCCGGGTCAAATCACAGGAGAAGGCAGCATAGTCAGGGCAATCCAGGTCAAATCACAAGAGAAGGCAGCGTAGTCAGGGCAATCAGGGTCACTTAAACAGGTACAGGAACTCAGGATCACAGATAGACCTTGCAGCAATCTGTGACAGTGCAGGGCATCTTTAAATAGTGCGCCCTGCACTGTCATTGGCCGGCCAGGATGCGCTCCCGGCTGTCATTGGACGCCTGAGGCGCGCCCGCGGCTTCTACTGCGCATGCGCGGCGTCCTGTCAGCCGCGGCTCGCCGGGACCTAGTGCCTGTGTCCCGGCGTGATCTGCCGCCAGTGCGCATGCACTGGGAGAGGGGCCGCGGTCGCGGAGCTTGGAGCCGCGATCCCTGACAGCCGGTCCAACACGCCTGCAAAAAAGAGAAAAGTCTACTGGCCTCTAACTTCCCCTCACAGCTGGTATAACGCTTGCCTGCAGAAAGGAGAAAAGTCCACCGGCCTCCAACCTCCACTCACAGCCAGTCCAACACGCTCCTGCAGAAAGAGAGAAGTCTACCGGCCTCAAACCTCCCCTCATAGCCAGTCCAACACACGCCTGCAGAAAAGAGAAAATTCTACCAGCCTCCAACCTCCCCTCACAGCCGGTCCAACGCTTGCCTGCAGAAAATAAATAATTCTATCAGCCTCCAACCTCCCCTCACAGCCAGTCCAACACACGCCTGCAAAAAGGAGAATAGTCTAACGGCCTCCAACCTCCCCTCACAGCCGGTCCAACGCACGCCTACAGAAAAGAGAAAAGTCTACCAGCCACCAACCTCCCCTCACAGCCGGTCCAATGCACACCTGCAGAAAAGAGAAAATTCTATCGGCCTCCAACCTCCCCTCACAGCCGGTTCAACCTACATCTACAGAAAGGAGAATAGTCTACTGGCCTCTATCCTCCCCTCACAACTGTCAGTCACTGCTGTCTGTTCTGACACCCCCCTGCTCACTGGAGCACTGGGCTGTGGAGGGGGAGGAAGCAGCTAGCTCAGGTTCAGGCTCTCAGCAGCTCACTGTGAGGCTGAGCCAGGTTCAGCTCCAGACTCTGGGGTGGATCCTGAATTAAAAGTCGGGATTCTTTCCCCAGCCTGGACCGGCTGAGTGAACAGGTCACAGGAGTGCAGAATGAACTGAATGACACACAGAAGTACAGCCAAAAAAGCTTTGGTTGTACTTCTCCTTTAAAATTTTAGGCCCCATTCACATTATCGATTTTGACATGCAAGTTCCAATTATATATATATAATAGATTCTGTATATACAGCGAGTAAAATAAGTATAGTATTGAACACGTCACCATTTTTCTCAGTAAATATATTTCTAAAGGTGCTATTGACATGAAATTTTCGCCACATGTCAGTAGCAACCAATGCAATCCATACATACAAAGAAACCAAAACAAATAAGTTCATAAACTAAGTTATGTGTAATAAAAATGGAATGACGCAGGGAAAAAGTATTGAACACATGAAGAAAGGGAGGTGAAAAAAGCCATGGAAAGCCAAGACACCAGCTGAAATCTATCAGTAATTATAAAGCAATCCTGCCCTCTGTCAATGCAAATTAATATAAGCTGTTTCAGTCTAAACCGATGGCCTGTAAAAAGGTATCTCATTACCATCATTACCAAGGTGTCACACTAGAAACATCTCATGATGGGTAAAAGCAAAGATCTCTCTCACGATCTTCACAACCTTATTGTTGCAAAACATACTGATGACATTGATTACAGAAGGATTCCTAAACTTCTGAACAAAACCTAATTTCTGAACTTGTTTGTTTTGTTTTCTGTGTATGTATGGATTGCATGGGTTGTTACCGATCCGTGGTGAAAACTTCATGTCAATGGCATTTTTAAAAATACGTTTGCTGAGAAAAATGGTGACATGTTCAATACTTATTTTTCACCCTCTTTTCCCCTCCTTTCCCCTTCCATCTCTTCCAGCACTCTGAAGCACTTGTGCTCAGTGCCTCTAGTGCTGGCTACAGAAAGAGCTCAGAGATGGAGGAGGAGCATCTCTACTGGTGGGTGATGTCCAAACATGTGCGCGAGGGAAAGGAGCTCATTGCCCAGCCTCAGAAATACCGCCATGAGGGATGTTACCTCCAGTAGTTTGTTCCAGGATGTGTATGGGGAGCTACGTTGGCAGAATTATTATTATTATTATACAAGATTAATATAGCGCCAACAGTTTGCTCAGTGCTTTATAACATGAAAGGAGACAATACAGCAATGATACAGTTCAATACAAGAGGGTAACAAAGGCCCTGCTCCTGGGAGCTTACAATCTATTATGTTGTGGAATGTCAAGAGGGTGGGAAAGTGTTAAGGCAGTGGTTCTTAACCTTGTTTGAGGTACTGAACCCCACCAGTTTCATATGCACATTCACCGAACCCTTCTTAATTGGAAAAATAAAATATGATTTTTAAAATTCAAAACATAGGTATATATTTATACATAGGTGCACAAAATGAACAAAACCGTTAAGAACAAAGAACAAAACCATTAAAACATGATTTTCACACAAAAACAAAAACATAATAATGAATATTTACTGCACGAATCATATGAGTCGGGTGTGGGTCTTCACCTCTGCAGAACCTGCGAAACTGACTCACTGAACCCCTGGGGTTCGATCGAACCCAGGTTAAGAACCACTGTGTTAAGGTGTCATGTAGGCAAGCTGTTGAGGTGGCAGGGAGGCAAAGTATTAAGGTGGCACATACTACCCTGCACATATTACCTGTAATCATACACACTGCACTCCCTTCCTGTACACATCATCATACACACCGCACTCCTTACTTGCACATACTGTCGAACACTCCATGCCTAAATCAACCACTTTAGCATCGCCCCATAGCAGAAATACTGCTACAGTGTGGCAGCTCTGCACAAAATCACGTATATATACATGATTGTGCATTTTCGGGTAGGGGGCACGTGCGAGCGTCCTACTCGCACTGCCATTCGCAGCCTTGGTTGTCAATCACCAGGTCCCGACCGATGATTACTCGCCGGCGCCCAGAGATTGCCAAGCATCAGAGGGGGGGGGGGAGAAATGTTTATAAACAAAACTGTTCTCTCCCCTGTCAGCTCCTGCACACTGCTTTTCATTGAAGCACAAATACAGCACACAGTTATAAATGGCTCACAGTTAGCCCTTTGATCGCACCACATGTTAACCTCTTCCTGCCCTGTGCCATTAGTACAGTGTCAGTGCTTTTTATTAGCACTGATCACTGTATTGGTGTTACTGGGGATGTCAGTGACACCAACTCAGTTCCCCCCCAGTGTCAGAATGTCTGCCGCAGTCCCGCTATAGTTTGCTGATCGCTGCCATTACCAGTAAAAAGAAAAGAAAAATCCCAGTATATATACCGCCATTTGTAGACGCTATAACTTTCACGTAAACCAATTAAGTTACATGTATTGGGATTTTTTAGCAGAGACATGTAGCAGAATACATTTTGGCCTAAATTTATGATGAAATTTGATTTTTACATTTTTTTTACTGGACATGTTTAATAGCAAAAATTCAAAAATATAGTTTTTTTTCTCAAAATTGGCGGTCTTTTTTTTTTTCTTTATAGCGCAAAAAAAAACCACACTGGGGATCAAATACCACCAAAAGAAAGCTCTGTTCGTGGAAAAAAAGGATTTACATTTCATTTGGGTGCATCATTGCATGACCACGCAATTGTCCGGTAAAGCAACTAAAAAAGATATCACTGTAACTCTGTTTGAAATGTTGGTAACTATGGATTAAGGACAACAAACTAAACACTGAAAGGTAGTTTCTGGCATATTTTATTGACAATCATGGTCTATTAGAGATATTGTTTTCATTTAATTGAGATAAACATTCGGGAGTTTCATCATTTCTCTAATGTGAACAATTTTTTTAAAAATTAATGAACTTGTTGGAATTTGGTGGTGTTTTAATTCCATTATTTTAACAAAAACAGTCATTTCTAAGAAGGAGCTTTCTACTCTGGAACAATAATTACTTCTAATGTAAAAGAATAGTACATTTTCACATAAATCAAAGGATAGTGTGGGTGTTCTGCTTCTTACAATACAATATGATTTATTCAGTAAAGCTTGGAATTCTTAAACAAGGCCCAATTAAGTAGATTGTTAGATGAAATCTGATTAAAATTTTAATAAGAAATGTGTAGTCAATGGTACTGGACCACTGTTATCTGCTTGCTATTGTAGGGACGATACAGGGGTACCAAAAGGCTACAGATGCAAATAGGCACCCATCCCGATCCATGGGCTAGTCAATTGGAACCACCCCTGCTAATCTTTCTGCCCTAAGCTTGGTGGTCTGGCTACAAATCTCAACTGGCAATATTAAAGCTGATCATAAATGTTAATGGGCAGAAAGAAACACAGACATAATTCAACCGCCCCCAGGATACAACATCTTCATTGCATTGCAGAGAGGGCTGTAAAATGTAATCCTGAAATCCTCTGAACAAACCAGTTTATATCATTGGAGTGGGCAAAAGGAAACAGGGATGAAGAAAAAAGTAACTGCAGGTGTAGATGTAGACTCATCAAGAGGAAGGAACATTTAGTAACAGGGACAGGTCAGCTAACCTGTTCAATGGTGATTTCACATTCGACTGCATTTTGCTGAAGTAGAAATTCTTAATTTCATTAATTACAAAAATATGTTGACTATTCAGCTGCCACATCCGAAAAACTTTAGAAAAATAAAGTGGGCTGAACAATTCAAGTCCAACATACAAAATACCAGATTTTATCGGCCCAACATAGGAGATGACATGTTTATAAACATAGTAAATTTTATTATTCACATTTAAGATAGATTAAAATAGTAGAAATAAAAGAGAGAATTACCTTAAGTAATCATGTTGGGCCGATAATGTCTGGTATTTTGTATGTTGGACTTGAATTGTTCAGTCCACTCTATTATTCTACAATTTTACTTATTGCACTGCTCATCAATATAGAATAATGATGCTAATAAGAGTCAAGTGGTGCAGAATTAGTAAACAAAGCTTTCATAAACCTAAGGGGCAGCTTAAACCTATGCAGCTCCCTACCCCAATCTGCCCGGCTGTCTCCTAATCTATCCACCTTTAGACGATCCCTGAAAACCTTTCTCTTTAAAAAAGTCTATCCTGCTTCTACCTAGTAAAATCCCATTTATTTCCTCCATCAGCTCATCCCCCCACAGCTATTACCTTTTGTATCACGCAAACCTTCCTCCTAGATTGTAAGCTCTAGCGAGCAGGGCCCTCTGTTTCCTCTTGTACAAAATTGTATTGTAACTGTAATGTCTACCTTCATTTTGTAAAGCGCTGCACAAACTGTTGGCGCTATATAAATCCTGTATAATAATAATAATATGATGCCTTATGAGACGCATGAGTTGGCATACATTTTGACTGGATAGGGTGTGCATCCTACTTCATCTCTTCTTTCTTTTTGGCTCCTTTCTTCTCTTTTTTTTTCTTCTTACTGTCTCCTCTGAATGGCTCTTGGGCCACTATTTATGAGGTAATGTGAAGCATGTGATGGATATAGGCCTACACCCTATGGTAGTGAAGCCTGACTGCGGTTGCATCAGCCATTTATTTCACTTCTTTCACTGCCCTTTAGCCACTAATTGTATGGAGCATGGGAAGACTTACTAATCGCCCCAATACCTTCCCTATTTCTGTGCCTTCACAGGTGGTGTGGTGTAGAATAATGGTGTGGAATAACCTCATTGTTACACATTTATGCTTCCCATGTTGTGTTCTGGGAATATTGTACTAACTGGAGACAATGTTGTTTCTTCTTTTTGTAATGTTTTGCACTGTGGTATGCAGCTAAAGTATACTGTTTGTCCTATGTTCAAATGTTTGATTTTTGTACTTTCTTTGAAACACTTAATGAAAACTTTTGGAAGAGGAATGGATGTATATAACAAAGTGGTATCCATTGTAGCCAAAATAAAAGCTTGTGCAGGTGGATGGATACTATTAAGGGTTACACAAACATCTTCTGTATCCCCAGCATATGCAGGGAGTTTCCTGGTGGAAGGTTGAAGAAAAAAATAAGAAAAAATCTTGTGCCAAAAGTTGTGTGTTTGTTGCACCCCCTGAGACAATGGGTCTATATTTTAGTGGGTTTGTCACCCTGTGGATCCATAAATGATTGAATGTTTTAGATACACCATGTCTAGGTATCTGCAATTATCAACACTTAGCCATCCATTTCTATGGCCATCCAGTCTAAATAAAAGACCACCCTTTGGATTGTACAACCATTGCGGGATCTTGCGTTAGCTGTCCATAACTGTCAGATTCCGCACACATTTTAAGCATCAACAAATAAATACTCAAAATAATCCAATACTACAATGGCTCCACCTTTATGAACCAGTTTGACAATCAACCCTCAGAGTTTTGTGGGCTAGAGTGTCCAGGTAGAATTAATTAATTTTTTTACTGTAATTTGATATGTATTATCAGGCTTCAGAAAAGAATGATATTTTTCTACAAATTATTGTTCCTTACTTAACACTTGTTTATCACAAGGTAACAGCACATGAAAAAAAATTATGATGGGGATTTTTTTGTGACTCCTGTCCTAGTATGATGTACCCTGTGGGGGATTTTATTCTTCTTATGACCCTGCTGGGGGCTGTATTGCCTTTTGTTGGAAGACAACTGTTCTTATTCATGTTTGTTCCTTTAGATTAGGACATTTTCTCAGTTGGCTTACCAGATTTTGTCAATGATTTATGACTGCCATCACCAGGCCACTCTTGTGAACTCACTGTTGGTGTGTAGCGAGAAGATTGTTAGAGTCTTGTAAGCTAAGGGTATACCTCACCCTCTTGGTAGTCTAAGCACACTTGCCTGAATTTCTGGTGTTTAATTTGTTTCTGTGAATTAGTGTACCTATCAATTTAAATTTATTAGATTATAATCCTTGGATAACGGTTTATTTTTCAACAATTTAGACTTTGAGGGGAGTTCTGCTGATCTTTTAACTGAATTGACAGAATTGAAGCTTAAATCATTCTAACCATGTCACTACAGCACAGAGGGAGAAGAGGGGGGAGAGAGAGGAAAGAGGGAAACAGTGGGAGGGGGTGAGGGATAGGAGGCGGGAGCTGCGGGGTTTGTGTCGACATTCATATAATAAGTCATAAATGGATGTGTCTAAAGACTAGACTATCACCAATGTTAAGCAGTCAGGTATAAATCACCGAAGGAAGGTCATTACCATCCAGTCCATGAAAGGAAGAGGAGTATAACCAGTGGTAGAGCTGAGTTCAATCAGGAGTCCTGGCCCATGAGGCATCGGTATGTAGGGGTGGTTACAAAATGGGTCCAGCAGGCCCAAACATGTGAGTATTTGGTTGGAATATCAAGTGCAGCCGCAATCAGTTCCTCCATTTCCGCCATTCTGCCCACACGAGTGAGCCATTCGCATATGGATGGGGGGTGGGAGGAGCCCCATAGAACAGGGAGACAGAGTCTGGCTGCGTTGATCATATGCCTAGCTAGGGAGTTGAAGTACTGACTCTTAGGAATGGGGGTATGATGGAGCAAAAGCTGAGCAGGTGAGAAAACTACGGGCAGAGTGGTCACTGATACCTCCAGCCGATGGACCTCCTGCCAGAATGGTTGAATAAGTGGACAAGACCACCAGATATGGAGGAATGAACCATCTGGTGCCCCACATCTCCAACACACGTTGGGGATGGAGGGGTTAAAACAATGAATTCTGGAGGGAGTGCGGTACCATCTAGAGGCCAATTTGTAGCCGTTTTCCTGCATCGAGATGTTACTAGAGCATTTATGGGAGTACATGAATATACGGTCCCAATCCGAATCCGATAAATCCATCTGAAGTTCAACTTTTTATTAAATAGACCTTCTGCCTTTACTGCAGTTAAATGTTTTCTGGACTACACTAGCAGTTCAATGATTTTATTTCTTGCCTGGGGTAGCTGTTTAATAATGTTGTAAAGTAATCCTGTGTTTAACCAAAACAACCGAATATAAAATATCATTAGCCTGTCTATTTAATGCTGACATCTGATCGTTTTCTAAAGAATACTGTATACTGTATGACCTCTTGCAATGTGTTATTACATATGCCCCACAGCCGTCAACTAGCAATAACCGTGTTCTACTAATTTTTTTCATCAGCAGTAAACAGATCTCAAGAAGTTTTTTGTATCATTTACTGGATGATCTGCAGCTGGTTAGCCACTGGATGCGTCTAGCCAGCATAAATGAAACAACTACATCTTCCATCCAATCACTTTCCCACAGGCTGATGTTTGTATGCTTGAAAAAGAGTTAATGCAGTGAGGAAGGAGGGGATGCCAACAACAGCATACAAGAACCTTTATCAGGCAAGAGCAATTGTACATAATAATACACAGTAGGGTTTCATGCATGCTACAAATCTTCCATGTTATTAGAAGCGACTCTGCGATTTTGAGTTACGCCACAAGCCATCTCTTCAGTCAATTTTAACAAGTGCTGAACAGAAGGGTTTGGATTTCTGCACACTTAGTGTGTGAGGAATCCAGGGAATTCGAGGTTTGTGGTTCTGATTTATAATGAAATTCACTGTACTGAATTGTAAAGGATATGTAATGCTCCGCATGACCTTTCAAATGTGGTCTGCAGGGTTTCTAATGGGCTATAATGGCAACTTTGTTATGTGCCAGCATCCTTACTATATAGTAATTGGTTTGAGAAATATGAATTGGCCAATGTAACTATTTATTTAAGCATTGCAGAATTTATTTAGAATTAATTTAGGGTATGATGATTGTGTTAATGGAACATTTATAGAGAAAGTATATTTTAAGAGAGCTATACTAGTGCTGTACTTTATATATTATTAGTTCAAATACCAGTGGGTAGGTAATAGGTAGGCTGGGTTCAGAGGTTCTTTTCCCCTAAATGGCACAGGCATATTTAATTTTAATTAGGATATACCACATCAAAA
Source organism: Staurois parvus (assembly GCF_062004578.1). NCBI lineage: Eukaryota > Metazoa > Chordata > Amphibia > Anura > Ranidae > Staurois > Staurois parvus. Next base: position 10,335,292 of record NW_028318099.1, read on the forward strand.
GAAAAGAGGGTCATGGGGCTAAGCTGAAGAGAATCAAGCAAAGACAGTCTCTGTCGCCCACCTGTCATCTTCCACAGAATCCTTCCCAACGCAGGTATCTCTTCTGCAGTTGCTGGAGGTGAAGACAAAATGTCCCCAAATTACCTCCTCGCTCATAGTCTTCAATGCCAGCTGGACAAAATGTCTGGTTATTATTTTGCCCAGAAGAGCATTCTTGCTCTCCATAAGCATGTGGAATGCAATGTGTCAGTGTCACTGAACCACCCCATCAGTGCCAAGGTAAACATGACCATAGACACGTGGTCCTGTAAGCATGGACAGGGACACTACATATCCTTCTTGGCACTGAGTCAATCTTCTGGTGGCTGTGAAGGATGCAGGATGGGAGATGGTGGTGTTGCCATGTGCCTTGTCAGGTGGTGACAGTGCAGTCACTTGTAATTATTCCTCATCTTTCAACTCCTTTGAATCAGCAGTTCACCCCAAACCTCCCAGAGCATATACAATGTCGCAGGCTAAATGTTTCCATGTTGTGTTGCAGCTCATATACCTTGGGGGCAGAAGCCACATGCCATATGCGATATAGCTGGCAGCTCTTTAGGCCCAGGACAATAGGTCAATGACCCCACACCATCTTCAGCCAGACAAGGTCGTGTGTGAAGATGACAATAAGCTGCTGGCCATCCTTTCACCTGGAAAAAAAATCACACATATACCCTGCCTGGCACATGTCGTTAACTTAGCGTTTCAGTGGCTCATCATGAACTATCTTGGCTTTCAGAAGGTCCTTTGTCAGGTCAGAAGGGTTTCTGGACACTTTTGGTGGTCATACTTGGCCATGGCTTGCCTGGCAGAAATGCAGAACCAACATCAGCTGCCTGCCAACCACCTCATCTATGACACCCCCATGTGCTGGAACTCAATGCTGACTACGTTGCACTTAGCTGCACCAGTTACAGTGTGTAATCAACAGGTACCTGTGTAATAACAGTACGAGGACAGGCACTGGAGAGATGGTGTTTTTTTCACTACATAAAAGCCTCATCATTCAAAATGTATGCAGAAAATTGGCACCTTTTAATGAGGCAGCCAAAATGGTGAGCCATAACAGTGGGGATTGGTCATAACATTCCTCTTGTGCTCCTCCTGGAGTACACAGTCTGTGGACAGATAGACTGGATACTGAAGGCACATCGGCAGGTGGAAGACAAGGACTTGCATGGATCCTTTGCCTATTGCCTCCATCTCTTTGGGACAGAGGCAGGAGGCAGAGGAGGAGAAGGGTTGAGGTACTGGCAGTGAGGAGGATGAAGCAGGGCAGGTTTTAAAGGATACATTTTATCCCTCCCAAACACTAGAAGTTGTACAATGGTGAATTTATCTAAAACACAGTGACCTGGCCCCACTGCAGGCAGCATACAAAGAGAGCGTCTGAACCACATGATCCCTGAGTACATAAGAGCCAGGGCTAATGCGGACATTCTCAGAAGTGAGTACCCAATAGACTATTGGGTGTCCAAGTTGGAAAACTTACCAGAGACTGTATATTTTGCGCTAGAGCTTTTGGCTTCTCCTGCAACTGGAGGGTTTACTACAGAACTCCATCGCACTGTGAGTGACAGGCATCATCAGGGCAAGAATCAGGAAGAGACAAGACCTTCTGATGATGTCAGTAAAGAAAATGGTGGCACAGGACCCAGAATGCTGAGATGAGTATTTTTTTTTAAGAAAAACCCAACTGTCAAGGTAATAAGAAAAAAAAATGTAAAGAGCATGTGAAGTTCCTCTTTAAGTTTATAGGGTAGTTGAAGGTCTGCAATAGCACCTCATGGTTCATACAAGTATAACATAATATTATAATTGCTAGCATTAATAATGCTGAATGAACCCATAATGGCAGATAATCATAGTATTTTTTGAGCTGGTGGCTTAAAACAATAAACTACTATTTAACCATATCTGTTTTCCATGAGGCCAAGCCCACATTTTGCTGACACTAATCAAACACCCACCCACCATAATCATGGCTCAGTCCCACACCCTGGTGCCTATACATTTTTGTAATTGTCCTTTTGTTGTTGACCTGTTTTCACACTTGCCAACTGTTTGCTTTCATATTGTAATGAATGTTCAGTTGTTGCCTATTTATATTGTCAGAATTTAATTTTGTTCATGTATTGTCAAGATTGCCAGTTTGTTGCCTAGGTATAGTAACTATTGCCTATTTGTGGCACATGTATTGTCAGGATTGTCATTTTGTCAGTTCAGCATTGAAGCCCTGTCGTTAATTATGTCACCATTAGCCCTAAAGTTTTCAAAATAGATTAAATCTTGCCATTTGCTATAGCAGGGCTTGAAATTTCCACTCGCCTACTTGCCAATGGTGAGTGGAAATTATGGTGGGGGCGAGTGTGTCCCCCAGGGCCGTCTTGCTGAGCAGGCTCGGAGCTCAGGCCGGATCTGTCATTGGCACTGGGAGCCGTCAGACTGCTCAATAGCTGATCTCAGTGAAAGCAAAGCAAGGAGTGTGTGCTGTGCTCTCTACCTCCCCCTAGAATGCACTACCCAGATCTGTGAGTGAACAATGAAGTACTGCAACTTTTTATGGGGGGGGGTGGTGTGTGTGTGTGTACGTGTACGTGTGTGTGTGTGTGTGTGTGTGTGTGTTTGTGTGTGTTTGTGTGTGTCTGTGTATGCATGTACAATTGTACATGTGTCTGTGTGTATGTACATGGGTGTATCTGTACATGTGTCTGCGTGTATGTACATGCATGTGTGTGTGTGCATGTGTCTGTGTGTGTGTGTACATGTGTCTGTGTGTGTATGTACATGTGTGTGTTTGTGTGTATGTACGTACATGTGTCTCTGTGTACATGTGTCTTTGTATGTATGTACATGTGTCTGTGTGTATGTACATGTGTATGTGTGTGTGTATTTCTGTGTATGTACATGTATCTGTGTGTATGCATGTCTGTACGTGCCTGTGTGTATATTCATGTGTCTGTATTTGTGTGTGTGTACATGTGTCTCTGTGCGTGTGTGTGTATGTATGTACATGTCTGTGTGTGTGTACAGGTGTCTGTTTGTGTGTGTTTGTTGGTGGCGAGTAACTCTTAGGCCTGGCAAGTAGCTCAGGACTTGAAATTTTAAGCCCTGTGCTATTATTGTGAGATGAGGAAACAGCTTTCATTGTTTGAACACTGATTGAAGTAAATTAAAAATGTTCTGACTGACATTCTGCAGTTTAGCCACAAGATGTCACTGTTTTTTCTAACACAGCCTCAGACTGCATAGAGATTTCTATATGCATGAAGGGGTGGGGTTTTAGACTTGGAGAGTGAACAGGAAAAGGAGAGGAGAGCAACCATGCTTGAGAAAGAGAAGGGGGGGATGTGTGATCTGAGAATCCGATGCCATCCAGATGTGAGGACAGCCCTCCGTAATCAGAAATTCAGTTGCGTGAAGCTGATGGTGTTCAAGACGCTAACCCTGTTCAAAGAAAGGAAGATTGTTGCCAGGAAGCTGATGGGAAGCTGAGGAACTAAGCAATATATATACTGTGATATCGCATGCTTCGTGGAGAGACATTTGTTCCGTTCAGAGTCACCAACGGATGCAAAGCAGACCCGGGTCGGTAAGATCATGCATACACCTCATTTCAGTGTTGGCGCCTATAGGACTGAGACAGGCCTATAGTTAGTTAGTTAGGGTCTCTGTTTGTGTCAGGCCACAAGTGTTGTTACTGATCATTGGAAGGACTCCACAACTTAAAGTGACATTTCACATTGGAGAGCTGATAAAATCCTACAAACTCAAGCCAGACTGGCGTTTTGCTCAGAAGGAATACTCAGGCACGTGCTACAGGACCAGTTATGGGAGGGGGAATACTGAAGATTTGTGTAAGATTGTAAATTGTGGTGCTGCACCGCAGGCTAGCCCATACCATACACCCATACACTGATTCCTGCTCTTTTAGGGTAATAACAGGTAAGGTGTGGCAGCTTACTTGTGCCCACCAGTAGGTAAATTACTACACTTTCTACCTTCATCCATCAGAAGGCGCTGTGCTGTGCAGCACAAGGGTCTCAGCCTTTGGACTGGGTGTATGTAAATTTATTGTATATTCCAGCATTTGTGGTTTTGTTTATTTGCCACATCTAAGTAAAATTCTGTTGTGACAAAAGCTGGTGTTGGGGTTGCTTTCCTCGTTTGTGACTTCACTGTATCCTGGGGTGCCCACCCCGGTACACGGCTTACATTATAGACCCCCTCCATTTTGGCACAACATGCTGTGCTCACTGTTATTGGCACTTCCCCTTTGCCTGCCCACAATCTTAGGCCTACCTAAGTTTGCCTATTATCCAAAAAATGGTAAGAATTGAACAGCAGGATTTGCCCCATTGACGGTAATGGGATTTGCCACAAAGTTTGCGTTTGTTGAATTTCGAACCAGTTTAACTGAACCTTCGGAAAAATGTGCCAATCACTACTATACTGCAATAGAAAGTACATAGTGGAAAGAAAAGCAGAATATGGGATCACTATGTACTATCATGACCTCAGTTCTAAGAGAAGCCAAGTTATCAGAAACATACAACTTAAGTAAGCTCTCCCTCTCATGCTGAGGTTCAGTCAGGGATGCCTTTGTAGTCTTCAGTAATGTTTACAATGGTTCAAACTTTCAAAGGAGAAGCAAACTCTCATTGTTCTGATTTGCCACTGATTTGACAGCACATGTTAAATCTCCATTCTCTTTACTGCTATGCATAGGATGCTCTCCCTGGCCTAGACTGCACAAGAGATCTTATGAATATAGTTATGCCACTTAAAATGCCTCACCAGTTTTCACAGCCACAGACATTTCTAGTCCACACTGTGGCTCATGATTTCTCCTTGTGTCATCTCTCCAGGCATGCAGCTTGGGTGTCCAGGAAAGGGAGGGCAATGATTGTGTGCCCTCCTCCTGAACTAGACCATCGCCCATACCTTATGGGAGAATATCTTGTAAGAGTGGGTGGCCAAGTGTCCCATGCAAAATGTTCTCAGTCATCTGCTGCTTCCAGCTATGCAACATCATCATGAAGTGGGCACTGGGTCCTCACTTACATGCTACAATCATTTTCTGTCCATACACAGTCAAACTGTCACACAAGACCCATTTAAGTCAAGTGATAAATTTACTCTGTGTAGATACGCCTATGAGAAATGTATTTACCAAGTCTCAGCCCTTCTTCCTGCTTCATCACTATGAATTTCAGCGCTTATATTCAATGAATGATTCATGATGTGGTAAAACTAGTTTGGGGAAGAGCTTATCCCAAAGTCCCATAGCTGTGCTGGAAGTGCACTGAATGGAAACAGAGCCACAATTTACCCATAGCAGTTTAATTCCCACTTGTGTGTAAGCAATCATTGTGCCATCTTTTCACTGGGAGAACATTTTATTAACGTTCATTTCATGCATGCATTTTGAAACACCAGTTTTGTTATTAAAAAATATGTTCACTAGGTCAACTATATATATTGCAAGGATTTTTGGAGATTTATTGCAAATCTGTGCTACTTCTTGTAAGGATTCTAGTGATTCCTTCTGGATTCATTCTTGGTTTCTCTGGCTTCTTGTGCATTTTATGTTTATATACCTTACCCTGTTTTTTTCTCTACTGGTTGTATGTTTCCTTCATATCAGTCTGTGTTGCTGCATTGCTCTTACTTGTCTCGCTTGAATCTCCATCCCGCTCTCACCTGTTTCTCCTCCCAATGTCCTTACCCTATCATTATCTCGTCTTTCCTGGCCATGTCTGCACCCTACTCTCACCTTTCCCACCTCCCTGTATCTCTGTCCTTCCTTCACCATTCTTTCTTATCTGTGTCTCTGTCCTACCTACACTCCTCTTTCCTGCCTGTGTCTCTGCTTTGCTTTCCCCATTTCTCCTGCCCATGTCTCCACCCTGCTCTCACCTGTCCCTCTTGACCGTCTCCACTCTGCTCTCCCTTATCCCTCTTGCTCATGTCTCCACTCTGCTCTCACCTGTCTTTGCTGCCTATGTCTCTGTTCTGCCCTTGCCCTTATTTCTTGTCTGTGTGTCTGTCCTGCCATCACTTTTCTTTTCTGCCTATGTCTCTGCCTTGCTTTCCCCATTTCTCCTGCCTGTGTCTCCACCCTGCTCTCACTTGTGTCTCCTTATGGTGTCTCTACCCAGCTTTGTACTATTTTCACCTGACTCACTTCCATGTGTCTCTGCACTTCTAGTAATTTTTAGTCTGTATCTCCACCCTTATCGTCCAACTCCTGCCTGATTCTCCAGCTCTGCTTTGGACTGCTTCTCTTTTTTTGGTCTTTGGACTATTATTTTCCATTCTCATCTGTCTCTCCTGCCAGTGTCTCCACCCTCCTCCATACCTTTCCTACCAGTTTCTCTTGCCTGTGTCTTTGATTTATCCTCTTTCATCTCCTTTTGCCTGTAAATCTGCTCTGCCATTCCTCTCTTTTGCTCCTTTCTGCTCACCTGTTGCTTTCAACAGTGTCTGAGGCTATAAAAAGGCAGATGTAGATGATAGTGATGGGACTTTGACACTGTTGCTTGTCAGAACTGGAAGGATGGTCTTTGGTACAGAAGATACCAATGCAACAGAAGTTAGTATGCAAACAAGTGGATTTGTTTTCATAAGCAAGGTGTAAGGTATCTGTGGTAAGTTATTGTCCGAAGTGGAGCTTTGGCTGAGGGTTGAAGTGTAAGCATAGTCACATAGGCCTGGTCGGCAACAAATCTTTGGCAGCAAGGTACTAAATCAGAATCCAAAAGCATGGTCATATACAGACTGGCGGGAAAATGCAGAATCATCAGGCAAAAGAGTAGTCCAGAAATCAGTCCACAAATCCAGACGTTCAGCAGTTCAACAGGAGAGCATACACCCAGGATACAAATCCATGCAAAGGGGCACAGAGCTGACTTGCACACAGGGCACACAGCACAGAGCTGACAGAGCTGACTTGCACACAGGGCATTTTTGCAGCCACTTTTAAGGGTGTCAGGCTTTTTTTTTAACTGCTTCCAAATGGCTCTCTATGTTATCCTATGTTTCAATGCACACATAGACTTTTTTTTAGACGCATTTAGTAGCAGTAGCATTTACTATCAGGGAAAAAACTCAGGTCCAGTGAATCCAGAAGCAGCAGTGTTTTAACAGAAAAAAAATGCTTTATGCGTGTAAACATGCTTAAACGCGTGTTAACGCTAGGCGCATTAAGCGCTTGAGCTTTAATTCACTATAACGGCCATAATAAATGATTATTCTGGCCAATTAAATGAATTAACACCCAAACGCTTGACGCCTGTAAACACACCTAAACGCTGGTAAAAGCATTAGACATTTTGACAAGTGACAAGAGTAGGAGCATTTTTAAAACATCCTGTGTGCATGAGGTCTTGTCAGCTGAGCTGATTACAGATTGACTGCAACTGGAAGCTAAAGAGTTCCAGGGGTAGAAGCACCAAGCAGAGTATATGCTGCAGAGACTCAGACCCTCCAATGGCAGAGCGGACAGAGCTGCAGCACAGAACCAGAAGGTCCCAGGTTCAAAACCAGACAGGTACATGACACAAGGGTTTGTATGAAAGTTAGTTAGAGGGAGTGTTAAGTTTAGGATTATTGTGAAGGTTAGGATTAAAGGGAGGGTAACTGTAACAGTTGACTTAAAGTTAGTTACAGTGGTGATTTGTGTGAAGGTTAGGCTACAAGGAGGGTTATTGTGAACATTAGGCAACAGGAAAGAATAGTGTGAAGGTTAAGCTACAAATAAGGTTAGTATAAAGGTTAGCCAATAGGTCAGGTTAATGTAAAGGTTGAGCTACAATTAAAGGTTAGCCACGAATGTGAGAGTTAAGCTAATGTAAAGGTTAGGTAATAGGGAGTGTTAGTGTTAAGGTTAAGCTACAAGTAGGGCTTGTATGAAGACTAGACAATAGGGAGGGTTAAGTTACAGGGAAGGTTAGAATGAAGCTTAGACTACAGGAGGAGCTGGTGTGAGTGTTTGGTAATAGGGAGGTTTAGTGTGAAGATTAGGTTATAGGGAGGGTTAGTGTAATAGAGAGCTTATAGGTTTCTACACTGAAAACTGCCACGTCTAATTGCAGTTCAGTGCCTTTTTTATAATACTGAATTACACAAATGGCTTGTGTAGCAATTATACACATTACATCAATTTTACTAAAGTGAAGACTTCCTTTAAACATACCTCCACACTTTATAGAGAAAACCTCTCTCGAACATCTCATTACATGCCTCAGTCTGAGCATTTAGAGAGAGATTGATCACCGCTCAATGAAGATTCATGTCATCAATCTCCATTAGTTCCAGGATCATGATCTGAGATGAAGGGACAATGTCCTTGGTGACTAGGCCAACAAGGAACACCTGTAATTTCTGTGGAGGTTTAATGGCTCTATTTATTCAAGCTCTTGTATACTGTTTACCAATTCTATTCTGTCACTGAATACAAACCTTGAAACTACTGTAATATTACACGAGACTCATGGGCAGGCAGCAGTCAATGTGAAGAAATTGCCTGTCACATTAAAATGTGAAGCCATATATCCCTTTGCACAAACCTATCCACGGCTTTCTCTTTTGTCTTGGTCTTGTGCCAGACCTATTTTCAGGATATACAAAATACACTATATTGCCAAAAGTATTGGGACGCCTGCCTTTATACGCACATGAACTTTAATGGCATCTCAGTCTTCGTCCTAGGGTTCAATATTGAGTTGGCCCACCCTTTGCAACTATAACAGCTTCAACTTTTCTGGGAAGGCTGTCCACAAGGTTTAGGAGTGTGTCTATGGGAATGTTTGACCATTCTTCCAGAAGGTCATTTGTGAGGTCAGGCACTGATGTTGGATGAGAAGGCCTGGCTCGTAGTTTCCGCTCTAATTCATCCCAAAAGTGTTCTATTGGGTTGAGGTCAGGACTCTGTGCAGGCCAGTCAAGTTCCTCCATGCCAAACTTGCTCATCCATGTCTTTATGGGCCTTGCTTTGAGCACTAGTGCACAGTCATGTTGGAACAGGAAGGAGCCATTCCCAAACTGTTCCCATAAAGTAAATTGTCCAAAATGTCTCTGAATTCTGACACCTTAAGAGTTCCCTTCACTGGAACTAAGGGGCCAATGCCAACCCCTGAAAAACTGCCCCAAACCATAATCCCAAACTTTACACTTGGTACAATGCAGTCAGGCAAGTACCGCTCTCCTGGCAACCACCAAAGCTAGACACATCCATCGGATTACCAGACAGAGAAGCATGATTCGCCATTCCAGAGAACACATCTCCTCTGCTCTAGAGTGGTGGTGTGCTTTACACCACTGCATCCGATGCTTTGCATTGCATTTGGTGATGTAAGGCTTGAATGCAGCTGCTCAGTCATGGAAATCCATTCCATGAAGCTCTCTATGCACTGTTGTTGTGCTAATCTGAAGAACACAGGAAGTTTGGAGGTTTAGCTATTGACTCAGCAGACAGTTGCCAACTTCTGCGCAAAGTGTGCTTCAGCATGTGCTGACCCCGCTCTGTCAATTTACGTGGCACACCAATTGGTGGCTGTTGCTGTTGTTCCCAGTTGCTTCCATTTTCACGGTACCACGCTTGAGATCATTGCGCTCCTGAGAGCGACCTATTCTTTCACAAATGTTTGTAGAAGCAGTCTACATGCCTAGGTGCTTGATTTTATACACCTGTGGCCATGGAGGTGATTGGAACACCAGAATCCAATGACTGTCAGGAGGGGTGTCACAATACTTTTATCAATGTAGGATGTATATGTGTGTGTATATATTTTTTATTTTTATTTTTTTCAGTATATGTCACCCATCCTTATCTGTGCACTTTAATTTTTGTTTTACATACTTTTCCTACAAGAGCACTGCAAGACTGGTGGTGCCGCTGACACTGCTCTTGAGAAATTCCAGTTATGGAAATGCGTTGGGCAGTGCCATCATCAAATAGGGAGGTCTGCTACTCAGCTCTCAGAAGAAAACTTAAATTGTAAGTGTCCTTGTGGTTTTAACAATAAAAATACACTATGGGGTTTGCTTGTTTTCAGTTCTCCCTTGTCTGCTAGACTTAAAGCTGAACTAAAGTTAAAAAACAAAAATGCGAGCAGGCAGCTTTTTATTGCAAAAGGGACATGCTGTCTCTTCTGCAATAAAACAAATATACCTGCCTGTTTGCAATCTTTTACTAAATGAACACTGCGTAGTGCATTCGCAGCTCAGCATATATTCCCATCATTTTACCAGTGTGCTTGGATGAATGGCTCCCTTGCATATGCATGGGAGTCACACCATCCCCACTGGCTAATCAAGAGGCTGAAAACCCAATATCTGGAAGAAACCAGGGGGAGAAGAAGTCAATGGCTGGTAAGGGAGCTAACAGTTGCATCACTTGACTGGCAGTGAATACTCTGTGGCATTTAGTTCTACTTTAAAATACTGTGGAGGACTGTAAACTGGGGAAAAGAGGAATAAAAGAAGACTGGAACATACCTGAAAAAAGCTCCACAAAGTTTATTTTTATGAATGTCAAATACTGTATATCTATTGAGTCTACCCATTTAAGGGTTCTCTGTAATGGAAAAAGTGTGACATGGGGAAGAATGCAACACAGCAGGCTAATTATTGGTAGAGACCTAATTCCAATTCTTAGGGTTGCCACAGAAAAAAAATGTATTACTAATGGATGCACATTTGCGCTTTGCTTGTTTTGGTGCACCGACCAAACTACAGCGTGGATCTTGTGGGACATCATTCATTAATGTTTGTGATTATGGATGAATTGTTAATTATCAGGAGTTACCAGGAAGAGTTTTTTTTTTTTAAGAATTGCACATTTCCACTTTCTTGATTATAATGCACTGATTGAGTAATGGTTCACTTTGGATATTACTGTCTTATGAGCAATGATGAATTGTTTACACTTTTTTGCATTCTTTAATGATTTTCTATTACATTTATTGATATGTTTTTTTAATTCATGTAAAAAATTATCTTTATGATATTATGGTTTATTAATAAATTCATTTTTATTTTCAGGTATTTAATTGCATTCATTTGTTAAGAACATTGCTGTGTTTTAAAGTATACAAGGTATACATACATACTGATATGCTCTACATACTAGTTCTGGGTTAGGTGACAAACTACTGAAACCTGTGGATTAGCACACCATCCAGGCAATGTAGAGGTCAGAAATGGTAAACTTTGCTGTACAGGTTCCCTTTAGAGCCTTACTTTTGTCAAATCTAAAAAACAAGCACAAGCATCTGATGTGTTCCTTGTGCTGCTGTCTTCTGGTTTAATCTTCATCCTCCGATGCTCCCATCACCACCACGGTAATCTTCCAGTGCGGAAACGGTTAACAGAACTAATGGAGCTGTCACAAGCTGTCATCAAGAGTGCCTAATTATGTTTTTATCCTTTCTGCAGCTCCTCCATGATCCATAAGTGGAGGATGGGCGGATTAGTGAAAGGCCTGCCCCCTCCATTCATAGATCACATTTCATTCATAGAAGTTCTTGTTCAGCTTCCTAAAAATAGAAGAGCTTGGTGGAAAGGGTGGGGATAGTCAGGCACTCTTGGGGAGCACTTTCTGCAGTTCCCTTTTTATATTTTTTATATTAGTTCTTGCCACACTGGCACATTTTGGGGGTGATGGGCATCACAGAATGCAGATTTCTACTAAACCAGAAGAGAGCAGCAGAAAGGACAGATCACATGCTTGTGCTTGTTTTTTAGATTTGACAAAAGTAAGGCTCTAAAGAGAACCAGTACAGCAAAGTTTACCATTTCTGACCTCTACATTGCCTGGATGGTGTGCAGGTTTCAGTAGTTTGTCACCTAGTTGAAGATAAGTCATAAACGTTTTGCTGATTTCCATTTTTCTTTAACTAGATTAAGGCTTTAAGTCAAGCAGTAGCATCAGCTATGTTACCTGTCACTTTATGGATAAAAATAAGGAAAATACAGAAAATATAGAACTATCTGGAATACAGCTTGTCTGAAAGTGTAACAATGTACGTCATGACAGTATGGAGTCACCAGCTTTTGTGGCATTCTAGTTCCATCAAAGTCTGCCCTTCTTTTATAAATCAGTTCCCATATGACATGTTTATATCTTATTTAGCTTCTACCTTTAGAGTTTCACACTTCTGAAAAGCTTTCCACACTAACCAAGCAAACACCAGCATTTCCTTCTTCATGAAAGCGTGTGTTGGATCAAGAATAAATGATGATGATGTCACAAAATGCGCATTTCCATTGCACAAGAGAGCATCATGGTACATTTATAAATGACTCTGAGAATTCTGCACTTCTTATATAACATCAGTATTCCATTTAATCTTGGGAAGCCATACACAGGAAGAATGCATCACAGAGAGGGGAACCAGTCTCAGTAATGACATCTAACAGAAGAAATATGCTAGAAAGGAAAGGCGGTCAGAGAGAGCGTGAGCTAGAGAGGAGACGGAAGAACCACTTATGAATGCAGCAAATTCAGCCAAAAGGTGAACAGGTCACCTAACATCAGAAGGCTGATTGCAATGGAAGCAGCCCATATCAAGAGGGACCTTTTAAACAATATAAATGATAAAATAAGAAAGTCTGAAGCTTCCACTCCGTGATGATTAAAGAGAAGGGGGAACTGGAGAAGAAAAGACTGTTCAATATTTGAGAGAGGAATCAATACTTGAGAGATTGCAACAAGTCACATTCACTGATTCGTTGTATGAAAGAGCCTTGGCTAAGCTGTGATAAGGACAGTGCAAGATTGAGGATAATACAGAGTGCTGTGATGAGGTGTGTTGGGATTACTTGTTAAAATGTGACTGTTATTTCCAATCCCTTGCAGAAGCCATTTTGTAGGTTGAGACATAATTTATGAAAACTTAATCTATACATTTCACAAAATATTAAAAACTTCAAACACAAATTTAAATAAGAACCACATTAAAGGGGAACTTCAGTCCCCAGATATACTGGTCCTGCCTCTGCTGCGTCACCACCTTTGATTATCTGGAGAGTGAACAGATATGCCCTAGGCCTCTGCCTGATCTTTTATCTTGGTTACGTGATAGTTTAGGTTTTTTTCGAGATCTGCAAAGAGAGATCACACAAACTCTTGTAGCTAAAATCAAACTGTATATAACATTTAATTAAGTAACACACATGTGCATGCTGTAATTGTTAGATTTCTTTCATTTCGGATACATCCATTTCTTTAAGAATTTAATTTTGTCATATTTGTTATGTTGACCTGATTTATTGTCAGAATTATTTTTGATTCTTCAACATTTGTTTCTTATATTCATTGGCCTGAGTAGCTTAAAAAAAAATTAGCAGTTTATTATTGAAACGGACAGATTCAATTTGGAAGGATTCAAAATTTTCAGACACTAGTCCAACCCACTCAGAGAAATGGCATGAGCTGATTGGACAATATCGACTGGTGTCATGTGCTTCCAAATTAACAAATGGAACAAAATTTGGATACATTCATTATCCAAATCCAAATTATAGAAGGGATTCAAAAATGTAATTAATCTCTCAATGCATTTTGTTCATTTCATTAGAATTTTTTGGATTCGTTGATATTTATTATTATATCCATTATGAGATTCTTACACATCTGAATCTCTGAAAATATTAATTTTGTCCAAAAAAATTATTTGAAACAAAATGCACATGTCTACACACCCACACAGAATGGACTGGATGGACTGGTGTTTTTATTCAACCTTACCAACTATGTAACTTTTAAGTAATGACAGATAGAAATATTGGAAATTGTAAAAAGATCCGTGCTATAGATGCCATTCGCCAAGGACTCCTGCCCATTTCCAGTTTGGCAAGATGATAAAAGACAGATAAGTGCTTTTTGCAGTTCTGTGGAGAGACTAACTTATTCCAATTTTGGCTTTAGTATATACAGGAGTAGTTGGTAGTATTGACCAATTGTAACACCCTGGAAAGCATCATCATCTTGTAGGGAAGCTAGCATCAGGGATGAACCTGGGGGGGGGGCATCTGACCCAGGTGCTGCATTGAGAGGGGTTCCGGCACTGACTGGAGTAGTGACAGCGGCATCACTATTACTGTCAGCCCAGCAGTGGGAGCGAGGAGGGAGCTGGGAAGAGGGGAGGGCTTTGCATAGTTGTGTACAATCCTGCTTGTTTGCTGTCTGTTCCTAGGTGTTTTGAACTCGAGCTCCATCCCAGGAACAGAGTGAGCCTCCCTTACTTAAATGTACAGGCTGTTGTTATAGCCACCTGCTGTTTTATCCTTCCTCCCTCTTCACCTCCCTGCCTGCAATGAAAGGCTCGGGATGGAGGACACAGCTGCTGGGGAGAGGGGCGGGGCATATTTCCCTGCTGGGGAGAGGGGCGGGGCATATTTCCCTGCTGGGGAGAGCGAGAGGGGCACGAACCTGCATGGAAGGAAAAGCTGAGGTGGCTGCTGCCTGGTTTGGAGCACAATGTAGTGCTGAAGAATCCAGTGTGGTCACAAATGTTTCTACAGGTTTGACTTGATTTCTTGTCAAAGTCTAACTCCTAGTTCACATTTGTGCAGACTTGCGCGTGCATGAGAGACTATTCATTTGAATGAACTCCTGTGCCCCGGGACACACAGGGAAGAAGTCCCTACACTACTTGGGAAGTAGCAACCCGCATGGGAACTGAAGTTCCCAATACAGTTGCGATTTCTAGTCTGGGCGGCGTGCCATTAGAGCTTACGAGCTTACAACATGGCTATATTATACTGTACATAGTTACATTATTCCTCCTTGGACCAATGTAACTCTGTATATTGACTGATGCCCTGAGGTTGCAGAGAAAGGCCTGGTTAATCTGTCCTTGGTTCATTTCTGTAAGAAAATCTCAGTACATGTTGGAAGGAGAAGGCTGGCACATGCTCATACTTAGGAGCATGTTCATAATTCTGAGCAAATGCTCAATACAACAAAACAGACACTGTCACACTTGTTTAAACGTACTAGCATGTGCAGAAAACAAATGCTGAGTGGTCTTCAGCTAGTTCCTGCTTTATCTGAGCCTTGACCTGCTATACCTGCTTACCTGTGCACCACTCAGCTTGCCCCTGACCTGTTCTTGGATTCCTGCCTACCTACTGTGACCTCGGCTTGTATTCTGACTCTGCTTCTGTCTTGCGTTCCTGTACCTCACTGCCCGACTATGTACCAATCCCAGCTTGTATCCTGACTCCGTCTCTGTCTGATGTTTCTGTACCTTGCTGCCCGGTTGTTGATAACCTTTTGGGTTGTGTCCTGTCTGCTGAGCAAATGTCACCGTGTTCCAGTTCCTGGTTCCTGACTGGTGATCTACAGTCATCTGCTTCCTGCAAACCCCAGCTGACGCTACCTGCTATACTGGCCCTCTTGCCACTCTGTGTCCCCACTCTCCCTGTCATCACTACCAGGGATAATGGACAATAGGTGCAAGAAAATCCCCCTCTCCGGCTCGATCTCCACCAGGTACGTGACACTTTCTCTGTCTCAAAAGTGAGGCATCGGGGTCTGTTTAGACCCCCGATATTTCATCAAAGCCCCCCAACAGGGCTCCTAAATATTATAAAAATAATATTGTAAAAAATAATAAAAATAAAAAAACTACTAACACCATCCACTGCCCTACTGACACCAACCTCTGCCCTATTGGCACTGTTCTTTTTCGGGATGAGGGGAGCCAAACTAAGTCTTTGCCCTGGGTGAAAGAATGTCTAGCTTCGCCACTGGCTAGCACACATTCCTGAAGGGGCTTGGTCATTTGGTCAGTTCATAATGACATTCCTATAGTATCAAGTAGTTTAAGGTAACCAGGCTTACAATGCATTCTTATGTATTGTGAGGCACAAAAAAGAAATATGTAATTTCTCCATCAGGGACCAAGCAGGGACTTGTGGCACACACAGGTATTTGGGACCTTGACACCAGAGGTGTCTGCATGCATGCACGGGAAACCCCCTGCACTTGAGCAGATGCAGTTAAAGATTCTGCTGGCTCCCAAAGGCCTGTACATGGGTAGAATTGTTCATCACACATGTGCCCAACAGCAAAACTGCCTCCTGGGATGTGTTGTGTAGACACCCCAGGAGGCAGAAGGGGCTGCAACAACATTCATGCCTTGGTTAGAAAGAAGGGAGTGTGTCAGTACAGCACTAAAAATAAGGTAATAGTCTCCAGTTATGGAGAAGGGGGGAGGAGGATAAAAAAAATTGTTTTTATGGCTGAGGATCCATTTTAAGTGAATCAATCTTCTCCCATTAACACATTGCTGTAACTAAATGCAATCACTCATCTAATAGGAGCTTTCAGTAAAAGTTCCTATGCATCTCACAATTAAAGGAATATAGTACATTCCATGCCCGCATAAGAATGGATAAAATAAGATCACTGATGTTTTTTTCTGACAGCAAAGCTTTCCTGACCTTGCTTTTCTTCATTGCACTTAAAGATATAGTATGTACAGACACTTGGTTTTGAATGGATCATGGAGGAGCAGCTATAAATGTATAAGGTCATCACTGTGCTTTCTTTTCCTGATTTGCTTGCTGTGCTGCCCCTTCTCCTGCTTTGTATGGGATTACAGAAGGCTAATATAAAGAAAGGGCTAATATAAAGAAAAGTTGAGATAGTTTTAAAAAACATACAAGTATTTTTTAATACATACATACTGCAAATGGATGAAATGTGGGTCTTTTACATCTGTTTTAGAGTCACTCTGTCACTGGAATAAACATGCAAATTCAAGTGCTCCTGAAAAAATACTGTTATTGTTCAACTTTCCCACCACTCAGTCCATCAAACTTTACTGTATTGAAGAGATATTGGAAGCTAAGGAATCGTCACAATCTGAAAATTCCAGGAGTGTTAGAGGCCTGGTCCCTCCCTGAGTGCTATGGTTCCTCCCACCGACCCCAACATCACTACAGGACACAGTTGTGACATAAGGGCTGGTGGACTGGACCACTGAGAGCAGCAAGGGACCAAACATCCAACATTCCTGAAAGTGTCAGCATTTGAAGATTATTCAAGCTTTGATGTCTCTTGAATCCCTGCAGATTCATGGTTTTAAGTACCATTGTGACTAGAAAATGGTTTGACTAAATATTTTTTCTTGCCATCAAGTCAACAAATTTCATTCTAAAGCTCTTAAAATTTTAGCTAGAACTACTATTTGAATGAAATCCCAGATATAATAAACACATTTCATTATAATATGTATAATTTTTGAGAACAAAAAATCACATTAATAGTAAAAATTTAATTTGGTCGAGAAAAATCTTCCATTCTGCTCCTTCAAATTTTCTTTTCGGTACAGACGAAAACTAACGTTGATTTGACCACATTAACCATTGAAGAATTGAAAAAATGTTCCAAAGAAATTTTCAAGCACATTTCAGTGGTGTGTGGCCAGTTTTACACTTTGTGCCTCATTTTTGCCAGGGACTATTACAAAAAAGGTTTTGAAACAAGGCAAGAGCACATTTCTTAGTGCCTCCTAGAACCTGTACATGAGACAAGATTCCCACCCTGCCTGGAGATGGGAACAGCCCAGTATGCTACTTGTGAACAAGCAGTTTTCACCACCACCACGTTCAGTGATATGAAAGTATTGGGTAAATGATTCTTTCTATAACTATCGACCAGATAAAAGTGCAAAAAAAATGTCTGAATTAAATAAATCAATGGGAACCTACAGTATAAATTATTCCAAGCTCAATGACGTCTAGTAAGCTTTTGGTTTTACAGTGTCTCGTTTGCTATTCCGTGCACCAAAACGCAGTAGTAGGGTTAATGTTTCAAGTGTAAGTATTTTAGCATTGACAACTCATTTCTTGGGAGGATGCTAAAGAGATTTACTTCTAATTTGCATATCGTCAAGTAGTATAATAAAAATGAAATTGCGTTTTTGCCGGTGTAATTACTGCAGCAAGAATAGCCTATAAATCAGGCTTAAGAAAAATTCTAATCCTCATATAAATAACCTTTGTTTTAATGGAAACCTCACAAACGGCATGCAAAATGTGTTTGTGATCCTAGCACGTATTTATCTTTTCTTTGTTTTGTATATTATTAGCTGTATTTACTGTTTGTACTGTAGTTTGTATCAGTTTTTTTCTATGCAGAGCTATACTCCAGAGTATTATGTGAACAGTGGCATGCTACATTTTTAATTTAATCTTCTGGATTGACAAGGTAAATATTATATATTTAAAGCTTAACTCCAGCCTTAGCTTTAGCCTTGCAACGTTTTGCAGGTTTCTTTCCTGTGCAGAACATGGCAATTATGATTTTAATGCACACTGAAAGTATCTCACTGTGTGCATTGAAAGCTGCAGCTACAAGTCAGATGGCTCCTTCCTTATTTTCTGACTGGAGGACTTTTAGCATCATCTAGCCCTTTCCTCACTATCCTTACTTTCTCTAGTCTGTCCTTTATAATAATGGAGGTTGAGCATCATATGTGGGGGCATTACCTAGGCTGGAGGACATTCAGCATCATCTAGCCCTTTCCTCTTCAGCCTTACTTTCACTGGTCTGTCCCTTTTATTGATCAAATTTCAGTCCTTTCAATCATGGAGGTTGAGCTTCACATGTGGGGACATTACCTAGGACTGTTGGCATGCAAAATCACCCTGCCTAGTAAAGCCCACTCCTCCAGACTGACATCCATCAATCAAGGTATTTTGATATTTGCATAACTCCTCCCAAGAGCCAACCAGGGGATCTAGAGAGAAGTATAATGGCAGGATGCTGTGATGTTTCGAGGAAAATATGTACAGCCCCTTCCACCAACCATGATGTGCCTTTATTACATAGATAACCACAGAGACCCAGGGATGACTTGGAAGAAGCCCACTGTCAGCTTTGTCAAAGTGAATAACATCTTGACCACCCTTATGGTCCATGAGAAAATGTCAAGCATATTCCATGACTCCCACTCCACATTTCTCAAAATATGGAACTAGAGATGAGCGAATCGAACCAGGCAAAGTGGAATTCGTTTCGAATTTCAGGAAAAATTCGATTCGCGGCGAATCCGAATATTAGCATACTTCGGGTGCGCGAATCGGATTTTTCCCGATCAGCCGGCAAAAGTGTCCCTGCAGAGAGCTCCGCTATTTCTGACAGTTCTCTGACAGTTCCTTCACATGTACAGCGGTTGAAACATTGTATCTATTTGTCTCCATTTAGGATACAGATGTTTTTATTCGGAAACAGATACAATGTTTCAACCGCTGTAAATGTGAAGGAACTGTCAGAGAACTGTCAGAAATAGCGGAGCTCTCTGCAGATACACTTTTTGCTGTATTGGAATACTTCTTCTTTTCATTCTTCTTTTCATTCTTCTCATTCTTCTTTTCATTCTTCTTTTCATTCTTCTTCTCATTCTTCTTTTCATTCTACTTCTTCTTTTCATTCTTCTCATTCTTCTTTTCTTCTTCATGAAAAGAAGAATGAGAAGAAGAATGAAAAGAAGAATGAAAAGAAGAATGAGAAGAATGAAAAGAAGAATGAAAAGAAGAAGAATAATGAAAAGAAGAATGAGAAGAAGAATGAAAAGAAGAATGAGAAGAAGAATGAGAAGAATGAAAAGAAGAATGAGAAGAATGAAAAGAAGAATGAAAAGAAGAAGAAGAAGAATGAAAAGAAGAATGAAAAGAAGAAGAAGAATGAAAAGAAGAAGAAGAAGAATGAAAAGAAGAATGAAAAGAAGAAGAAGAATGAAAAGAAGAATGAGAAGAAGAATGAAAAGAAGAATGAAAAGAAGAATGAGAAGAATGAAAAGAAGAATGAAAAGAAGAAGAAGAATGAAAAGAAGAATGAGAAGAAGAATGAAAAGAAGAATGAGAAGAAGAATGAGAAGAATGAAAAGAAGAATGAGAAGAATGAAAAGAAGAAGAAGAATGAAAAGAAGAAGAAGAATGAAAAGAAGAATGAAAAGAAGAAGAAGAATCATCTTTTCATTCTTCTCATTCTTCTTTTCATTCTTCTTTTCATTCTTCTTCTTCTTTTCATTCTTCTTCTTCTTCTTTTCATTCTTCCTCTTCTTTTCATTCTTCTTTTCATTCTTCTTCTTCTTCTTTTCATTCTTCTTCTTCTTCTTTTCATTCTTCTTCTTCTTCTTTTCATTCTTCTTCTTCTTTTCATTCTTCTTTTCATTCTTCTTCTTCTTCTTTTCATTCTTCTTCTTCTTCTTTTCATTCTTCTTTTCATTCTTCTTCTTCTTTTCATTCTTCTTCTTCTTCTTTTCATTCTTCTTTTCATTCTTCTCATTCTTCTTTTCATTCTTCTCATTCTTCTTTTCATTCTTCTCATTCTTCTTTTCATTCTTCTTCTTTTCATTCTTCTTTTCATTCTTCTCATTCTTCTTTTCTTCTTCATGAAAAGAAGAATGAGAAGAAGAATGAAAAGAAGAATGAAAAGAAGAATGAGAAGAATGAAAAGAAGAATGAGAAGAAGAATGAAAAGAAGAATGAGAAGAAGAATGAGAAGAATGAAAAGAAGAATGAGAAGAATGAAAAGAAGAATGAAAAGAAGAAGAAGAAGAATGAAAAGAAGAAGAAGAAGATTCTTTTCATTCTTCTCATT
The DNA here is from genome assembly GCF_062004578.1 of Staurois parvus. Taxonomy (NCBI): domain Eukaryota; kingdom Metazoa; phylum Chordata; class Amphibia; order Anura; family Ranidae; genus Staurois; species Staurois parvus. The sequence goes on from NW_028318099.1 coordinate 10,355,957, forward strand.
TTTCTTTTCATTCTTCTTTTCATTCTTCTTCTTCTTTTCATTCTTCTTTTCATTCTTCTTCCTCTTCTTTTCATTCTTCTTTTCATTCTTCTTCTTCTTCTTTTCATTCTTCTTCTTCTTCTTTTCATTCTTCTTTTCATTCTTCTTCTTTTCATTCTTCTTCTTCTTTTCATTCTTCTTTTCATTCTTCTCATTCTTCTTTTCATTCTTCTTTTCATTCTTCTTTTCATTCTTCTTTTCATTCTTCTTCTCATTCCTCTTCTTCTTCTTTTCATTCTTCTTTTCATTCTTCTCATTCTTCTTTTCTTCTTCATGAAAAGAAGAATGAGAAGAAGAATGAAAAGAAGAAGAAGAATGAAAAGAAGAATGAGAAGAAGAATGAAAAGAAGAATGAGAAGAAGAATGAGAAGAATGAAAAGAAGAATGAAAAGAAGAAGAAGAATGAAAAGAAGAATGAGAAGAAGAATGAGAAGAAGAATGAAAAGAAGAATGAGAAGAATGAAAAGAAGAATGAAAAGAAGAAGAATGAAAAGAAGAATGAAAAGAAGAAGAAGAAGAATCTTTTCATTCTTCTCATTCTTCTTTTCATTCTTCTTTTCATTCTTCTTCTTCTTTTCATTCTTCTTCTTTTCATTCTTCTTTTCATTCTTCTTTTTCTTCTTTTCATTCTTCTTCTTCTTTTCATTCTTCTTTTCATTCTTCTTCTTCTTTTCATTCTTCTCATTCTTCTTTTCATTCTTCTTCTTCTTCTTTTCATTCTTCTTCTTCTTTTCATTCTTCTTTTCATTCTTCTTCTTTTTCTTTTCATTCTTCTTCTTCTTCTTTTCATTCTTCTTCTTCTTTTCATTCTTCTTTTCATTCTTCTTCTTCTTCTTTTCATTCTTCTTCTTCTTTTCATTCTTCTTCTTCTTTTCATTCTTCTTCTTTTTCTTTTCATTCTTCTCATTCTTCTTTTCATTCTTCTTTTCATTCTTCTTCTCATTCTTCTTTTCATTCTTCTTCTTCTTTTCATTCTTCTTTTCATTCTTCTCATTCTTCTTTTCTTCTTCATGAAAAGAAGAATGAGAAGAAGAATGAAAAGAAGAATGAGAAGAAGAATGAGAAGAATGAAAAGAAGAATGAGAAGAATGAAAAGAAGAATGAAAAGAAGAAGAAGAAGAATGAAAAGAAGAAGAAGAAGAATGAAAAGAAGAATGAAAAGAAGAAGAATGAAAAGAAGAATGAGAAGAAGAATGAAAAGAAGAATGAAAAGAAGAATGAGAAGAATGAAAAGAAGAATGAAAAGAAGAAGAAGAATGAAAAGAAGAATGAGAAGAAGAATGAAAAGAAGAATGAGAAGAAGAATGAAAAGAAGAATGAGAAGAAGAATGAGAAGAATGAAAAGAAGAATGAAAAGAAGAAGAAGAAGAATGAAAAGAAGAAGAAGAATGAAAAGAAGAATGAAAAGAAGAAGAAGAAGACTCTTTTCATTCTTCTCATTCTTCTTTTCATTCTTCTTCTTTTCATTCTTCTTCTTCTTTTCATTCTTCTTTTCATTCTTCTTCTTCTTCTTTTCATTCTTCTTCTTCTTCTGAGGATGAGGATGAGGATGAAGAAGAAGAAGAAGAAGAAGAAGTAGGATGAAAATAAGAAGAATTCCAAGCCGGGAAAAAGTGTATCTGTCAGAAATAGAGGAGCTCTGCAGATACACTTTTTGCCGGCTTGGAATTCTTCTTATTTTCATCCTACTTCTTCTTCTTCTTCATCCTCATCCTCATCCTCTTCTTCTTCTTCTGAGGATGAGGATGAAGAAGAAGAAGAAGTAGGATGAAAATAAGAAGAATTCCAAGCCGGCAAAAAGTGTATCTGCAGAGCTCCGCTAAGTGTATCTGCAGAGCTCCGCTAAGAAATAGCGGAGCTCTGCAGATACACTTTTTGCCAGCTTTGAATTCTCCTTCTTCTCATCCTTCTTCTTCTTCTCATCCTTCTTCTTCTTCTCATCCTTCTCCTTCTTCTCATCCTTCTTCTTCTTCTCATCCTTCTTCTTCTTCTCATCCTTCTCCTTCTTCTCATCCTTCTTCTTCTTCTCATCCTTCTTCTTCTTCTCATCCTTCTCCTTCTTCTCATCCTTCTTCTTCTTCTCATCCTTCTTCTTCTCATCCTTCTCCTTCTTCTCATCCTTCTTCTCATCCTTCTCCTTCTTCTCATCCTTCTTCTCATCCTTCTCCTTCTTCTCATCCTTCTCCTTCTTCTCATCCTTCTCCTTCTTCTCATCCTTCTCCTTCTCCTTCTTCTCATCCTTCTCCTTCTTCTCATCCTTCTCCTTCTTCTCATCCTTCTCCTTCTCCTTCTTCTCATCCTTCTCCTTCTTCTCATCCTTCTCCTTCTTCTCATCCTTCTCCTTCTCCTTCCTCATCTCCAAGGGCATTTAAATTAAAGGTACAGTGTTCTGCACTAATATAAAGGCTCTCTGAAGCCTAGAAACCCTTTTTATAAGTTAAATTCGCAGCGAATAAATTCGCATCGAATCGAATTTCTTCCTCAAATTCGGCGAATCAGCCGAATCGAATTTTTGAATAATTCGCTCATCTCTATATGGAACCCGTGGTGGTCTTATGCTTTCTCCACTCTATCTTCATCCAGTCTGGGTATCCCAGTCCACTGGGGGAGGCTCCTGTTCACAGGCACTTTCTCTCTCCTCCACCCGACCTTGTCTTTCTCTTCTTTCTTTCTTTCTTTCTTTCTTTCTCTCTCTCTCTCTCTCTCTCTCTCTTTCTTTTTTTCTTTCTCTCTCTATTTTTTTTCTTTCTCTTCTTTTCTCGCTTCTTCTCCTTTCCCTCCTTCCCCTTCCTCTACAAACCCCTCACAACCCCCTTGATGTTATGATGCTCCAGGCATTAACCGCTGGATGTTCTTACAAATTTTTTGTGGGCTAGTTGTTCTTTTTATCCATTTTGTTTCTACAACGGTTCTCTGCGAGGGACCCCATTGTTTTACCTGTATCTTGTCATGACTACTAAATAAAAACATTATTGTACCAGAAAATTCATTAAGTATATCATAGCATATCAAGCATTGTATGGGTTTAGTTAAAAATACAGAGCAGGGGTATACAGAAACATGAAACAACCAATCACAGGTTGTTGTTTTTTTAATTGGTTGACACAAAGCTGTGGATTTGTTTTTATTATTGCAACTAGTCCTCATAAGGGGATGAGCTAAATTTCAGCAACAAATGAGAGATTTAAATGAACATTTTGCCAGGTTGAATTGATGTCAATAGGGAAAGTAAGAATAGGATGTTTTTGCTGTTTTTCTAAGGGGGCCCATAAGCAATGGTCTTTAAATGGCTCTTGAGGGTTACAAAAGCTCCTTTGAACTCTCTACGGTAAGTTCTTGTGCTAGAAAATGTCATATCTTTACCCTCATTGTTTTAATTCCTCTACAAAAAACAAACAGTAAAAAAAATGTAAATAAATTTAAAGTGCTTCTAAGATCTCAAGGATTTTTACCTTCATTGATTCTATGCATGGAGGTAAAAATGCATCTGTGTGAAGCAGCCCCCTAGCCCCCTCAAACACTTACCTGAGCCCTTTCTTGATCCAGCTATGTCCACGAGAGCCTCGGTTCTCCAGGGACTTTCACGCCTGATTGGCTGAGACAGCAACAGGAGCCAATGGCTCCCGCTGCTGTCAATCACAGCCAGTAAGCCAATCAGGAGAAGGGCTGAGCCACGGCTCTGTGTTTGTGAATGGACACGCAGAGCTATGGCTTGCAAGCGCACCTGCTCGGTTGCCCCCATAGCAATTTGTTTGTTATGGGGGCACTGGACAGGAGAAAAGGGCCTGGAGAGCCGGCGGGGGACCCAAGAAGAGGAGGATCTGGGCTGCATTGTGCAAAACTACTGCACAGAGCAGGTAAGTATAGACATGTTTGTTATTTTTAAGAAAAAAGAAAACAAGATTTTAGTATCACTTTAAAGCTGTGAGCAATGCAGGCACTTGTACACAAATAACCCCCATTCATCATGTAATAACATATTGATAAATGAACATCTTCCAAGAACATCAAATGTAAGATATGTGGTAGGTGTTATCTAATGCCAAAAAACGGATTCCTAATTATCCATGCGTAAACAGTTGAATACATTTTTTTTTAATATTCTAATCATAATGGCATATATGTCTGGTATCGCAATGAGATGAGAATAAGTGGAGCATGACCACTTTGAAACAAGAACTAGAACACTGGCATGCAACAATCCACAATGAGATTTAAATTAAACACATTGAATCCCAAACCGTATGTATGTGTTGCAAGCAAGGGTTGTCACTAAGAAATTTGCTCACGAGTTAGAATATTCCATGTGTTATGTCACATTCATGAATTCTTGAGGACTGGCATACATCTGTATGTAGGTAGCTGCCTACTGTATAAAGTGGTTTGTTGCTAAAGTCATGGTTGTGTGTTTTGTAACTTCTTTAATTGTTGGCTGGCACTGTAAGGGGTTAGGGATTTTATGCTTAGTGATTCCTGTTCCCTTCCCTTTGGAGGGCATAAAGTGAGGAGACGAGCAGAATGGACTTGTGATCTAAAAAGACTTGAAAAATAAGGCATTGGCAGCACCAAGAGAGGGGGCAGTGAGCAGATTGTTACTGTACAGACAAATGTTATATATGACAGAAAGGGATCTATGAATTCTTTTGAAGGAGAACAAGTGTATTACTATGTTGTGTTCATGGTGTATTCAGAAGTACTGGTGGTAGGAGCAAGCCATGTTTAAACCTTTGGGTTAAGGAGAAGGGTATCTATACAGTTACAAGTGTAACCAAGCTAACACTTGTGTCTGTGAATGAACATACTAGTCAACCTTTTTTCTTGGGGATCAGGGGTGTAACAAGGAGTAGCAGCCAGCCAGCAGTGAAAGCAGTGACAGAGGCAGATGACGAAGGCAGGGGCGGACTGACAACTCATGGGGTCCCCGGGCAATAAGGGATCATGGGGCCCCTGTGTCCTTGCCCAAACTCAAAAAAACCTATGAAAAAGGTACCAGGGGCATCTCATGGGGCCTCTTACTGACCCCGGGCCCTCGGGCAGTGCCCAAGTTTCCAAATGGTCAGTCCGCCCCTGGACGAGGGACTTGGGCGTAAGTGAACAGGTACTTCATGTTCCCCACTTAGAGGCAGGGTCTCCATATTAGATCCTGCTGCAATACTACTCCTGTTCATAGACTGAGCCAATGATCACGGTGTGCAAGGCCTTGTGGAGAGAAGTATGGAGGCTTCCTGCATGCCCAAGAGCATAAGTGTCAAAACAAGTGCCTGGTAAAGATGTAAAATGGTTGGTGGAGCTAAGGACATACTCAATATTGCTTTTTCAAAATGCTACAAAGTGTATTGTTGGGGCAGGTAGGAAAAGACCTAGCTGTCAACTGGAGAAGAGAAGCTGTCCTTTAATGGATATGTGCATAGGGTCCAAGTGTCAAGTGGCTTCTGGCATGTAAAGTGTTAATGCCTGGCATGGGGAGGGGGCCATAGGGTGTTATGTACTAGTGCCTAGGGAGTGATATATTATCTGCCCTCCAACACATAAGCCAGCTCTGAGCTGCTCGAAATTACCATATATTTCCTCAGCTGTCTATTGTTCTTTATGAATTTGCCATTTCCATAGCAGTTCTTAAGCCCGGCATAAATGGATACATTTTTAAAACCACAGGTTGAAGGAAAGAAAATCGCTTGAATCCCTCATCAACACATTCAGTGTTGATGGGGGAATTCCTCCCATGAAGCCATTGTGTTCTCACGGCAGGGGGAGCTTTCCCCACCTTTACTATTAGTTGCTAAAATAGCTGCTAGCAATAATTGCATATAAAATCTACCAGGCTGGTTGTAGTTCAGCCTGCCCATACATGGTTTGAATCTTGTCCGGTCCCTGCTGAACTAGCCGAGATGCAAACCATCTATGGCCAGCGTTAGAGTGGTGGTAGCTAGAACTACATGAATTTGTCACCTGCGTCGATAATGTTGCAGAAACTAGCAAAAATGCTTGGCTGAATCAGGCACAGGTAGTGCTAAAGAAAAAAAATACCTCCATAAATGTGTCTGTACTGCTTTATTGAATATCTATCCCTGCAAGTGTTTTGTAAGAGCTTCCTAAGAAACAGTGCCGGGACAAGGTCATCTAGATCCCAGGGCGAATATGTCAAATTGTACCCTCCCAACAAGATGTATGAGCATTATGTGTCAGCACAAATCCCCTCCCCCTAAAAAAAAAATAAAAAATAACAAATCGTGCACTGATCTGCATGCTTAACCCCTAAGCATAATTTCCCTATCCTCCCAGTACAAATCTGCTGCCATACTGAAATCCCCCCTATAGCCTCCCCCCCATCTCCCCAACTCAAATACTATAGAAGAAATGGGTGGTTAATATTTCTTGCTGCCGACATCCCTAATTGACATATGACAATCATACATATCATACATATTTCAATAATAGGTTAGTTTGCCAAGTTTATTAGAAAAGATCCACAGAGTATATAAATACATTACATACACAAAATATTGTATCAATGTTATTACATAAACACAGCTAATATTATTAAACCCCTATGTGTCTATAATATATAATGAATTGAAGTATGCCTGTCATGGCTTAAATTTTCATAGAGACATCAGGACAAAACCTAACACTTCTTCTTCAGGGGGTAGAGCAGGGATATGCCGTGTCTGGGAAGCAATCACATTATTACGTATATTCATCACATTATCCAGATAGTACCAGTATAGTAGCAACATGCTGTCATATTACATAGTTCATGCTATACTTCCATAATAAAACAAGAACATATAAATAATAGTTGAATACAGATGGTTGGAAGAGTAGGGTTGCCAAAACACTGCTCGTCCATCTCAGACCTGGAAGGGGATGCATTCCAGAGTCCAATGCACTGGGGCTACCCCATATGACAGATGGGGTGAGCTAACAGGGATCCACATCAGTCACGTGTATGAAACATGAAAGTACTTTGGGTGAAAAAGGGGATATAAAAGATCCATATACCCATAGAAAAAAGAAAACATTAAAGTGTTACTAAACCCAGGAGCCTGCATTCACTATGTCTGGTCTACCACAGTACACAGAACATGGAAGTGCAATTATTTTAGTAACTATAAACTGCTAAATACTTTTTCTCATCAGCAGTTAGAGTAGTCTTGTGACTTCATCTGAGCACTGGTTAAAGCTTGTAGAAGGAGTTTTCTTTCTGCTCTAGGAGGATACAAAACCCCTGACCTCTGTCTGGACAGTGTTGATTGGCCCTGTGCTGATCACATGCACTCTCCCAAGAAAATAAAAACCTCTCTAGCAATACACACTAAACTGAGCATGTGCAGAAGTGCTACAGGTTCAGTATGTCTTAACAACGCAGACATTTGAACAAGAGGAGGGGCAGAGAAGTCAGGATCAAACAGCCTTTTTACACAATACAGAGGATTAATCCCTTAGGTTCCACAGTGAGTATAACAAGCATGCTTTACTGCTTATACAGACTGATGCTACTGTTGTGGGTTTAGTAACACTTTAAGATATACCAATGAAAAATATATAGTGAAAAATTATAGATATAAACTCTTTGTAAAAAGGGACAAGCAAGTGGTTGGCATAATTTGAAATGTGAATGTTCCCATCAGTGGAAAAAGAAAAAGTGATAGTAAAAGACTAATTTAAAATCCCTTACAATCCCTTATGTAGTATCCCATAAAATTCTCTCAGATAGGTGAAAAGAAAAGGGCCATATAGACATGGAAGAAACACTAAACCTTCATACTATGTATAAGACAGAGTAGCCACCCACTCCCATCTTGATGTCAGTAATGAGTGGTGTGATTTGGCATGCGATTTGCATGCCATGCGACTTGCAAATCATATGCCAAGTTGCGCCCTATTGTCCGCTATTAGAGCAGTCATATTGGTGCGGTTCCGACTTGGAGCTACTTGCGCTACTTTTGTTGCGATTTGCATAGACATCTTGCAAATTGCAATGAAATTGGCAGGTCACCCGATTTTGAAATTGTGCGGCTTCACTGTAAGTCGCATGATTTCAAAATCGGCTTTGATGTGACGGGGGGGTAAAGTTATCAGTGACACCAGTTCAAATGAGGAAAGTGATTACCATGATTCCAAATAAAGGTGTATGGGTGACCCCTCACCTCACATGATACTACAGCGCCCAGGGCAGCCGCCCCTCCTGCCCACCCCTTATCCTGGCCCTGCTCAGAATTTATGATTTTTTTTTGTGTAGCCTATTTTCTAAATGAACCATTTGTTGTATCAGTGTTGGAGGTATCAATCCCCTAAATTGAATGGAAAGAATAGAATAAAATACTATTTGAAATCACTTTTTATTGTCTAGTTCTTTATCACTGTGTGTATGTGTGAAAAGACTGATGATCTTCTGCTTGCTTTTACGTGTTTTTACGCTTTGCTCATTTGGGAATACTCTATGTAAATTATTCAGCTCACAGAATTTAGAAACAGTAAAATTGTTCTATAAAGAATTAACATAAATTATTTTAGAATCATAACAAGTCCTGTAGCTTACATGAAACATATATGGAAAGCCCCTTTTCATGAACCTTGCAGGATTAATATAAATTTTGGTAGGAACATTCCAATTCCATTCACACCCTGGACAGGTGTGAATCATTGTAATACTCACTCATCGGCTTCAATACTCTTTCTAGGAGCTGAAGTCTTCATACAAATCATTCATTTTACATTAATTCTGCCACAGGCACAATTTAATTGTGCGTTTCTGCTTTTCTCAGAAGCCTCTGCACCCATTATTATGCTCTGCACCCATTATTATGCTCCATGCTGTCACACTGCTTCCTTTTATCAGCTGACCAGCTGTTTCAAAGCTCTGTGTTTGTTCCACACTTTTTATTCCTAGTGTGATTTTTTAGCTTAACTTTGAGTAGCTTTACACTATTTTTCACTAACACAGTGGTTCCCAACTTTTACTATGCTCACACTCCTGGGTAATGTTGGTTAAATCTTAAGTGCAGCCAAAACCCCCACAAGAATCAGCAAAAGGGATATGACTTACACTCAGTAGGATGTGTCCCTTGTTTTGATACCTTTTCTTTTAAATTCCTCCCCCGTCCATGGCCTTCACCATCACCATCGCTGTAATCTTCTAGTGAAGCAGGGGTTAATAGTACTGCGGGAGCTGTCACAGGCTGCCATCAAAGGAGTCCAACAATTCCTGCCAATTGGACACATTCTACTGACTGTAATTTATATTCCTTATGCTGAGTTTTCTGAGCTGCTAGATGATGCTTGTCCCTGGTTGTTTCTCTGATCTTGAAAGCTTCTGACACTTTAGGTTCAGACATGCCTAATCACAGAATTAATGCTCCCAAATTAGTGATAACGAATATTAGCACGAAGTATAATAAAAGCAAGAAACATAATTCTTTACCAACACTGTTATATTGTATGTGTATAGCAGTTTAATAGCCTGCACAATTTCAAAAATAAAACATGTGCTGTGCAGGCTCTTGCATTGCAAGTAAACCACATGTGAATTTTAATTCAGTGTATAAATTTAATTAGACTCTAATTTATTCAGAAAAAGTGTAAAAGGTAAATTAATCACAATTATGAACATAAAATTCAATGACTTATTTGCTCCTGCTTCTCATTCGTGATTTTGTCAATATGTGGAACTTTCTTGCTGATGGTGGTCTGTGAGTCTGCCTCTGGTTATTCCTAGATTTTGTATTGTTTAACAAAACAGAACTGAATCCAGATTCTCACAAATATGTTGCTGCAAAATGACATTGAGTGCTTTTTCCACCAAGTCTTGAGTCCATATCCAATGCAACACACCAAAACTCCTTCAAAGGCTTTCAAATTGCATTTCAAAATCATGATTTGTATGCAAATCAAAAAGACCTTCCTTCAACTCTTCATTATCTGACATTTTCTCCAAGTTGTAGGAATATGGATTCATGATCTATTCTGAAATCTTCAGGTCTCCAGCAGCAAACCATCTAACAAATTATATAACTGAATCCTCTTCCACTGGTAAAAGGTCCTGCAAACCCTTCAAAAAAGTATCCCACAATCCTCACCTTTATGTTGGAAACGCTTCACACAGAAAGGCTCTTCTTCACGTATTCTATAGTTGACTGTTTTTTAATAGTTTCTGGAAACAAGTGAGAAGTATAATATTCAAGCTCACTGGTGTTCAGCTGGAAGAAGACCCAGCGGCTTACCTGCTCCACTTGGGACCCATATTTTCCAAACATTACAGTGGTCACTCTTGATACATCTCAGTGCAGTGAAGGCCTGTATTCTGCCAAACTAGAAATAAATGATTATCCTACCTATCAGGTCTGGTTTTGTAAAATAAACAAAATTAAAACAGTGACAGATGTTATTGCCTCCTAAAACCATAAAGAGGACCAATTCCCTAAAACATGGTTTTACTGGTTAGATTACACCTCATCATCAGAATACCTAATGACATTATCCACCCAATGAGAAAAACGTAGACTGCTAGTACTGCTCAGGTTTTTACTTTTCTCTCTGCATGAGGTAGGATTAGATTCTCTTCAGCTAGACATGTAAGAGTTATGGCAGATTCCCTTTCACAAATGCCTCTCTGCATCTTCTTTTCCTCTCCATCCCTCACCCCTCCCTTGTTGTTCCTTGTCCTCCACTAGCCTCCCCCTCTTTTTACAACATAAAAATATGCTAGATGGTGCCTGCTATCCCAGGAGTTTTCAGTCCTTCAGTTTCTCCTTAAGTGGTTTAACAATCTATTAACGATCTCTTGAATTCATCCTAATGCCCTGTGTAGGCATTGGGGTTTTACAACAGAATATATATAGCAAGAACACTTATCATGCATAACCGGATAGTATTGGCAATTACTTTCCACAAGACACAGGCTCATCCTTTCTTACAGATGCTATTTGAAATGCCTTGCCTTATGCATATTTTGTTTATATCTCTGTTTATTTGGTTTTTGCCTTTTTTGTATGGCATTTGTTTATTTTGTACATTGTATAAAAATCAATAAATAAAGAGTTTACAAAAAAAATTTATGAGTAAAAGAAAATACATTTATGAATTTATGAGTGAAATGATATACAATCATAATGTCAGATGTTAAGTCAATCCGGCCATAGATGGATCAAAATTCAGCCGATTCAGCAGGGACTGTATAGATTTCGATCCATGTATAGGCAGGCTGGTTGTACTGAAGTTGACTCATTGATAGAACCAGCCTGTTGGGTTTTTTCATTTTATATATCACCAGATAATTGTAATCTAATGGCTGGGACAGGGGCGGACTGATCATTTGGAAACTCGGGCAGTGCCCGAGGGCCGGGGTCAGTAGGGGGCCCCAAGAGATGCCCCTGGTACCTTTTTTATAAGCTTTTTTGAGTGTGGGCAAGGACACAGGGGCCCCATGATCCCCTATTGCCCGGGGGCCCCATGAGTTGTCAGTCTGCCCCTGGGCTGGGAAACCTCCCACTGCCAGAATACAAAAGTTCCACGGGAGTAAATCCCCCATCATCACTGAATGTGTTGATGGGTGAATCCAGCAAATTTCTTTCCATCAACCAGTGGTATGTATGGTCTGCTTTATACTCTTACAAGCAGTTACTTACTTTACTTATATGTTATTTCTGCTATTCTCTCCTTTAATTAAATACACAATGAGACTACTGTCTATGCAACACAACCACCTACTACCTCTGTTCAAGGCACACTGGCAGCTGACTGAGTGATGACTTCTCACTAGATGATGACTCATCACTAGAGGTAGCAATTTTTTTTCCTTCAACCATGGGTTGGAGGAAAGAATATCGCTCAATTCCCCCATCATCACAGTCAGTGTTGATGGGGGAATCCCTCCCATGGATGCAACTAGCAATAATCGCATGTAAAATCCAACAGGCTGGTTGTACCCAAGTTGATCGATCAATCAACTTGGGTAAATTCAGCCTGCTCATACATGGTTCAAATCTAGGCTGGTTCAGCAGGGAGCGGCCGAGATTCAAACCATGTATGGGCAGGCTGAATGTACCCAAGTTGATTGCTCGATCAACTTGGGTACAACCAGCCTGTTTGGTTTTACATGCGATTATTGCTAGTGGTTTTTATGGCCATCTATGGCTGGCTTAACGTACGCAAGCCACTCTGTCAGACCTCCTGAAATTCCAATCTCTCACTCTCTGGGGTCCAGGCACTGCAGGTTGCGAATTGCTGCACTAATGTCTGTTCAGATGGGCTAAGTGTACACTCCTTATATAAGGGATTCCAATTCTTAAAACCACCCAAAGAAAACATTAGTGAGTAGGCCTACATCTAGAACTTGTCTGTGTTCTGTCTAGTCCTTTTGTTCCTGTGCACTAATGAGACCTTGAAATGCAGCTAATCAGATCCTTTTGGAAACCTGTTTCTCTCTACAAACAAATAATTGTATAATAAATTTGTAAATCTGGGCATACACTTCACAATCTTGTTTTGCAATGCCCTTTAAACATTTAAGCACATATGCATATGTTGTGCAAGAACTGATTTGATTTTATGTAAATTGAATTAACTGGTCAATTAGATCCCTACACTATATAGCTAGTGAGGGCTAAGTTACATGGGCAGTTGGCAAATGGGCCATTTTAATTTCTCATTACTGAGAGATTAGAATTAGCATAGAGCTTCAGTGCTAGCATGTAGCAATGATAAAGCTTACATGGTCACATAATGCTCTATTAATGTGCAATTGATCGCTACAATTGCTGCTTGTATAGTTTATTCCATGGGTCGCCATTTGTTCCATCTTGTTAGCAGTCAATTGCTACTCCCACTAATTAATTGCTAGTGATTTTAGTAGTACATTCAAGCTACTAAAAACCTTGTGTGCAACTCTAGTTTAATAAGGTGAGTGTCAGCAATTGGTTAAATCTCTCAGTAGTGAGAGATTAAGATTGCCCATATACTGTAGTTTAGCTGCAAAGGAGAGTACAGAGATTGTAAAATCATTTTGGCACTTATGTCTCCAGCTTTAGGACTACAATTAGGACCATTACTGTCAGTTTTTACAGCAAATTCTGTGCTAATCTTTGCATTAACTGTTCCTGCTGTAAATGTTTTGACCCCTGTTACACTTTTAAACAAATCTTTTGATAAAAAGAATATTTCTAAGAAAAATCAAATTGAAAGTGATTGCATCCTGAGAAGAATATGTCACATAATTGGCCAGCCAAGTTGAAGACAAAGGCCAAAAAAAGCAGACAATTTTGTAAAGGAAAATTGAACATGATGGACGTAACACATAAATATATTTGTGGCTTAATAAAAATTGACCTCTATAACAAAAGTGTTTTCTTACAACTTCAAGAAAGTTTCTAAGTAACATGAAAAAAGCAGATATCCACTTATTTAGAGGACACAAGCGGTTAACATTAAACTATTTTTATACCCCAATGGAATAATCAGATCTACTTTCATACAGGTTATCTAACTGCTTTGAACAAGCAAAGCAAACTAAAGGGTTAAGCTATATAGGCATTGTTAATCTCTTGCCACTGTAAGCAATAAGGTGACAGCAGCACTTGCTGCAAATCACCAAAATAATTGATATATTTAACAGCCAAATTATTCTCATCTCCAGATTACTACCCCTGCTCCCCTCCTCCCCACCCCTCCACCCCCACACACACAGTACACATTAGCCCCTACCCCCTCTAATTGCTAAATTAAATTTAAAAAAAACCCCCAAAACTAAAAGTTATTATTATACAGGATTTCAATGGCACCAACAGTTTATGCAGCGCTTTACAACATACTGGCAGACAGTACAATTACAATACAATTTAATACAGGAGGGATCAGGGTCCCTGCTCTTTACAGAGGGAAAGTCAAGAGATACAAAAGGTAATATCTCTGGGGCATGGACTGATGGAGAAAATACATGTACAGTTGTTAAGTGGGGGCAGGATAGGCCTCTCTAAAGAGATGACTTTTCAGGATTTGTCTAAAAGTGGACAGAGTAGGAGATAGTTAGAAACATTGGGGAAGGGGGTGCCAGAGAATGGGGTTGGCTCTGGAGAAGTCCTGGAGGCAAGCATGGGAGAAGGTGACAAGGAAGCTAGGGAGCAGAAGGTCTTGGGAAGAACAAAGAAAATGATTTGGTTGGTATTTTGAGACAAGGTTAGTCATCTAGGTGGGGGCTGAGTTGTGGATGGCTTTAGAAGTTGTAAGTATTTTTAATTTAATTTGTTGGGTGAGCGGAAGCCAGTGGGAGGGTTTGGTAGAGAAGGGTGGCAGACACTGAATGGTTGGTAAGGTGGATAAGCCTGGCAGCAGCATTCACGATGGACTGAAGGGGGGATAGCCTATGTAAAGGTAAGTCAGTGAGGAGGGAGTTGCAGTAGTCGAGATGGGAGATGACCGAGTGAGTTAGAAGCTTTGTGGTGTCATTGGTTAGGAAGGAGATGTTGTGAAGGTTGAGGCACAAACTTTGAAAAGTGCTTGGATGTGGGGCCAGAAAGGATAGATTGTATGCATGCCTGACAATGTTGGGGCATGTTCCTAATAAGACGACGGATGGTGTCCTGAGGTATTTCCTCCAAGATCTGGACAAGGGCATCACTGAGCTCCTGGACAGTCTGAGGTGCAACCTGGCGGCGTCGGATGGACCTAAACATGATATCCTAGAGGTGCTTTTTTGGTTTTAAGTCAGGTGAGTGTGGGAGCTATTCAATGGTATCAATCCTTCAACCTCCAGGAACTGCCTGCATACTCTTGCCACATGAGGCTGGGCATTGTCATGCACCAGGAGGAACCCAGGATCCACTGCACCAGTGTTGGGTCTGACAGTGGGTCCAAGGATTTCATCCCGTTACCTAATGGCAGTCAGGGTGCCATTGTCTAGCTTGTAGAAAACTGTGCATCCCTCCATGGATATGCCTCCCCAGACCCTCACTGACCCACCACCAAAATAGTTGTGCTGAACGATGTTACAGGCAGCATAACGTTCTCCACAGTTTCTCCAGGCCCTTTCAAGTCTATCACATGTGCTCAGGGTGAACCTGCTCTCATCTGTGAAAAGAACAGGGCACCAGTTGCGTACCTGCCAATTCTGGTGTTCAATGGCAAATGCTAATCGAGCTCTATCGTGCTGGGCAGTGAGCACAAGACCCACTAGAAGACATTGGGCCCTCCGGCCACCCTCATGAAGTCTGTTTCTGATTGTTTGGTCAGAGACATTCACACCAGTGACCTGCTGGAGGTAATTTTGTAAGGCTCTGGCAGTGCTTGTCCTGTTCCTCCTTGCACAAAGGAGCAGATACCGGTCCTGCTGATGGGTTAAGGACCTTCTACAGCCCTGTCCAGCTCTCGTAGAGTAACTGCCTCTCTCCTGGAATCTCCTCCATATTCTTGAGACTGTGCTGGGAGACACAGCAAACCTTCTGGCAATGGCACGTATTGATGTGCCATCCTAGAGGAGTTGGACTGCCTGTGTAACTTCTGTAGGGTCCAGGTATAGCCTCATGCTACCAGTAGTGACTCTGAACCAACCAAATGCAAAACTAGTGAAAAACAGTTGGAAAATATGTCAGTGACCTCCACCTGTAAAACTATTTCTGTTTTGGGAGTCATCTCAGTGTTGCTCATCTAGTGCACCTGTTGCTAATTTCAAAGCAGCTGAAACTGATTAACCTCCTTAGCGGTATTCCCGAGTGTAGCTCAGGGTAAAATGTCAGTACCAAAAGCGGTAACCCCGAAATACACTCGGGCTTACCATGCGACTTTGCTCAGGGAGTCCCTGCAGCACTTACCTTGTCCTTTGCTCCCACGATGTGTCCCCTGCAGCATTCCCGGCCATCTCCTCTGGTCGATGCCGGCATCCGGCTTCCGTGTTCCGGTCCCTGTGACGTCGGGACGTACGGGCGCTGGAACCGGCGGCATATTTGAAATTTTTAAAAAATGTAAATTTTTAAAAAAATGATTATTACATAGTAAAACATTGCTGTTTCAATGCATTTCACATACATTTTGTCCCTACTGCTTTGTCCTGTGCCCTGCCTGCATTTTGACTGTTGTTTCTGCCTGGAAACTGGGAAAAGTCTATGGCGTTCAAAAAGTGTCCCTTTACGTCAAAAGCGGTTTTAGACCAGCTAGAGAACAGCGATAGTAAATCAGAACCACTTGCAGAATTGAGTGATAATGATTCGTGGGGAAATTCGTCATCAGACACTGAAAACGATTTTGCGACTTTGCTCAGCGATGTGCGAATTTGTATTTCACATTTCAGTGTTTTTGGTTTGATTATATTATTGAATTAAATTTATTATTATTATATTATTGTTTTTTATGACTATTTCTTAAATTATAATTTATGATTTCGTGTTTCAAATTTTATCATACCCGGGATTTTTACTAGACTCTTGTTCATACAGATTTCAGTGAGTTATTCCTAAAAATTACAGCCTACAATAAAAAAACTACATATTTCCATGAAAAAAATGGTACCGCTTTCAGCACAAAAAATCAGAAATAATCAGACTGCCGAGGAGGTTAACAACCCCCTTTGCTACTTAACTGACCAGATCAATATCCCAGGAGTTTAGTTGACATGCTGCTATACTCTGATTAAAAAGTGTTCCTTTAATTTTTTTGAGCAGTGTATTATGAGCTTGGTTTTAGATATATTGATTTTCAGGAAGTGGTGTGACATCCAGGCTGATATGTCTGTGAGTAGTTTAGTGATGTGTGAGAAGACTGAGAGACTGATGAAAAATTCCACTTTCTTGCCTAAAATCATGGCCATATCACAGGCCAGGTCATGATTCTCCTTTGTCCTGCATTGTGTTGTGGGAGGGGTCTTCTTTAAGTGCTCTCATTACTCTTTGATGACATGGATGCTGCCCATTAGCAGAAGAATAGTCCATTTGAGGGGTTCTTGCAGGCTCCTAAAGACTTCAAGTGTCAATGTCATGCCATTACAGGGTGGAGGGATACAACCAAATTGCTTGGCAGACCAGGATACAGTGTCAGTAAGAAAAAGTGATTCTTAAAAGTTGTAAATGGGTAGGAACAGGTTGGAGGGGAGGGATTTGAGTTTTTTGTTGTGCTCATAGATGTTGGACTTTAGGATACAGCAAACTGGGCAGCATAACATCTTGGATTTCCAGCACAGTCAACCAAGGGGTGGCAAGATTTTTGGCATGTTTTTCTTTACGTTTTCATGGACATAAAATAAGTTATACACTGCATTCACATTAAAATACAGCAAGAACATATACTGTACATAGGGATAATGACTACATTGGGGTTTGGGGACCATTTAAACCAGACTCTCAAATCCAATCACTGTGGTCACTTTGCATTCTAATTGGACACGCCCTTTATGATTTAGAAAAAAAAGTACCCGTTTTTACACTATAATTACAGTTCACAAGCAGAAAAAGTAGATTGAACTACCAATAATTTTCAGTCCCGTCCAGAGGTTTTCTAAGAGCTCTGCTCTATCTGGCAATGGAAAAATTATACAGAATGTAATTAAGTTAGCAATTCACTGAATGATTTTACTTTTTCCCTGGAGAGGCTCTTTAAGTGCAATTTGTCTGGTACGTTATGTTTAATCACTGATGTCATTATAAACTGTAATGCAGATGCACAAATTGCAAAGAGAACCTGCAAATGCGACTAAAAAAATTAATATATGATATTTTATTTTATATTTATATTTGGACCTTTAACAGAGAAACAGCCCCAAAGCATACTGTTTCCACCTCCGTACTTGACTGTAGGGATGGTGTTCTTAGGGTCATTGTCAGCATTTTTCTTCCTCCAAACACGGCCAGTTGAGTTTATACCAAAGAGCTCAATTTTGGTCTCATTTGACCACAGCACTTTCTCCCAATCCTTCTCTGAATCATTTAGCTGTTCATTGGCAAACTTCAGATGGGCCTGCACATGTGTGTTATTGAGGAGGAGGACTTTGCAGGCGCTGCAGGATTTTAGTCCATGGCGGCTTATTGTGTTACCAATGGTTTGTTTGGTGACTGTGGTCACAACTGATTTAAAATCATTCACAAACTCCTCCCATGTAGTTCTAGGCCGATCTTTCACTTTTCTCATGATCATCCTTACCCCATGAGGAAAAATATTTCATGGAGTTCCACACCGAGGGCAATTGATGGTTATTTTTATTTCTCTTATTTGCAAATAATTGCTCTAACAGTTGTCTACTTCTCACCAAACTTCTTCCTGATGGTCTTGTGGCCCATTCCAACCTTGTGCAGGTCTACCATTTTGTCCCTGACATCCTTTGACAGTTCTTTGGTATTGCCCATGATGGTGACCAAGAAAGAGATTTTGTGGACAGGTGTCTTTTATACACATAGCAAGTTGTCGTTAGGAGCACTTTCTTAAATTGACAGAACTAATCTGTGTACCACAAGAGCACATAGACAATCTGTGGGAGCCAGAATTATTGTTGGTTGTTAGGGGATCAAATACTTATTTTACTCACTGAACGGCAACTCAACTTATAACATTTGTATTAGGTGTTTTTTTTTATGGATTTTTGATTGATATTCTGTCTCTATAATTTTAAATACACCTATGATAAAAATTATAGACCCTTCATTTCTTTGTAAGTGGGCAAACTTGCAAAATATGTAGGGGATCAAATAATTATTTTCCCCACTGTAGTATACATTATTTATTTCTGGCTTTCATTTTGGTAGCAAGAATGAATATATATTTTAGGTCTCTTGGTTTTTATTTGGGAATAACTAGTAAAAGATTTTTAAAAAATGCAATTCCCTGTAATTTTTCCCAATGCAACATTTGCGTAATTTCTTCACCCTCATATAAGTACCCTAAATTATATTTAACAAAGTCTGCTAATTAAAATATCACTTTACTTTGACTTGTAATGTACAGGATGCAAACACTCAAGTTGAACAAATGCGTTTTACTATAGGAGGGCTTTATTCCCCCTTCAACGTTATATTGCAACACATGCAGGGGGAAGAAAATGATTTGGGTAAATTGTTGGCATTCTATTAAGATAAGATTAACCTGAGTTAATGAGAGTACAAATTAGCAAAATGTTGACTTTGTTAAAGTTTGTGATTGCTAGAATTTTAATGCCAATGTGTACACAGCATTTGGCACTTGTATAAACATAAATTCATGCAACATCATTGTTGCAACCTGAAAATTAATCTGGTGAGGGGATTTTGATTTGATTTGAGACTTTGTGTGGAAAAGAGCCTCCAACCCTGACTACAGAGACTTTGATCCCGAAAGGGTTAACTCATCTGTTGCAGAGTCCAGAAAAGGAACAGGAAATGGCCAGCATGTGTCTGTGAGGTAGGGTAGAGTGGTTCACAGCTATGAGAAGGAAGTGTGAACTGTCTTGCAAATGAGATGCTTATTGCTGAATTCCTGCAGCCTTTCTGGCATCCTGAGGCAGACAAGAACCCAAAACCCTGGTGTTGGATTGGGATACTGGTGGCGAGTCAATGTTTATTCTCATATACTACAATTATGGACTGTTTTTGTATGTTTTGCTGAAAGAAACCATTTTTGTTGGATTGATTTAGAGTACACCATAAAGACTGTTTACTTTTACTACAGCTTGATATTTATATATATATATATATTTAGCACTACCCCCTTAGGAGTCACCGAGCTTTGGGTCCCCCTATAGTCCTGCACAGCCAGGCAATATGCATATCCTTTCTCCAAATTTGCACATGGTAGACAGTAATTAGTCCTTAGGATTTTTTTTTTTGTGATTCTATTAAGGGGTAAACCTGGATGGGGTTGAGGGATGTATGGGATGCCCAAGGAAGCCTCAACTGATGTCAACTTCTGAATGCCTTCTTCCCTTATCTGTCCCAACGGGTGTAGGATTACTCACTGTTCCTCACCTGCAGGCTTGTTGGGTTGGTGACTGTCTTCAGGCCTTCTGCTGGGCTGGCTTCTTCCCTTACAGGTGGTCCTCTCTCCTTGGGCAGGTGAGGTCAAGCAATCCTCCCTTCAGGTCCAGCCTAAAGGTAGGCCCCCTCCCACTGGTCTCTCTCCCAGGCTTCTGCATCCCAGCCCCTCACTCCATCTTCCACCCGAACTCTCCTGCTGCTGAGCAGACTCAGTTAAACTTAATGGCTGCCTTGGCCCCATGCCAAACCTCCTGTCTGGGGATTGGTAAGAGTCCTTTACTTGTGCAGATCAGCCCCTCCTCACCCCCACCCACCACCTTATAGAAACTTCTCAAGTCTCAAGAGCAGGGGGAAGTATTGGGGGAACTGATCTGTAAAGCCCTCAGCCCTGACATGGAATAACCTGGCTGACTCACACCCAGGCTGACTCATGCCCAGTCTGCTATCCAGTCTTCCTCTGTAGGAAGATTAGCTAGCTCCCCCTTGATAACTAGAGGGGTGATTTTATATATATATATATATATATATATAAGTGCCCAAACTTTCGATCCCCACTGTATCTAACGCTCCAAAAATTCAGAATTACGGACTGGATGCTCTCTGCAATTCGTTCCCTATACTCTAACCCTTCAGCTAGAGTACTAACTAATGGCTCACTCTCACAGACTTTTAACATTTCCAACGGTACTAGACAAGGCTGCCCCTTATCCCCCATAATCTTTACACTACTCATCGAACCCTTAGCCTCAAAGCTCAGAGACGATCCCGCCTTTACTGGAATTACGCACCTTAAAACTGAACACAAAATTAGTCTATTTGCAGACGATATCATACTAATGATAACTAATCCCCACAAATCACTTCAATCGATTCATGAACATCTCTGAAATTATTCGGAAATATCATACTACAAACTCAATGAACCCAAATCTTCTATTTTAAACCTTCACACATCTGCCAAGACTCAAAAAATACTAACCAAACAATTCCCCTTTTCTTGGGAACATTACAGTATACGATACCTAGGAATTAAACTTACTACCACAACAGATCAGCTTTACACCTCAAACCAAAAAATATTGCTCGAATCCATCCCGCGAGAACTTAGCAATCTTCATACATGAACTCTCTCAAAATTGGGAAGAGTGGCGACTCTGAAAATGAACATACTACCCAAGATCCTTTATATATTCCGCACACTTCCCATTCTCATTCCTAACACCTTTTTTACCAAATTACAGGCTATATTTACTAAATTTCTCTGTAATGCGAAAAAACCTAGATGTACTACAAATCTATTAATACACCCTGTGTCCAAAGGAGGGGCAGGTCTCCCACACTTCAAATCCTATTACAACGCTACGTTACTGGACCAGCTCTATTACTGGTGGCACCCAACTAAGGAAAAAACATGGTCAACCATGGAAACGCTTCCACATTTCCAACTTACTCCACACAACTTGCTGTTCCTAATACGGACTTCTCAATCCAAAATCCAGCACAAACACCCATGCATCCAAGCTTCCATACAAGCCTGGTACGACATCCTCACCCCCAACTTGACGGAAACCACACAACTACTTACTCCTATCATAACACTACACCTTATCACTCCATCCTTACATCTACTGCAATGGGAAGAATGAGGCATATCTTATATACAGGACCTATATACATCCCACCACTTAGATCCCTTCTCATCCCTTCAGGAAAAATTTAATCTCCCTGACAAAGAGCATTTCACCTATTTGAGAATAATTCACGCCTTACAAAAGGCAGACATTCCACACTTTTTGGAAATTCCTTCCACAGCATACAAATTCTTCAACAAAACGCGATATCTGAAAAAAGGGATCTCAATCCTTTATGCATATATAACCAATTCACAATTTCCCAAATAGACTTCTTATCTATCCAACTAGGAAAAACTCCTTTCGCAATCAATACTATCGCACACATGGGAAAAGACCTTTAACATCACTCATAAAGCATCCCGTTGTAACTCCCATCGGGAATCATACATGAAAATCTTGCACCAATGGTACCTAACCCCAGCCAAACTTTCCTTATATTACCCTCAACGCTCACCCTCTTGCTGGAGACATTGTGGAGAAACAGGATCAATTTTTCATATACTTTGGGCTTGTAAATCTCTCAGATCCTATTGGAACAATGTTTTCCAATTACTCTCAACAATAATTGACACCCCATTAATACCAAACCCTGCCCTTGCTCTCCTCCACATAGGAAACGACAAATTCCCAACGGAATTGCACACTATTATTATCCATGCACTAACAGCAGCTAAAACCAACCTTACTAAATTGTGGAACTCTAACAAAACTGCCTCCCTTTCCTCACTTATATCAGACCTTAACCTCCAATGCGATATGGAACAGAGAACTCAATAATTTTTCCTATCGCAAATGCAAACATTAATGGTCTCGATGGCTACAAAACCCAAACTGCATTGTTAAGGACTGATAAACTAATTTTATAACATTTAGACTCTTGACCCACGACTGGTGCACCCCCCCCCCCCCTCCCTCCCTTCCTCACTTCACCTCCCCTTGCCTCTTATCCATATTCCTTCTCCTTCCTATATAAGCTCATCCCTTTCTGCAGTTCATATCTAAAAGAGAATACCTCTCAAGTTGATGCGGATCAGATATATATTCTCCAGCCAAATTGTGGGGAATTTTGTACCATGTTTGATTATCTTTCCCTCTGTTTCTACTAAAATCTTTCAATAAAAACTATATGAAACATAAAGATTGTATTTGAAAAGCGTTTGATGTTTTTTATGAGATGTGAGTGCAATATTTGGGCACATTATAAAAGTCAATTCTAAAAGGATAAGGCACTATATCCCTATTTTCTTTCCATACACCGTGATACTGAGGAACATCTAGGACAGGATTGAGGAGAAGGAGGAGGCAAACAGCAGCCGAAGGAGGGAGAGATCCTGGCAGGGATACTGGCACATGAGGAGAGGATTACTAAGAAGCATATAAGGGATACCCACCATCCATCACACGGTGCAAAAAATTATCACACCAGGTTCCATTTGTGAATATGAATATGCTAATACCAATATACTAATCCCAAAAATATATCACACAAATAATGTGTGGTTTGTGGCCTGGGACTCAGAGAGCCATTCCTCAGAGAGCTGTGCATTGAAGTGTGTGTGTAATACAAACAAGAGAAAAGCCCTTTTATCTATGATCAATGGAGAATTTATTGGATCCACATAAGCCTGGACCAGGCAGAGCAGGCAATATTGGAGTTTGATAAAAAAAAGTGTCATCTAACCCGAGGGCGACTTTGCTGGAGTTTGTTGCAGCAGGAAGTCTCACTGTTGATGTCAACATATTGGCGCCACATATTCTGATTTATCAAGGAACACTCACCACCAGAAGAAGATCAAAAAGAAAGATGACCCTGCAAGTAAGGTGGTTGGCCTGAATCTAGAAAAGATGGTGGGCATCGGTGGATTGGTGGAGATTGATGGTTGAACATGAAAAGCTGCTATATTTGGATGACATCTTGATCTGATCCATGAGACTGTGATGATCCTTTGGTTGAAGCAAAATCTGTGATAATTACCTTCGCAGGGAGGTGTAAAGGCATATTATTTATAATTTTTTGGTAAGGGTATTCACTCCTTGCACCATAGAAGTGAACACAGTGTTACACGGGTTTTAGATGAATATTTTTCTTTTCACTTGATTGATTCACTGGCACGTTTTTGACACTTTCACCTTTTTTTCACTATTTGTAATCAAGCATCGTTGTTTGTGTTTATCACACTTGTCTGATTTATATGAAAAGGGTTACTTAAGATAATGCACTATGCGAGTTTTCCTTTTTTTTGAGGTTTCTTTTTGGCCACAGGAGCCATCTGAAAGGCATTATATGAAGATTGATGGTTGGATTTTGACACAGGGTGACTTTTATTTTATTCTTGAAAAACTTTATCTATTTTATTCATTTTGGACACTATTTGTGTGATATATTTTTGGGATTAATATATTGGTATTAGCATATTCATATTCACAGTTTTCTACACTTTTTGGGGGAAAGTGTATACTTATGCTTTAAATAGGTTTGTTGTATTTAGCTATTTAGGGGATACCGTATAATTTATATATACTGCATAGGGTTCCATTTGTGACCAAAAAGCGGAGTATGCCTATATATTAGGTTTATATAAACCTAAAAACAGCACAGCAACACAGACATAGTATCTCAATAATGTAGTACATGTACTTCTCAAGTTAATTTTGAGAAAACCAATTACCAGCGGGCATGCAAGTATGTTTGGAAAGCAACCTACAAACCAATATATCACCGATCAATTCAGTATGCTCCCACACCCTCTCCCGCGTGTAGTCCCTCTACCTTCTCACCAGTACTTTGAACTAGCAGTCTCTGTTTTAGAAGCCCTTTCCTGCTATTGCTGGAGTTTTATGTAATTAGTCTTTGTGTCTAGTCTTAATATTTCATTTGAATTATGACCCTGCTTCTTTCATGTTAGCTTTGAATTCCATGTCTTCAGCTTAATTTTAACTCCTGGTGGTGTCTCTGGTGTGTCCATGATTATTATTATTATAGAGTATTTATATAGCGCCTAAGGGTTTGCTCAGCGCTGTACATTAGAATGGGGGACAAGACATGAGACAATACAGTAGCAAAACAATACACGATACACGAGGGTTAGAGGGCCCTGCCCTTTCGAGCTTACAGTCTAGGAGGGAGGGAATGGTGATACAGGAGGAGATGGCTGTGGGGGATGAAATGGAGTGAGTGGTGGAGGGGATCGGCTGTTAGGTGAGGGTGGGGTAGGCTTCCCTGAAGAGATGGGTTTTCAGGGTGCGCCTAAAGGTGAGGAGGGTAAGGGACAATCTGATGGATTGGGGAAGTGAGTTCCAGAGGATGGGGGAAGCTCTGGAGAAGTCCTGCAGTCGGGCGTGGGAGGTGGAGCCAAGGGAGCTAGAGAGTAGGAGGTCTTGCGAGGAGCAAAGATTATGGGTAGGGTGGTATTTGGGTATCAGGTCGGTGAGGTAGTATGGGGCAGCATTATGAATGGCTTTGTATGTCAGTGTTTAGTAGTTTGAATTTAATGCATTGGGCAATCGGGAGCCAGTGGAGGGAATGACAGATGGGGGTGGGGTGGCAGAAGTGGATCGGTTAGTAAGGTGGATGAGTCTGGCCGCTAAAATCAGGATAGACTGGAGCGGGATAGCTTGTTTTGGGGTAGGCCGGTGAGAAGGGAGTTGCAGTAGTCCAGGCGTGAGATAATAAGGGAGTGAATGAGTTGCTAAGTAGTGTCTGGGGTTAGGAACAAGAGTATTTTGGAGATGTTGCGGAGGTGGAACCTGCATGCGGTAGTCAGCGATGGGGTTGGAAGGACAGGTTACAGTCTAGGATGACACCTAGGACCTTGGCTTGCGTGGTGGGACTGATGGTAGCGTTGTTGGTCGTGATGGAGAGGGTGGGGGGGGGGTGCGGGCAGGGGGGAAAATTAGGAGCTCAGTTTTGGAAAGGTTTGAGGAAGTGGAGCAACACCCAGTCCGATATGTCGTTCAGTAGGTGGGTGATACGGGCGGAGAATGAGGGGGTGAGGTTAGGGGTGGAGAGGTAAATTTGCATGTCATCGGCGTAGAGGTGATAGTTGAAGCCATGGGAGTGTATTCGTTTGCCGAGGGAGGAGGTGTAGATGGAGAAGAGAAGGGGCCAGAGAACAGAGCCTTTTTGACAGTTTTGCTAATAACTCTGAAAGGTTAAGTTAGATTTTACATTATTATATCAGTATGGTGATGTGTTGTTTTATAAATCCATTTGGTTTCAAAACAATTCTGTGCAGATAGCCATTTTTTAGACTCTTACTAAATTCTTAGTCATTTTATGGTGTTAATAGTGGCATGCTATCCAGGTAATCAGATCACTGTGTATGATAATAGATGGGATTAGTAATGCAATTTGCTTTCTGTGAATCTACTTGTCCCCTGGCAAGCTGCATGAGCAAATTCAAACTCACTTTTACTAGGTTACTAAACAGACAAGGAGCCTGCTTCATCACAGCCTGTGTTCCTTTCCAACAAATGTATAAGTACAATATATATATATATATATAATCACCGGCCACATTATTAAGTACACCTTGCTAGTACCAGGTTGGACCCTTTTGCTTTCAGAACTGCCTTAATTCTTCATGGCATAGATTCAACAAGGTGTTGGAAACATTCCTCAGAGATTTTGGTCCATATTGACATAATAGCATCATGGATTTGCTGCAGATTTATCTGCTGCACATCCGTGATGTGAATCTCCCCTTCCACCACATTCCAAATGTGCTCTATTGGACTGGGATCTGGTGCCTGTGGAGGCCATTGGAGTACAGTGAACTTATTGTCATGTTCAAGAAACCAGTTTGACATTTCAGCTTCGTGACATGGTGCATTATCCTTCTGGAAGCAGCCATCAGAAGATGGGTATACTGTAGTCATAAAGGGATGGACATGGTCAGCAACAATACTCAAGTAAACTGTGGCATTTACGCGATGAGCAATTGATACTAAGGGGCCCAAAGTGTGCCAAGAAAATATGCCCCACACCATTACACCACCACCAGCCTAAACCGTTGATACAAGGCAGGATGGATCCATGCTTTCATGTTGTGTACACCAAATTCTGACCCTACCATCTAAATGTCGCAGCTGAAATCAAGACGCATGAGACCAGGCAACGTTTTTCCAATCTTCTATTGTTCAATTTTGGTGAGCCTGTATGAATTGTAGCCTCCGTTTCCTGTTCTTAGCTGACAGGAGTGGCACTCGGAGTGGTCTTCTGCTGCTGTAGCCCATCTGCTTCAAGGTTCAACGTGTTGTGCATTCAGAGATGATATTGTGCATACTTTGGTTGTAATGAGCTATTTGAGTTACTGTTGCCTTTCTATGACCTTGAACCAGTTCTGCATTTTCTTCCACACAACTGCAGCTCATTGGATATTTTCTCTTTTTCAGACCATTCTCTAAACCCTAGAGCTGTGCTTGAAAATCCCACTAGATACATTTTTGAAATACTCAGACAGCCCATCTGGCACCAACAACCATGCCACATTCAAAGTAACTTAAATCCCCTTTCTTCCCCATTTGCACTTCAGTAAGTCATCTTCACATCTAGATGCCTAAATGCATTGAGTTGCTCCCATGTGATTGGCTGATTAGAAATTTGTGTTACCAAGCAATTGAACAGGTGTACCTAATAAAGTGGCTGGAGAGTGCATATATATATATTGATGTTTGGGGTAATTAACTCAATGGTGTAGTGTTTTCCAGTGAGTTCAGTCCACAGCAGAAATACTGTTTTAGGGTTGGTTGACCCACTTTTGTTCACAAAGAATTTACGTGTTCTACAAAACAAATGGCTGCCCTTGCAGGGATTTCAATGACCACTTCAACCTCCCAGATTTCCTTTGCAGCACCAATGCTTAGGACTTAAAATGGTTGTAAACCCTTACATATCCTCTGTGACATGACTGGCCTCCAGTGATACAC
Source organism: Staurois parvus (assembly GCF_062004578.1). Taxonomy (NCBI): domain Eukaryota; kingdom Metazoa; phylum Chordata; class Amphibia; order Anura; family Ranidae; genus Staurois; species Staurois parvus. Next base: position 10,383,480 of record NW_028318099.1, read on the forward strand.
AGGGATGAAACCAATCCTTCTAAATAAGTTGTACCCGTCTATCTACAGTATTCTCTTCTCTACATCCATTAAAATTTCTGATTTTAAAAAGCTATTCGGAGTGCAGAAACCTCAAATTACACTCTTCAGTGCTCAAGGAAGAGAGCTCTGAGAGCTGATTGGAGCGAAGAGACACACCTCCTCCACACAGTTCACGGAACAGAACTGAGACTGTCAATCTGCTGGAGGTCCCTCCCCTGTCACCATTTTTCTCTTGGTGTCAGAAAAACTTGTCAGAAGTGATTCATGCTGATAGCAGAGAAATGAAGCAACAGACAAAAATGACACTTAATGCTCTTAATTGAGACAAATACACACTACAGACCAATATGGTTTGTTCATATTTCATGTCTGATGTTTACAACCACCTTAAACTTAGACCTCTGGTTGGTCCATCAGACTCACTAGGGCCGGCCATACATGGGTCGAAAATCGACCGATTTTTCGTCTGAAAATCGGACCTAAGAATAATCAGCTGATTTTCGCTCTATTAGTGGGCCAATGGCACTGGCTGAGTTTCGTGATTCCTCCCCTTTTCGGTGATCGGCCATGTTGGAAAATTCGTGAAAAACGACCAATTTTTGACTCAATGATGGTCAAATCGTACGATTGTTTTTCCGAAAAGAATATGTGCATGAGCTATAAACTGGAAGAAACAGGTTTTTTTTGCATGTTATATGGGGTGAACTTTATTACGTGGTCAGTCGATTTTCAAAATCAATGATGGCAACATTGGATTACCAAGCGAACGACGTTTCCGATGAAAAATCGTTCGGAATTTGAATTATGTATGGCCTGCATAACACTACTACAGTATATTCACATACAGCTTTGTAATGCTCTCTCAGTTCTCTGCTACTCTTATAGCAGAGAGTTGTTTTTTCAGCTCAGAACCAATACTCTGGATCCCCTCATTCATCATTTGGGTTTATATTTTATTATTTTTATTTCAATAAAAGGTGATAAAGAATTATGAGGGAGTTCAGCACAGGGGAAAAATATATATACAATAATATATTTATATATACAGTCCATAATTCTTTATCACCCTTTTATTGAAATATTTATTCAAGGTTCTTTTGTTTTAATTATGGTTCTTTACTTGCTATAAAAAGCAGATGCTGATGATTATTTCTCATTTCTCATCTAGTTATTTTGTTAATGAGCCCTCCCACAGGGCATCTTCCCAATAACTTGAAGACAATTATGGCAACTTGACGGATGATCACATTCGGCTTCACTCCTCTCAAGATGGAATTGTCCACTTTATGTGGAGTTCTGTCATTGTTATCTATTGTTACTAAGTGTTGTTTTTTTCTTCAATTGCTCACCTGCTTTATCCATGCCTTAATAAAGAAATTGCAGGCAGGTTATAGCATTGATGCTAAATGGTTCTGTCAGCGTTTTGAAAGTGACTTTTCATCCTCTATAATATTGGTGGAACTAGACCCATGGTGTGTGCTCTCTGACAGCAAGGGGATTAAATGGATATTGGATAATAAAGAGAGTGTTTTTATCGTCCGTTAGAGCATCACAGAGCCTGCGCACGCAGCCACACTGCCAGAATCTCTCAGCAGAAATTTTGCAAGAACAACAAGCCCAGGGCTGTTTACATTCTTTATTTGCATACGAGATCAGCTTAGTACCACACCAGACCTAAATCAGTATAAGTCTTCATGCCTCATTTCCTGACAGGCAGCTCTGAGCGCTCTGTCCCCAAGATGCCCAAATGAGCGGCTCCCTATCACAAGCATCCCAGTTCCATTACACTTTATCTAATTTATTGGTTTCTATTTTTCATGCTGGGGATTTAGTATATCTGAAAACCGCTGGGCTTGCAGCTCACGTATTAACCCCTTTATGGTGTATTTCATTCTGTGACGGCTCAGCAGTGGATGGGATGACAGGATCAAGAAATATTGGAGATCCTGCACCACAAAATAAATGATATTTTCATGCAAAAGTGGGTTTTCATCAGTAAGAATTGAAAAAGAGAATTGGTATTTCTCAAATGGTGGATCTGTGTTATCTGCAGCTATGCCAGCCTCACAGGTGTGTCCAATTAACCAAATATTGTCAGTGATCCCCTAATTAAGGAAGAATGTAATATGAAATCTGAAATACAGATACTGTATATAAATTGTCTTATCTGCCAAAGGACTGGTACTTCTTTCTAGCCTTTTTTTATTTTTTACACCTTTGCCTGACAGCACAGCCAGGGGGTGACAGCACTTTCTTTGTTAGTGGTAATGAGTAAAGTGGTGTAACCTCTCCACTGTAAACTTGGAGAGAGGACAATAAAGGAGAAGCAGCATTCTGATAAGACATCAGCTCTGCTCATTCTACTCTGTCCTCCTGTTTGTATGTTTCCTGTGAACTCACTGGCATTCATCAGAGCTTGATTAGCCATTAAAGTAATGCTGTCAAAGGCTGATATCAATGTAGAATCTCTTATGTTACTTGTATTTAAAATACAAGTAATTACATTCAAAGGAATGCAAACTACTGAAATTGATTTTATATAACTAAAAACAATAAATGCCTGCATTGACCACTGGTTCTATAATTATTCAGTAATACAATTCTTGTGTGGAACCAGCGTTGGTTCCCCCTTTCATGTAATATGGCTGCTCTACCTACAGACCTGAGATGACATCATTCAATCTGTGTCTTTATGTGTTGGTTGCTGAGTAGAATTTATTACAAGAAGCATGCTTTGGGAGATCTGTGAGATTTTCCCATAGAAGAGCAAGTGGCACAAAATGTAAAGAGTATAGAGGCCGTGGCAACTTAATGGCAGGTGTATGGTGACAATAAATTAACAAAATATCTCCTGCAATGAGAACCAAGTTGCTTTCAAAAACAAAGATCAGCCTCGATCAAAAGTGTTTCCATTTTCACAGTAGGAAAAGCTTCTTGTGTAATAATGAATGCATTCAACCACAGGAAGTCATTACCATCACCCAGGTTGTCAGAAACCAGGGGTGGACTGACCATTTGTAAACTCAGGCACTGCCCGAGGGCCCGGGGTCAGTAGGGGACCTCATGAGATGCCCCTGGTACCTTTTTCATAGGCTTTTTTGAGTTTTGCCCGGGGGCCTCATGAGTTGTCAGTCCGCCCCTGTCAGAAACACAAGCAAAGCGGTACATAGTTAGTAATTCTCAACTCATCTAAGGTTAGCCCTACTGCATGATAGCCATGGCATATGTGCTGGCATCATAGAAAGACTGTGATCTCCTGACTTCCTCAAACCAGTTACCATCCACACTGCCTAGATTATTGCATTTCCTTGTCCAATAATGACTGGCCCACCAGTTTTAACCTTTTTCAGAAGCCCAGAACTCCCAGATGTGATTGATTTACAGCCCTATTTACCTCAAAGTGCATAACATTTTGCTATCCTACTGATGCCATTAAATGTATACTTGGTGCATTTACCTATATTTGTTATCCAACAAACACTTCAGACCAAGGCATTGTATGAGGACACGGGTCTCTAGTATTTAGCATACTCTTTTGTCTGTCAGCAAATCTAAGTAAAACCTCACTTACATGGTCAGCCTAAACTAAATCTAAACTCTAATTAGATGACTTTTAGCTTACTAAAGTAATGTGTATCATAAACAATTGTCATTTTTTTCATAAAATAAAGTTTCCACCTATTTTTATACTTTTGTTGGATCTCACTTCTACATATCTCCTTAAGCCTTTTGCGAGAGTTTAGCAAGCAATGGGATTATGGGAGTCCCAGTATATATGGCAAAAAAAAAACCCTTTGCAAATCGTCGAATTTACTTTGGTAGATATATAGATTATCATCATCTGGGATGGCCAACAAAACCTAGTAAAATAATTTGTTGCCTATTGTAACAACAATCCCTTTGGACTTTGTTTTACCTATGTCCTAGATGCACGTAAACTTGCCTTTCTGGATCTAGAAGTAGGTCATGATAATACCAAAATCCATGCTAAAAATTACAAGAAATTGACTGTGGGGAACTCCTTATTGCATTTTGAAAGCTGCCATTACCCAAAATGGACCAAAAACATCCCCAAGGGGCAATTCTGCCACCTTAGACAGAATTGTACTAGGACAGCAGATTATATAGAGCAGAGCTCCACTCTAAAAGAAACATTTCTTGAAAGGAGTTATCTCGAAACCCCTAATCCATCAAGTCTATACTCTTTCCTTAATGGAAAACCTGAACAGAAATAGAAGGAAGCCTTTGATTGTTCAACCAAATTCATAACCAGATTCCACTATAAATATCGAAAAATGGAACATATTCTGAAAAGATATTGGAACATATTACTAGAAGATCCACATTTAAAACCTATTCTTTCCGACAGACCTCGCGTGACATAGAAAAGGGCCCCTAACTTAAAAAATAAGAGCCCAAGTATATTGCAATCTAATACTGTATCCTCTTCCTAGGTGTGCTTCAATCCTCTCCTTCATACAACATGGTAAAAAGGAGTTTACAGCTAAAGGAAAAACATTTAAGCTAGATGAATTTTATAATTGTAATGAATATTATGTAGGGCGCGCTTGTTGGAGCCCAACCTCTGTAGCTGTAGGATAAAGGTGTCAGATGGATATCAGGGATGGATGGATGGATTGGAGCAGTAACACTGAGGCAGCTCTTCTTAGAGTGGAAGCAAGGCTTTAATGCAGTAACAAGAAAAACAAGAAAAAGAGAGGAAGGCGCCTCTAAGTGCAGTATTGACAATTTATTTAGTAAACAATGGATAAATTGCACTTACAAGATAATGCATTTCGGAGCATGCTCAAACCTGAAGTCTAAAGAAGGAGCCTATTGAGCATGCTCCGAAATGCCTTACCGCCCCCCTTCACCTTCTACATCTGACTCTGCTCTCTAAGCTTCATTTTGATGCACAGGCACATCCTGGACTCTACTTCCTGATCTTATAGACAGAGTTTGCTGCTGGATGGCTGGATGTCCCACCTGGATCTTATTACATCACACGATGAGTCTTTTTAACTATTTATCTTGTAAGTGGGAGAGGTGGGAGCCAGAGAGCAGGAATGTATGTATACCTGAGAGAGCCAGGAGGCTGAATATTTGTATAATTTGTTTTGATAGTGGATAGTCCTGCATGGGAAACATGTTATGGAACTTTCCTTTAAATGAAATTGGGCTAAAAGGCCCTTAAAAAAAGAAGGAAGCGAGTGGCTGTGTGCTGTAAAGCTCTACACTTGATGCTAGTTCCCACTATATATATTCGCTATATTGCCAAAAGTATTGGGATGCCTGCCTTTATGTGCACATGAACTTTAATGGCCCCCCAGTCTTAGTCCGTAGGGTTCAATACTGAGTTGGCCCACCCTTTGCAGCAATAACAGCTTCAACTCTTCTGGGAAGGCTGTCCACAAGGTTTAGGAGTGTGTCTATGGGAATGTTTGACCAATCTTCCAGAAGAGCATTTGTGCGGTCAGGCACTGATGTCGAACAAGAAGGCCTGGCTCGCAGTCTCCGCTCTAATTCGTCCCAAAGGTGTTCTTTCGGATTGAGGTCAGGACTCTGTGCAGGCCAGTCATGTTCCTCCACCCCAAACTCGCTCCTCCATGTCTTTATAGAACTTGCTTTGTGCATTGGTGCGCAGTCATGTTGGATCAGGAAGGGGCCATCCACAAACTGTTCCCACAAAGTTGGGAGCATGAAATTGTCCAAAATGTCTTGGTATGCTGATGCCTTAAGAGTTCTCTTCACTGGAACTAAGGGGTCAAGCCCAACCCCTGAAAAACAGCCCCACACCATAATCCCCCTTCCAGCAATCTTTACACTTGGCATAATGCAGTCAGGCAAGTACCATTCTCTTGGCAATTGCCAAACACAGACATGTCCATCGGATTGCCAGACAGAGAAGCGTGATTGGTCATTCCAGAGAACACATCTCCACTGCTCTAGTGGAGTCCAGTGGCAGCGTGCTTTACACCACTACATCTGACGCTTTGCATTACACTTGGTGATGTAAGGCTTGGATGCAGCTGCCTGGCCATGGAAACCCATTCCATAAAGCTCTCTATGCACTGCTGTTGTGCTAATTTGAAGGCCACAAGAAGTTTGGAGATCTTTAGCTATTGACACTTGAGACAGTTGGCAACTTCTGTGCACTCTGCGCTTCAGCATGCGCTGACTCCGCTCCGTCATTTTACAGTGCCTACCACTTTGTGGCTGAGTTGCTGTTGTTCCCAGTTGCTTCCACTTTTTTATAATAACACTAACATAACAGCTGACCAGTAGTAGCAAGAAAATTTCACGGATGGACTTATTGCACATGCGGCAAGCTATCATGGTACCACGCTTCAATTCACTGAGCTCCTGAGAGTGACCTATTGTTTCACAAATGTTTGTAGAAGCAGTCTGCATGCCTACATGCTTGATTTTATACACATGTGGCCATGGAGGTGATGGAACACCTGAATCATATGATTTGCAGGGGTGTCCCAATACTTTTGGTAATTTAGTGTATATGTTGTAAAACACCATCCTTATACCATATTTTTCGCTCCATAAGACGCACTTTTTTCCCCCAAAAAGGAGGGAAAATGTCAGTGCGTCCTATGGAGCGAATATGGAGCGGCCGACCCGGTATTTCTGCCGCCGACACCTTGTCAGAATACTGGGCCGGCCGCTCAGCTCTTCTCTGCAGCAGGACCTTACCTGTTCCTTGGTCCAGCGCTGTACATTCTTCCTGTGCCGGCATCTTTAGTGTGGGCACCCGGCTGTGTCCCAGAAGACGCCGAGTCATTCACAAAGTGCAGCGCTTCTCGCGCATGCGCAGTGGACACCCGGCTGTTACAGTAAAGGGAGGACAACTCCGCGGAAGTGGGAGCGGGTACCTGTCAAATTCAGGTACCTGCTCCCCCTCCCTCCCCAAAGGTCCACAGTCTCTGCTCATCTCCTGTACTGTCTGCAGTCTCTTGGTCATCCCCTGTACTGTCTGCAGTCTCTGGTCATTCCCTGTACTGTCTGCAGTCTCTGGTCATCTCCTGTACTGTGTCCACAGTCTCTGCTCATCTCCTGTACTGTCTGCAGTCTCTTGGTCATCCCCTGTACTGTCTGCAGTCTCTGGTCATTCCCTGTACTGTCTGCAGTCTCTTGGTCATCTCCTGTACTGTCTGCAGTCTCTGGTCATCTCCTGTACTGTGTCCACAGTCTCTGGTCATCTCCTGTACTGTGTCCACAGTCTCTGGTCATCCCCTGTACTGTCTGCATGAATGAATGCTACAGTATAAATAGAATTGAAAACAACTTTTGAATCACATTAACAAGTTAAAGCTTAATTGAGATTTTACTGATTGGACTTAAATTTACTTTAACAACCCCAAGTCAGCTGCTAACGTAAATTGGAAATTGATTTACCATATTGGCTTTGAGTAATACATTGTAATACAATATATTGCTAAATCACTGAACAGAGATTAAATTATTCCTTACATTTACTGTTTTAATCTGTTTTTCTTTCTGCATGTCCACCCAGAAAAAGATAAAAGCACAATCTGCATTCTGGAATGTGCTATTACTTGTGCATTTCCACTGTCCAGAATAAAATGAACACATTCTTAAGTTGTTACTTAATGTTCTGGAACCGGCTATGATAAGCTGTAATAGCACATCTCAATCATGCACATATGGAAAAGTCAACTTGGTATAATTAAGCTTCTTTTCTTTTATTTTTTCCTTCTATTTTTGTTCTCCCTTGTTGAGCACATTTGCTTCTCCTTCTGAGGCATAACATTTTTTTTCAGTGTCCAGTAAAATGCACCAAACACTCACAAAGTATTAAATAGGAGATTTTAATTGTCTAAACAAGATTTGCCTTTTATGGAACTTTATGGACTTCAGTGAGTTAATGTTATGCGAAGATCTCAAATTCTACCTTAAGTTAAAGTAGTACTAAAGGCCAAATCAAAAATGTAATATATGATGCAGTCTGTCACTAGCATTAAAGAGGATGTTCACCCTCCACCATGCCCCCCATTATTTTTTTAAAGCCCTACTTATCTGGTGGTGAGGTCTGCTAAGTTTAGATATTCACAGACCCATTGGTTTCGGCTGTCCGGCTGAGATCCTCTTCTCTTCTGGCAGAGCTCAATCCTGTGCCGTCATGGTTTCCTGTGATGTCATCAATAGGTTTCTGGCTGTTCTGGGTTGAGCCAGCATGCTTCCCGATGACACACTGACAGGCCAACCCTCTCCTTTCCTTAATGAAAGGCTATGCAAAGGTAGGAAAGTGCAAGTCATTTGCCTAGACAAATGACATGCAACCATGAGGGTGGGCGGGCTGGACATTTTATTAAACAAAAAAAAAGGTAAATAAAGAAAAAAAAAACCCACAACAGTCCTATTCCTGCAGAGGACTGGAGGAGGAATGGAGAAGAGGGACCGTGTATTGGTGGGTGAAGATCCACTTTAAGAAAGCAGTATTTGTTCTGTTGTTATTTTCCAAATACCTTTTAGTCCCGGTTCACATACATGCAAACTGGATGCATTTTGAACAGCATACGATTCGCATGGCATGTCAACCAAAAGCCTTTTCTATGGAGCCGATTCACATACAGTATATGTGGGCCAGCCACAGTTTGATTTCAAAATGAGTCTGTTTTGATTTTCATCCCAGTTCAGGTGCAATTCCCAATGTCATACACTTTAACAATTCTTAGCTGAATTGTACCTAAACCTCTGAATGAATTCATACAGGACAGGGCTGAAACTGCGCTGCAAGCTGGCCCCACACATATGTGAACCCAGGCTGGCAGACCAAGCTGTGCAGAAGTGGAAACTAAAGGGTTGAGACAAACTATTTCACATGGTTGCCCACAATGGTCAGCTTTTACAAATATAGCTTTGCCTTTTTAAAATATAATACATATCCCCTTAACAAAAGACATCAGTATAAGCCTGCAAAGATGACCTACTACAGAGTGGTATGCAGGCAGATTTCTGGATGCATTGCGGGATTGCTGGAGGATTGTAACCCAGATCACTGGGAAAGCTATGTCTGACCCAGAGGCAGACTGACAACTCATGGGGCCCCCGGGCAATAGGGTATCATGGGGCCCTTGTGTCCTTGCCCACACTCAAAGCATACCCAAAAAAGCCTATAAAAGGTACCAGGGGCATTTCAAGGGGCCGCCTACTGACCCCGAGCCCTCAGGCAGTGCCTGAGTACCTGAATGGTCAGTCCGCCCCTGGTCTGACCTTACCCATTTGGAAGTCAGACATAGAGGTAAGAGGCTCTATTGAGGGGTGGTGAAATGCACTGGTGGAACACACGTTTTCTTAGAATATGCACGGCAGGCATGCATGTAAATGGATGCATGTGATAACACAATAACAACACGTCATTTATGAAGAAGATTATGGACTGTGCTAATTTCAAGGATTTGAGTTTCATATTGACTATGTATACTGTATACAATATATCTAGTGATTTGACACAGTGGGATCCAACAATTAGTATTTACTTGTTGCACTATACTTTGAAGGTTTATATTGTCTATAGAGCAGCGGTTCTCAACCTGGGGGTCGCGACCCCTTTGGGGGTCGAACGACCATTTCCCAGGGGTCGCCTAAGACCATCGGAAAACACATATTTCCGATGGTCTTAGGAACCGAGACACCGCTCCTGTCTCCGGCGATGTGTTGGCGGGATATGCTGCCCCTGTCACCGCCTCCTCGCCGCTGATTGGCCACCGGAACTGTAGCTCAGGAGAGGCACACAGGCGGCCAATCACCGGCGAGGAGGTGGAGCTTGGAGAGGAGGAGCCGAGCGGCAGCGCGCGGAGATCAAAGAAGATGGAGGGAGCTGCAGGAGCGAGTGAAGAGAGAGTCCAGAGAAGGAAGACAGCTGACAGGTAAGTGCAAATTTTGCTGCTGCAGCCAGGTATGCAGGCTGTAGATGGGAGAGGGAGAGAGCGAGCCCAGGCTGGAGCAGGAGTCAGCAAGGTAAGTATCATTGGTGTCAGTGGGAGGGATAGTGCCCCATCATTTGTGTCACTAATACCAACGATGGGGCACTATTCCTCCCCCCACTGACACCAACGATGAGACACTATTCCTCCCCTCACTGACACCAACGATAAGGCACTATTCCTCCCCCCACTGACACCAACGATGGGGCACTATTCCTCCCCCCACTGACACCAACGATGGGGCACTATTCCTCCCCTCACTGACACCAACGATGGGGCACTATTCCTCCCCCCACTGACACCAACGATGGGGCACTATTCCTCCCCCCACTGACACCAACGATGGGGCACTATTCCTCCCCCCACTGACACCAACGATGGGGCACTATTCCTCCCCCCACTGACACCAACGATGGGGCACTATTCCTCCCCCCACTGACACCAACGATGGGGCACTATTCCTCCCCCCACTGACACCAACGATGGGGCGCTATTCCTCCCCCCACTGACACCAACGATGGGGCGCTATTCCTCCCCCCAATGACACCAACGATGGGGCGCTATTCCTCCCCCCACTGACACCAACGATGGGGCGCTATTCCTCCCCCCACTGACACCAACGATGGGGCGCTATTCCTCCCCCCACTGACACCAACGATGGGGCGCTATTCCTCCCCCCACTGACACCAACGATGGGGCGCTATTCCTCCCCCCACTGACACCAACGATGGGGCGCTATTCCTCCCCCCACTGACACCAACGATGGGGCGCTATTCCTCCCCCCACTGACACCAACGATGGGGCGCTATTCCTCCCCCCACTGACACCAACGATGGGGCGCTATTCCTCCCCCCACTGACACCAACGATGGGGCGCTATTCCTCCCCCCACTGACACCAACGATGGGGCGCTATTCCTCCCCCCACTGACACCAACAATGGGGCGCTATTCCTCCCCCCACTGACACCAACGATGGGGCGCTATTCCTCCCCCCACTGACACCAACGATGGGGCGCTATTCCTCCCCCCACTGACACCAACGATGGGGCGCTATTCCTCCCCCCACTGACACCAACGATGGGGCGCTATTCCTCCCACTGATACCAACGATGGGGCGCTATTCCTCCCACTGATACCAACGATGGGACACTATTCTTCCCACTGACATCAGTGATAGGGCGCTAGTCCTCCCACTGCAAAATTACAGTTATGAAGTAGCAACGAAAATAATTTTATGGTTGGGGGTCACCACAACATGAGGAACTGTATTAAGGGGTCGCGGCATTAGAAAGGTTGAGAACCACTGCTATAGAGGGTCATTTTAGGTGGGCTAGTAGACTTAAATGCACTTTACATAATTACCAAATTAGGCTTCGTTCACATATACGGTATTCATTTTTCATTTGATGCTTTCTCCAGTGCTTTTTGCAGTTTGTTTTGCGTTTTTCTACAAACGTTTTTGACACGTTTTGTTCAGCTTTTTTTTTTTTTCTTAAAGTGGAATTTTGTTTTGCTGCTGCGCAGAATAAAAATGTGAAAAGCAAAAATGTGGCAAAAACGTACTACCATGCATTTCAGCACCTTCTCTATTGAACTCTATTGTAGCAAAAATGCTGCTTTTTGCTTTTAAAAAAGTACCTGACCCTTTCCAAAAACACAGCAGTTCAAAAAAGAATAGATGTGTACATGTTCTATAGGGAACCATGTTAAATGGACTGTAGTGCGTTTCTGCAAAAAGCACTAAAAAACACATTGGTTTGAACGGAGCCCAAAAGTCTAACTCCAGCTAACAGGAGTTCTTTTGAGGATAAAGATTTTACCTAAATCAATAAAAGTTTAACAATTTTGACCGCTTCCCCCCTTAAGTATTAAACAGTTTGTCTCAATCTCTTTTGCTGGACCTCTTTTGCTGGACAGCTTGGTCCATTAAAGGGAATTGAAAAATAATCAACAGGTAAAACTGGTTCATCAGGTAAAAGAATTACAGGGAGAAGTCAGAAAAATATAGACTGCTTTGTAAATACAAATGACAGGTTGCATCATATACTCCATATAATTTTTGATTTTGGCTTTAGTACCACTGTAAGAAATTATTAATTTATAGAGAGAGTTAGCCTACTTGCTGTGTAAAAAAAAATGAATTAACTCATGTGCTACCGCTATCCTATACCTCAACTAACTTAGTACAAACAAAAGCTGCTGCAGGCACAATAATATGTTCCCACTTCAAACAGTGAGTTAAATAATAAATTAGTGCTGCGCTGCTCTCTTAACACCAAAATCTTACTTTCACAATCAAAATTCACTTCACTATATCAGGAAAAAAAAGATACCAAAATTCTTATTCAGTACTTGTATAAAAACAGCCTACTGAATGGCAGGCCACCGCCATCTAATTTCCATTTTTAAGTACTGCATCTAACACCATTTCAATGGGTTACATATAGTTAGTTAGACACTCTCATATAGTAGAGTCATTTATTTATTGCAGTTACTTATATAGCGCCATCAATTTACGCAGAGCTTTACATATATATTGTACATTCACATCAGTCCCTAACCCTCAAGGGGTGTACAATCTAAGGTCCCTAACTCACATTCATATACAAGGGCCAATTTAGACAGGATCCAATTAACCTACCAGCATGTCTTTGGAGTGTGGGAGAAAACCAGAGTAACCGGAGGAAACCCACGCAGTCACAGGGAGAACATGCAAACTCCAGGCAGGAGGTGCCGTGGTTGGGATTTGAACCATTGACCCTAGTACTGCCAGGTGGAAGTGTTAACCATTTAGCCACTGTGCTGCCCATAGACTCTATCACAACATGCACAAATGCAGTATTTTATTGACATACGGTTACAGACCAGAAGTGACATCACCTGGCTCCACCCAGTGAAAATTGATTGTAAAAGTGAGATTTTGGTATTGGTAGAGCAGCGCAACATTATTATTTAAAACTACTTGTTGAGTAGTCTCGGTTTTCATCCAGATACTGCTGGGCTGCACTAGAGCCTGAGCCTGGAATGTATCCTCTGGTGATTCTGTTAGCAACTAGCTAGAAATTGCATGTCACACCTGAAGTCGCTCCAGTGCGAAACAGGGCTTAGAATGCTAAAGAATAATTTGTAAACACACTATTACCAAACATTACCTTAGGAAGTAATTCATTATTATACATTCCTTTGCATGCTGATTTGCAAAAAAATCTGTAAACATAAGTGAATCATGTGAAAAAAGCAGTCTATTAAGAACAGAAGACTTGAGTTGACATACAGTTGTATTCCAAAGTTTGCATACCCAGGCAAAAATCGTGATATTTTTGGCATTTATATTGAAAAATATAGAAAATGAAGTATTCCAAGAATTAGTCCTGGTAACGTTAGCTGTGTAAAGTCACGTTCAAAATTCTATGGTACGTTTCCTTGAATGGTCTACAGCTGGCCTGAGTCTGTCTTATCATTCTGGTGGGAACCGGCCAAATCTACAGAAAAGCTGCATCCATCCGGGTACCAGGCCATGAGGGATATCCTGACCAGATCTGACCAGACCAGGATGATGATACAGGAGGTCCAGTGATATTTCACACAAATGCGCATAAAGATTGCGTATCTGGTGAGTGCGCAGTCTTTATATTTTATCACCTGATGGTCCTTTACATTGGACGTCTGAAGATCATCCTGGATCTTAAGAGCACTCCTTCATTGGACTGTACCACTTTCCTCACCTCATAGCCACCATTCAGTGGCGTTACTAATTCACAGTCACCGTTTATTATTGTGTATTATCGGTGTTTTATCCATTATTTTGTCTAGATATATAGCGCTGCACCTCCCTCCCTTTTTACATATATTGAAAATATGACTGATCATGCCAAAAAACTGTAATTTGTTTAAGGATAGTGATCATTTGAAACCCTTTATTATCATATAGTTGTTTGGCTCCTTTTTAAACCAGAATAACAGAAATAACCCAAATAGCCCTGATTAAAAGTTTCTATATCCTGGAATGTTTGGCCTTGGTACAGGCACACAAGGTTTCACACACAGGTTAAAATGGCAATTAAAGGTTAACTTCCCAGAAATGTGGATTTTTTATTTTAGTTAGTGTTGGTGTTTAAATAGTCATTGAGTTTTTAGCTCTGATGTGGATACATTGAGCATGCCAGATTCTGAACCATAGGGAGCAGAAAAGAACTGTCAAAAGACCTGCGTAACAAGGTAATTTGAACTTTATAAAGATGGAAAAGGTTATAAAAAGATATCCAAATCCTTGAATATGCCAGTGAGTACTGTTCAATCACATTAAGAATTAGAAAATTTGGGGATCTCTTGATACCAAGTCATGGTCAGGTAAACCAAGAAAGATTGCAGCCCCAACTGGCAGAAGAATTGTTTGTGATACAAAGAAAAACCAACAGGTAACCTCTGGGGAAATACAGGCTGCTCTGGAAAAAGATGGTGGGGTTGTTTCAAGGAGCACAATATGATGATACTTGAACAAAAATGAGCTGCATTGTCAAGTTGCTAGCAAGAGTCACCTTTACTGTGCCAATGCCACAAAAAAGTTACAATATGCCTGACAACGCCTTGACATGCCTCACAGCTTCTGGAACACTGTAATCTGAAGTGACAAGACCAAAATAGAGCTTTATAGTCACAAGCATAAGCGCTATGTTTGGAGAGGGACCAACAAGGACTATAATGACAAGAATACCATGCCTACTGTGAAACATGGTGGTGCCTCACTGATGATTTGAGGGTGAGTGAGTTCTAAAGACATGGGGAATTTTGTGAACATGTATGGCAAGATGAATGCAGCATGTTATCAGAAATACTTGCAAGCAGTTTGCATTCTTCTGCATGGAAAATGCACATGGGACACTCATAGACTCTCCAGCAGAACAATGACCATAAGCACAAGGCCAAGGTGACCCTTTAGTGGTTACAGCAGAAAAAAGTTAAGGTTCTGGTTTTGCCATCACAGTCTGCTGACCTTAATTTCATTGAGCCACTCTGGGGAAACCTCAAACATGCGGTTCATGCAAAACGACCAAAGACTGCATGACTTGAAGGCATTTTGCCAAGATGAATGGGCAGCTATACTACGTGCAAGAATTCTGGGCCTCATAGCCAACTATTACAAAAGACTGCATGCTGTCATTGCTGCTAAGGGGGGCAATAAACAGTATTAAGAACTTTTGTTTTATGATTTTGCCATCTGTTATAACCTATATTTGAATATGTGTCCCATAAGAAATAAAATGAATGTGTTTTGCCTGCTCGCTCATGTTTTCTTTAAAAAATGTACATATTGTACTAATTCTCCAAGGGTGTGCAAACATTTGAGGACAACTGTAGCTAAGTGTCCTAGACCCAAGCACACTGGTAGAATTTATTAACCTAAACGCTAATCTCTTTTACTTTATGCTTTTGTTTAAATCTGAAAATTATCTTAACAGAAGGAAAAGACTGATAGAGTGCACTGGATGATGAATATGTTTAATTGTGCAAAGCAAAGAGCTCCTGAATCCTCCTTGTGTTACATTTTGTAGATTAATCAGAAAAATCTCTAAGCTAGAGGTCACGTCATAAAAGAATGTTGGCATTCACGGCAGGTTTCCAGCAGCAATAAAGATTAACACAACATTTTATTTGCTCGCTATATTGTGGATTTGTTTTCTTCTGTGAACCGTCTAATTAAACAGAGATAAAGAAGAAACCAGCACTCAGCTCTGGCACCTATCATATGGCCCAGCAGCTACAGATGTGAAAAATCATTTAGTTACATTAGTTTTAGAGCAATACAAAAATCTATTATTTTATCTGATTATGTTTTCATTTAAAAAAACTAAAAAAAAATGTAAATATTTTTTACACAGAACTAACAAAGGTACCTGAACAAACACGTCCCCACACATGGGTGCCTCAGGCACATGGCCTATGTTTATCATCTGGTGCCTCATGTCTACTGAGACCTTTGATAAAGAATGTCCTTCTGACTGTCAAGAGTGACATGCCCTGCTGTATACAAAAAGCACAGAATGAAGTGATATCCAACCCGATGCTGCATAATTTCAGTATAATGTCAATCAGTAGAGAACCAGCAGATGGAAAACAGAAGCATGTCAATTGTCAGGTAAGTAAACACTGACAGCCAATGAAAGGATGACAATGACCACTTAACACCCATGTTATGAGGACTCCAGCCACCTATATTGAGGTGCAACTCATCACTGACCACAAACATTAAAGGAAACAATTATCACTGACCACCAACAAAAAGGGGCATTCCACCAATATTTACCACTTACCACTGACCAGGGGTGGACTGACAACTCATGGGGCCCCTGTGTCCTTGCCCAAACTAAAAAAAGCCTATGAAAAAGGTACCAGGGGCATCTCATGGGACCCCCTAACGACCCCGGGCCCTCGGGCAGTGCCCGAGTTTCCAAATGGTCAGTCCGCCCCTGCCACTGACTGAAAATATTTGCGTGTTACATAGTCCTGATCTCTGCACTCCACATGTATTTTTGTCATAGTTGCCAACATTTAAAAAAAAATTTCAGGGATACTTTTTTTTACTGTATGTCCATAAAACCAGTGTAGGCAGAGCGATATGTAAATAGGGGGGGCATCAATTGTGGGCGTGGCTTGAAGGTAAAAATATGGGGGGTGCAGAGCGCGCTGTACCACAAAGTGGGTGTGGCTTAAATTACGCTACATGTTGAGTGTGGCTTAAAGGGGTGTGGTTAAATAGAGTCTGAGATTTTCTTGGGCTCCCTCATACAATTTTGCTCTCCACCCCAACAGCCCAAAAAACAAATTAACACACACATAGATTTACCTAAATAAAAAAAAAATAATAATATAAACATAAAGAACTGGTCCACTCTCCAGTGATTGGTTGCTAGAGGTTACAGCACATTACCTCTCACTGATTGGTTGCTAGAGGTTACTGCCGTTAGTATAGGGGAGGGTCAGAGACTGCAGGAGTAGTACAGGAGATGGTCAGAGACTGCAGACATAGCACAAGGGATAGACAGAGTACATGATGCTTCACCACAAATGTCACAGTATGTTCCACCATAAATATCACAGAATGCTCCACCATAAATATCACAGATGCTCCACCATAAATATTACAGCATGCTCCACCATAAATATCCCAGATGCTCCACCATAAATATTACAGAATGCTCCACCATACATATCACAGATGCTCCATCATAAATATCCCAGATGCTCCACCATAAATTTTACAGATGCTCCACCATAAATATCACAGATGCTCTACCATAAATATCTCAGGGACATAAATAGTCCGGGACAAATCCAAAAATCCATGCGTTTTCCCGGCACGAGGACTGTTTGTGGCAGATCTCCGAAATCCGTGAGTGTCCCGGGCATTTCGGGACTGTTGGCAACTATGTAGTGTATATTAAACACACCTGCATACAATAGGTTGTACATTACATACAGTTGTGGCCAAAATTATTCAACCCCCAATGCTGTAAAGGGGTTTAGGGACTATAGTGTACATTTGGAATTGTATTCAGAATCAAATCCTACAAGGACGTTGTAACTACCCAAATGCAACTAAAATGACATCAATTGTTTATGTAATACAGTAGTAAATGGTTCTTATGTGGTTTCTTCATTGCCACAATTATTCAACCCCTTAAAGACTACCACTCTGAAGAACAGAGGTTCATACAGGTGCTTTCCATCAGGTATTGAAAACACCTGTGGATGTCACCGAGCAGCAATCAAGCATAATAAGCACCAATTAGGCAGCTTTAAAATGACTGTGATACTCAGCTCCTTCTAGACATTTACTGGTGTGGTTACAAACATGGTGAAGGCAAGAGAATGGTCCAGGAAGACAAGAGAAGAGGTGATTTCTCTTCACAGGAAGGGCAATGGCTATAAGAAGATTGCAAAGATGTTAAACATACCAAGAGACACCTTAGGAAGCATCATTCGCAAATTCAAGGCAAAGGGCACTGTTGAAACGCTACCTGGTCGTGGCAGAAAGAAGATGCTGACTTCGACTGCTGTGCGCTACCTGAAGCGTAGAGTGGAGAGAAGTCCCCGTGTGACTGCTGAGGAACTGAGAAAAGATTTGTCAGATGTGGGTACAGAAGTTTCAGCCCAGACAATAAGACGCACACTGCGTAATGAAGGCCTCCGTGCCAGAACTCCCAGGCGTACCCCCTTGCTGTCTCCAAAGAATAAGAAGAGTCGACTGCAGTATGCCAAAAGCCATGTGGACAAACCACAAAAGTTGTGGGATAGTGTTCTGTGGACTGATGAAACAAAATTAGAACTGTTTGGGCCCATGGATCAACGCTATGTTTGGAGGAGGAAGAACAAGGCCTATGATGAAAAGAACACCTTGCCTACTGTGAAGCATGGTGGAGGGTCAATCATGCTTTGGGGCTGTTTTGCTTCTGCAGGTACAGGGAAGCTTCAGCGTGTGCAAGGTACCATGAATTCTCTTCAGTACCAGGAGATATTGGATGGAAACGTGATGCAGTCCGTCACACACCTGAGGCTTGGGAGACGTTGGACCTTTCAACAGGACAATGATCCCAAGCATACCTCCAAGTCCACTAGAGCATGGTTGCAGAGGAAAGGCTGGAACATTTTGGAGTGGCCATCGCAGTCACCAGACTTAAATCCGATTGAGAACCTCTGGTGGGACTTAAAGAAAGCAGTTGCAGTGCGCAAGCCTAAGAATGTGACTGAACTGGAGGCCTTTGCCCATGAAGAATGGGCGAAGATACCCGTAGATCGCTGCAAGACACTTGTGTCAAGCTATGCTTCACGTTTAAAAGCTGTTATAACTGTAAAAGGATGCTGTACTAAGTACTAAGATTGAATGTCACTTGGGGGTTGAATAAAACTGATAATGCTGTGAGCACAGAAAAGACATTTGTGGTTATTTCATTATAACTGTTATGTTATATTTGTCTGACCTACAAGTGCCTCTTTAATGTAAATGTAAGCAAGATGACTGAATGATCAAAAGCAATGTCAAACTGGCCAAAACACTCAATTTCAGTGGGGGTTGAATAATTTTGGCCACAACTGTACGTGGTGAAAAGTAATATCAAATATGCTCCCCAAGGGGATATACCTGAAACTTAAAACAAAAGGAGCAAGACCAGTATACAGCCCTCAGAAGCAAAGGGACGAGAGGGGTGATTAGTAATAAATCTTATGAAAATAAATTCCATGTATAATAATGAATCCAGTTAATGAAATACACTGTTACAGTGTCAGTAGTCTCTCCTCCAAGCAAGTTCTAGAGTTTTCCTGCCAATGCTCATGTAAAACAGAAAACAGGGAGGGGGAGAGAGAGCGCCACTGTCTAAGCGTAGTAGTGATAGGAAAATCAATAAAAAAACTGGATGATAAGTATTGCACTCACATACACATGGATAAAATGCAGCATGTCAATATGTTCAGTGGAGCCATTAGTGGATGGCAACTTCTCAAGTATTCTCCAAATACTTTCTCCCTCTCTCTGCTTTCTGTACATTACATACTCCTGACTGTTGTGCTCTATATATTGTGTTGTACATTACATTGTGCTGACTACTACACTCTACACACTATATTATACATTACATAGTTCTGATTGCTGCATTCTATGTGCTGTGCTGTACGTTATATAGTCCTGACTACTGCACTGTATATGCTATGCTGTATACCTCTACACCCCATATTCCATGTTACATGTTGCATAGTCCTGACTGCTGTCCTGTACATGCTATGTTGCATTACATAGTCCTGATTGCTGTACTGTGTATGCTGCGTTGTACGGTGGGTTATGGAGCCAAGAAAAGGTACAGGTAGATAGAACACAGTATTACTATCACAGCCAGAAGATGGAGCTCCAGTCTTCTTTTTCATTTCATTAGCATGTTTACTTTTCAGCTATGCTGCACAAAAGCAAATGTTTACAGCACTGAAAACAGTCATAGCTGTGCTCCTTGTGATAGAAAACAAAACAGAGGGCACACTGACCTACTACATTATCTTTAAAATATGTCTTTATTGTGTAGAAAGGTAAGTATTATACTCACAAAGTAGGCTAAAATACAAGCTCATCGCATGGAAACAGCATAGTCCAGTCTACAGTGCATCATAGGGTAACAGGACGATGGAGTCTCAACATACTGACGCGTTTCGAGGTCTTAGCCTCTTCCTCATTGCTGACATTTTTGGCCCACTCTCTAAGCGCAGAAGCATTAAGCTTTTCTAGTATTTTGTGCTCCTTGAGACTCAGGATACTATCAGGAAATACAAGCAGAATCTTCTGTGCTGTCTATTTAGATAGCACACAGTGAGAACCCACGGGGAGCCAATATACTCCTCTCCATTGCAGTGCTTTGCAACTTCAATACACCACAGATGAGTTAGCATGTTGTGGTTTCATTCATTTTCAATGGCACCTCAACACACTAAGGCAAAACACCTCTGATGTACATTGCAAAACAAAGTAATAGGTTACCATCTGCTGTGCTGCACTGTGTCTAAAAGAATGGTACATGGTCCACTTGGCATTTTGGCAGCGCATTCAAAAGAATGGACTACCTTAACACATTGCACATTGCCGCCTGTTGGATAACACATCACAATGGACTTTTTGAGTTTTCCTTTTAAACTGAAAGCCTCAAACACAACGTTGTAAGAATATGGTAGCATATTGCATTGGGAAAGATAGAGAGAAATTGTAAGGTGGGAACAGTATTCTCACACAGTTGACTTCACATTCGATAATCTCATGGGAGAAACCTAATAATTGCCACTTTGTAATTGTCATTACATAATTGCTTGTAATAGCTTTGTTCATACATGGCAGCATTTAATCTGCCCATACACAGACTAATTGGAAGGCCCAACTTGCCTGTGGCTTGATTCACAGCAATTGTATCCATACATACAAACAAATAGCCAAAACTGAAGGATCCAGTGTGGTCTGCTGAACTGGCCTGTGTTAGCATAGGTAACGACACATGATGGCAGTGTAGTTGGGTGCTCACCGACTGTGTGAAGCCCCCGCTTGCTCCCCACTCACTGCAGTAAACATTGGGAGAGTGGCACAGTGCTCACTCTCCCTGTCTCCTGCTGTGCTAGAGTGTGAGAGGAGCACTTGGGCTGTGTGCCCTGTTTCTGCTGCACTACATTGTAACAAAGTGGCTTTGTGAGAAATCCCCTGCATGTTCCTTTACCCCCCCCCCCTTAGCGGCAGTGTTTAAGCCAATGAGGGGGAAGGAGGAATTTGCTATGCAAACACCAAGGATCATGGGAACTGTAGTCCTTAAAAGAACACCACATAATACCATAAATATAGGATATTGGGCTGTGGACTTCAACACCCAGTATTCCCTGCTTACACAAGGAGAAGAGAGAGAAATTCTCCCAGGCAAATTTGCAGGGATTTGGGCAGAACACCATGGGAAGCCAAGTGCAGATCTGTTGCTAGGGTCTGTGCAGGACACTAGGTAGACAGTGTGGGGAAACCAGTGTGAGCTGGACCTGTGCTGTACTTCCATACACTGATGTAGCGCTATCCCGAAAGGGTCGCTAAGTTATGTCCCAGATTCTTTTCCCCCAAATACAGCCAGGCAAACAGCAACATTCACTCCTCTGCTTTGGAAAACATTCCCAGGGTTGCCTTCTTCAAAGTATATTGCAGAGTAACTTGGATGGGGTTTAGGGAGCTGTAGGATACTCCAGAACACTGAACAAGAATATAAGGACACTCTACCCTTTAAAGCTACTTCTCAGAACAGTTCCCTCAGCAGTAGGACAGAAAGTGGACAGCACTGGGACACCATTAGCAACGTTCCAGGCCAGGCAAGCTTTAAACTTAGTGCACCAGGGGTTAACAGTAGAAACTGCCACTAGGATCCATCTCTCAGGTCTGTACTCAGAGTGTCCCTGGAATATGGATCTCTCTCTCCAAACTCAGGCAGATAGTCTCCAGACTGGATCCTCAATGAAACCCCTTATTTGGTTTCCAAAGAACTTGTAGGAGGTATTAGCTATGGTAGCGCAAAGGTAATAACTTTGGTGTGTGTGTATATATAAAAAAAAAAATATATATATATATATATATATATATATATATATATATATATTTATATATATGTATACACACACTATATTGCAAAAAGTATTGGGACATCCCTCCAAATCATTGGATCATTGGATTTAGGTGTTGTAATCACCTCCATGGCCACAGGTGTAAAAAATCAAGCACCTAGGCATGCAGACTGCTTCTTAAAACATTTGTGAGAGAATGGGTCGCTCTCAGGAGCTCAGTGAATTCAAGTGTGGCACTGTGATGAGTTGGCACCTGTGCAATAAGTCCATCCGTGAAAATTTCTTTGCTACTAAATATTCCATGGTCAACTGTTAGTGGTATTATAACAAAGTGGAAGCAACTGGGAATAACAGCAATTCAGCCACAAAGTGGTAGGCCACGTAAAATGACAGAACGGGGTCAGCGCATGCATGGAAGTTGCCAACTGTCTGCAGAGTCAATAGCTAAAAACCTCCAAACTTCATGTGACCTTCAGATTAGCACAACAACAGTGCATAGAGAGCTTCATGGAATGGGGTTTCATAGCTGAGCAGCTGCATTTAAGCCTTACATCACCAAGTGCAATGAAAAGCGTTGGATGTAGTGGTTTAAAGCACACCACCACTGGACTCTAGAGCAGTGGAGACGTGTTCTCTGGAGTAACCAATCTTGCTTCTCTGTCTGGCAAGCTGATGGACGTGTCTGGGTTTGGCGGTTGCCAAGAGAACGGTACTTGCCTGACTGCATTGTGCCAAGTGTAAAGTTTGGTAGAGAGGGGGATTATGGTGTGGGGTTGTTTTTCAGGGGTTGGGCTTAGCCCCTTAGTTCCAGTGTATATCTTTTTTTTATTATTATTATTATTATACAGGATTTATATAGCTCTAACAGTTTGCTCAGCCCTTTACAATATAAAGGGAGACAATACAGCAACAATACAGTTCAATACAAAAGGGTTAGGAAGGCCCTGCTCCTTGGAGCTTACAATCTAAGAGGGAGGGGCTGGTGGTACAAAATGTAATAACTGGGGGATGGACTGGTAGGAGGAATAGAAAATTCCGTTATTAGCTGAAGGCAGGATAGGTTTCCCTGAAGAGATAGGTTTTCAGAGATCACCAAAAAGTGGGCAGAGTAGGCGATAGTCTGATAGATCGGGGTAGAGAGTTCCAGAGGTTGGGGGGGGGGGCTCTGGAGAAGTCCTGAAGATGAGCATGGGAGGAGGAGATAAGGGAGCTAAAGAGCTAAAGAGCAGAAGGTCATTGGAGGAGAGGAGAGGACGGTTTGGGTGATATTTGGAGATAAGATCGGTGATGTAATTTGGGGCAGAGTTATAAATGGCTTTATATGTTATTGTTAATGTTTTGAATTTTATTTGTTGGGCAATGGGAAGCCAGTGGAGGGATTGGCAGAAAAAGGATGGCAGATATGGAACAGTTAGTAAGGTGGATGAGTTTGGCAGCAGCATTCATGATAGACTGAAGAGGGGATAGCCTGTGATTCGGTAGGCCAATGAGGAGGGAGTTACAATAGTCAAGGCGAGATATAACAAGGGAGTGAATAAGTTGCTTAGTAGTTTCCAATGTTAAGAACGGGTGTATCTTGCAGATGTTTCGGAGATGAAGTCTACAAGATTTGGAGAGTGATTGGATTTGGGGCTGAAAGGACAGATGAGAGTCTAGGATTACACCTAGTACCCTGGCATGAGGGGAGGGACTGATGGTTGTATTATTGATCTTGATGGAGAAGTCAGAGGAGGGGGTACAGGCTGGAGGGAATTGTATGAGCTCAGTTTTAGAAAGATTGAGCTTGAGGAAGTGGAGTGACATCCATGCCGATATGTCACGTAGTAGGTTATTAATGCATATATATATGTATACATATATATATATATGGCTACCAGTTTATTTGAGCCCCCTTTCACATATATATATATACATACGGGACACAAAGGCATTCTTCATAGCCCCTTCTAGGACAGAAACATGAATGTGCCTGAAACTTAATTTAACTTGTTTTATCATCTGTACTCCATCTTTAAACAAAGCTAAGTAAAACTCTTTTATTATTATACTGCTTGTGTGTTTGTGTTAATCATTGTACTACATCCACAAATCTAAAGGGGTAAAAATATGAACCTGTCAATAAATAAAATAAATGTAACATGGAATTTAACCCTTTGTTACATAGGCACATCTGGGACCTTGATGTGACAAGCAGAATGCCAGGAAGGGCTGGCAGCATCACATGCTGCTTTGCTGATTTCAGGAGACTCAAGGAGCTAGATTTTCATAAACAAATCTAGCAGCCTATCTAGGAGGGTGCTACACTGAGGACAGAACAAAACTGAAGAAGAAACTGATTCACAGAAAGAATTGCTGTCCCTTGAAGCCTGGGCTAGGGAGACTGGCTGCTGTGTGTGCTACCTAAGAGAGGACCTGATTTTGAGTCAGTTGGGTTTTAACCTGCAGGGTTTTTTTTTTTACTTTACTATGGAAGAATTTAAAATTGAACATGGAAAAATACTACACAGGGTTTTCCTTGCTGTGACTTCCAGCACAAAATAAAGCTGCAATCTCTCAATAAAGGGAATACAAGCAATGGAGCACTGAAATTCTGTCTCTAAACACCAAGGTTAAATGTGCAGACATGAGGGAGTTGCGGATAATACAACAGCGTTTCTCCATTAGATCAACAAAAGGTGAGGGCATTTGGGAATTTATAAAGAGACTGCAATCCTTTCTATTAATGTGGTTTATTTTAGCCCAGGCTTTGTCACTGCTATTGCTCAAGGTGAACTCAGTGTAGAATGACAGCTGGCAGTGTTGGGAAGGTGAGTCGATCTTTTCAGAATGCTGGCTATGCAGGCTACTCTCACATTCTTTGATTACTTAGAAACAATAGGCAACTAATGCAATACAACTCATTCAATCATCTCTAGGTGATATTTTCTTTAACTCTCCATTAACCACCCAGTATAGACTTCACCTCTCAGAAGAACAAGGTGAAGGCAGCCTGTGACTGATCACTGATGATCAGCAATTTCAGCCATCAAGGACAGGGTTTAGAGTCACAGGAGAAACAAAAGGCAGCATGCAGAAAAAAAAGTAGTGAATATTTATACAACTGGAAGCAAAGTGCTTCTGTTGGCCTTGACAACCCATCACAGTCCAACTGCCATTCCTTCAGTGCAAGTTAGAAAATGAGAGCTGGATTGTAATTGTTTGGGGTAGAAAAAAAAGCCAAATTAGTGTCCTAATGTTACAGAATAGCAATTATTTTAAACATATATGTTTGGTTCACATTTTTCCAGTACAGTTTAGAGCATTATTACACAGGTTAGTGCATGTTTCTAAACGTATTTTGCATAGCATTGAAATGTAAGAACTGGCAAGGTACCAAAGCATCCAATAAAATCAGACTTTCACCATTTTTCACAATGCAGTATGAAATCCATTACCATGTACTGTAGTGCACTGCAATGCATGTGGTTTCAAAATGAATAGCACCGCAAAATGCTAATGCACGCAATTTGTGTTAACATTCCCTTTCTCTCCTCAAACATGTATATAAAGTGATAGCTTCCTAATCCATTCTATAGACATTTTAAAACACACTCCAGCCTTGCAACCTAAGCAAACTCAACAGATCAGTTATAAAGATTTAGATTTTTTGTCAAAAGTCAGTACCTAAGCTCACACCTCAATCTCTAGCCAGTCCCTCTGATGTACTATATGTAGAGAGCAGTGACACACTATCAAAGGAAGAGGGGAGATGCCTTTGGCATTTAGGCTATGGCTGATGGCGGTAACTAGATCCTTGGGCACAGAATGAAGTAGAATTTTTCTTCAGTGATTATGTACTAGTGAATTGTTTAGCTGAATAACTCATATTTGGCAGCAGTTTCTGTAGATTTTGGAAAAAGGAAAGGGCTGCTTTATAGAACAAACATTGCTTCATTGTAGGTGCCATATGATCATAGCTGCAGTCTAACAGCACTCACTATCCTAGCTCTGGAACCCCTAAAGCACCACAACTTCTTAGGTATGAGAAAAATAGTCAGGTTCCCTCACTATTCCACATATCACCTGGCCAGTGCCTTTTAACATGGGAGAGTGAAACATGCCTAAGCTTATGCATATATTGACTTGCAGTAAGTTGATATTTCTATAGAATCTTCATGGGTTCTAAAATATATTAAAGGCAATTGTTGTAATACTTCAGGTATGAATTGACACCTTACAGTGCCTAGAATGCAACTGTAATTTAAGTTTAGAGGTTTTTGTGCCTGCAGGCATTTTGTTTCTCCATTCAGCTAAACATGTAATTTTTGGTTAGTGGTTAAGGGGACCAAAAACTTACATCCATGTCTACAAGAGGCTGGATTGTGCCTGCATGACTGACAACCCTTATATATCTCTGGCCAACTAAAGGGCTTGCAAAAGACTGCTTGCATAAACTTTGTTTATGAATATTGCATTCAAACAAAGTGCCATTCAAATTTTTTTACATTATTTTGGATGCAGGGGCTGCTTTTGACCTGTTTTGCCAGCAACACAAATAGATCTCAGTCAGATTAATTGTGTCCAAATATGCAAAGCAAATGAAACACCTATCCACAGTACAAAATCAAAGTAAATAGAAATCTGCAGACTTTCAACACAAGCCAAACACAGTAAAACAACACCCATCCAAGGAAGCTTTTAGGGTTGTAAATTCCCTCTGGGTTGAGCTAACAAAAAAGGCAAGATATTCTTTTTATTTTTTACAGTTGAAAATCAAGGCCGAGAGGTCCTCTTCAATCCTGCACACAGACAAGGGAGCCTTGGTATTAATTATAAAACAACTACTTGATAATTAGGAATTTTTCCAGTTACATGTATGGTGCATTGTTTTTGTGTCACCACCACTTTTTCTTACTGTTCCTTCTGCATTCATTGTATCTGGCAGCGTGCTGTCAGGTGTGATGAATTATATTTTCAAAGAAGATGCTGCATATAGAGTCTTAGCACTGTTTCCTTAAATTGTAAATGTTTACTCTTTAACATTCAAAGATCTAGTGATCACTGCAAATCTCCTACTAGCCGCTGAGCTACATTTTGGACATTGACTCATTTTTTGGACTAAAAGACAGGTACATTTTGGATATGTGGTGTTACAAAAAGTCATGATTTTAGAACTATCTGGCTACTAGATAGTTCTAACTGTATTCCTCCATTGTTCCTTTTCTGTGCTGTGCTGTAATTGGAAGAGATAAAGATAGATTTGTTTAATACCCCTTCTCCCCTATTACAGCTTAAAAGCCCATTATTGGAACACTGGTTCAGTCTTAGTGGCCTGAAGCTAGTTGAACATAACACCAGGGATTTCACTGAAGTAGATAACAGTAAAGTACATAAAATGCCAGAATTAGCCTTCCAGTTGGGGAATGGAAAGAATTTTAAAAAGATAATCATATTAACAAGAAACGCTCACAAAATATATATGTTTAATAATGTGTAGAATTAAAAATGATCTTATTTTTAATGTAAAAGTAAAGAGTGGGCTTCGTTTTCTTATGGCGCTCTTTCATCATCCTACCTTGTACAGTAGTGTCCTGCCTTGTAATAGCCTGGTTATTCTTTTCTTTAAAATGAATCTTTAAAGTAGAACTAAAAGCAAAACCTTTTTTTTTTAAATTTTGGATAGAGAAAAGGAGTGTTATACCCCTGTTGATTTGTTTTTGTCATCTGTGTCCCCTTGGGGAAATTTCCTTTCACTTTCAGTCTCATAGCCAAAACAGGAGGTGAAAGGAAATACTTCCAAAGCAAGAAAATTCCTGACTGTCACTGTAGTCATCAGAACTAGTATCCCTTTGGAAGATTTCCTCTTTATTCCTGTTCTGGTGAAAACTCAAAATGTGGGATTTTCTGACACTTTCACTCTCTATGATAACAGTACACTGGACAAATAGAGAAGGTAAATCTCCCTAATGGGGTCACAGACAGCAAAAAAACCTGACAGGTGTTCTAATACAACACCGCTCCAAAAATAAAAACATGCCTTTAGTTATAGTTTAAATATATATAAGAATGCATTGCTAAATTTGTTTGTAAGTGCTGACTTCTGGGCTGATGTCCTGACCACAACTTCACTACTTAGTCTATAACCTTCCTAGAATCACTTATGTGGCGTCTACTGCCGAGACAGATGTACCACTGGAAAAAAAAATAACCCAAATAAAGTTATATTCCAAAAGGCATGGCCATATAGTAGTTCTTATCAGTAAAGTAATTGTATGCAAGACATTACACACAGCCTTAATAATAACACTAATAGTAAAAACAGAAGTCTCCTCTAAGTTCCTCAGTATGAAATTACACATTTATAATGTACCCATGCATAAACTAAATACTAGTGTTTGCAACCAAGTATTTATGAGTTGCATCTCTTTTTTGAAAATAAAGCTAATTCCGTTAACTCAGCCTGTGACCTCATTATTCCACAGACCTTAGCTACAAATATCTACATACAGGGAACAGCACTCTTCAACATTGGAATAAGCTGTTCATATCTAAAGATACAGGTGCCTTTGAATCCCCAAAAGATGATGACTCTTAATGTTATTTACCCCCTTCCGCGGCACACACTCTGTGGACTGCCTATAACTTTCAATGGGCTCAACAATATCTTCCTTATTTGAGGATTCACTTAAAGTCTTCCGTTGACAACTAATTATCCCTTCCTGTTTCGGAGACTTAAAGAAGACCTCCACTGTTGGGCAGATTATGCTCTGTCATGGTTTGGCAGAGTTAACTGCATTAAAATGACTTTTCTGCCTAGAATACTTTATTATTCTTCCAGTAGCAGTCCCAAAAAGGGAGTTACAGCACTTGCAAACTGAAGTTCTTCATTTTGTTTGGGGTAATAGAAAGTCCTGGATGAATAGACTAACATTATTTTTTGCAGGCTTATTACTAGAGATGAGCGAATCGAACATGGCGAAGTGGAATTCGTTTCGAAGATCAGGAAAAATTTGATTCGCGCCGAATCCGAAAATTAGCAAACTTCAGATGCACGAATCGAATTTTCCCAAAAATGGCGGCGACATGTGTGGCGACGGAGCGGGGATCTCTGGGAAGGCGCGCAGACAAGGTGCGCTGACCCATAATGCATTCATTCATGACATGTGATCGCATTAGCCAATCAGCAGCCAGCCAGCCAGCACTGTGTAATGGTGGAGCTATAAATTGCGGCCATCTTACAATTCTCCATTAGCCTCCGGTCATTCAAGAGAGACAGACCTCTGTGTATTAGGGACAGAGTTAGGGCCACAGAGACTTTAGGGCCACAGAATCGTTACTTAGGGACACAGAATCGTTACTTAGGGACACAGAATCGTTACTCAGGGACACAGAATTGTTACTCAGGGACACAGAATTGTTACTCAGGGACACAGAATCGTTACTCAGGGACAGACACAGAATTGTTACTCAGGGACACAGAATTGTTACTGAGGGACACAGAATCGTTACTCAGGGACACAGAATCGTTACTCAGGGACACAGAATTGTTACTCAGGGACACAGAATTGTTACTCAGGGACAGACACAGAATTGTTACTCAGGGACACAGAATTGTTACTCAGGGACACAGAATTGTTACTGAGGGACACAGAATCGTTACTCAGGGACACAGAATTGTTACTCAGGGACACAGAATTGTTACTCAGGGACAGACACAGAATTGTTACTCAGGGACACAGAATTGTTACTCAGGGACACAGAATTGTTACTGAGGGACACAGAATCGTTACTCAGGGACACAGAATTGTTACTCAGGGACACAGAATCGTTACTCAGGGACACAGAATTGTTACTGAGGGACACAGAATTGTTACTGAGGGACACAGAATCGTTACTCAGGGACACAGAATCGTTACTCAGGGACACAGAATCGTTACTCAGGGACACAGAATTGTTACTGAGGGACACAGAATCGTTACTCAGGGACACAGAATCGTTACTCAGGGACACAGAATCGTTACTCAGGGACAAAGAATCGTTACTCAGGGACACAGAATTGTTACTCAGGGACACAGAATCGTTACTCAGGGACACAGAATCGTTACTGAGGGACACAGAATTGTTACTCAGGGACACAGAATTGTTACTCAGGGACACAGAATCGTTACTCAGGGACACAGAATCGTTACTCAGGGACACAGAATTGTTACTGAGGGACACAGAATCGTTACTGAGGGACACAGAATCGTTACTCAGGGACACAGAATCGTTACTCAGGGACACAGAATTGTTACTCAGGGACACAGAATCGTTACTCAGGGACACAGAATTGTTACTCAGGGACACAGAATCGTTACTGAGGGACACAGAATTGTTACTCAGGGACACAGAATCGTTACTGAGGGACACAGAATTGTTACTCAGGGACAGACAGAATTGTTACTGAGGGACACAGAATCGTTACTCAGGGACAGACACAGAATTGTTACTCAGGGACACAGAATTGTTACTGAGGGACACAGAATTGTTACTGAGGGACACAGAATCGTTACTCAGGGACACAAAATTGTTACTCAGGGACACAGAATTGTTACTCAGGGACAGACACAGAATTGTTACTCAGGGACACAGAATTGTTACTCAGGGACACAGAATTGTTACTGAGGGACACAGAATCATTACTCAGGGACACAGAATTGTTACTCAGGGACACAGAATTGTTACTCAGGGACAGACACAGAATTGTTACTCAGGGACACAGAATTGTTACTCATGGACACAGAATTGTTACTGAGGGACACAGAATCGTTACTCAGGGACACAGAATTGTTACTCAGGGACACAGAATTGTTACTGAGGGACACAGAATTGTTACTGAGGGACACAGAATCGTTACTCAGGGACACAGAATTGTTACTCAGGGACACAGAATCGTTACTCAGGGACACAGAATCGTTACTCAGGGACACAGAATTGTTACTCAGGGACACAGAATCGTTACTGAGGGACACAGAATCGTTACTGAGGGACACAGAATTGTTACTCAGGGACAAAGAATTGTTACTGAGGGACACAGAATCGTTACTGAGGGACACAGAATCGTTACTCAGGGACAAAGAATTGTTACTCAGGGACACAGAATCGTTACTGAGGGACACAGAATCGTTACTGAGGGACACAGAATTGTTACTCAGGGACACAGAATTGTTACTCAGGGACACAGAATTGTTACTCAGGGACAGACACAGAATTGTTACTCAGGGACACAGAATTGTTACTCATGGACACAGAATTGTTACTGAGGGACACAGAATCGTTACTCAGGGACACAGAATTGTTACTCAGGGACACAGAATTGTTACTCAGGGACACAGAATTGTTACTGAGGGACACAGAATCGTTACTCAGGGACACAGAATTGTTACTCAGGGACACAGAATCGTTACTCAGGGACACAGAATCGTTACTCAGGGACACAGAATTGTTACTCAGGGACACAGAATCGTTACTGAGGGACACAGAATCGTTACTGAGGGACACAGAATTGTTACTCAGGGACACAGAATTGTTACTCAGGGACACAGAATCGTTACTGAGGGACACAGAATCGTTACTGAGGGACACAGAATTGTTACTCAGGGACACAGAATTGTTACTCAGGGACACAGAATTGTTACTCAGGGACACAGAATTGTTACTGAGGGACACAGAATCGTTACTGAGGGACACAGGATCGTTACTGAGGGACACAGAATTGTTACTCAGGGACACAGAATTGTTACTCAGGGACACAGAATCGTTACTCAGGGACACAGAATTGTTACTCAGGGACACAGAATTGTTACTCACGGACACAGAATCGTTACTCAGGGACACAGAATCATTGAATTAAAGAGTATGTCAGACAACACGCAGAGGAGTGGCAGAGGAGGCAATGTTTCAGGAGCGAGCAGACGTGGCAGCAGAGGAAGGGGTCGAGGCAGCACTAGTCGCAGCCAGAGGCCAGTGCTCCCGGTGTCATCCAGCGGTCGTGTCTCCACCGACAACCCTGCCGTCATCAATTGGTTGGCTCGGTCGTCTTCCTCTTCCCAGGTCACCTCTGACACCTACAGCCAACGGTCGGTGGGTACGTCAGACACAACCGTTAGTTGGCATGGCCCGGGAGCAAGCCCACTGAAATCACGTGTCCTCGACCTGCCCGTGTCCTTTGGTGTTCCCTCACCAAGCGAAGTATCGCATGCTGTGGGCTCAGCCCCACTGTACAGTGAGGAAGAGCTAACAGAGGGCGGTCAGGAACGGGGGGAGACATCCGCCTCTTCAGCAGCCAGGCGAAGAAGTACTGGCGAGGAGAGTGGCTCGGTAGCCGGTCTAGAGACAGGTCTGTCTCCTGACTTACACGCAGCCGAGGGGGCTAGTAGTGAGGCGGAGACCCTAATTGATGATGATGAGGCTGATCGCACTTGGCAGCCTCGTCGTCATCAGGCTATTGCTTCCGCATCATCAGGAGAAGAGGGTGCCAGCTTGGCAGCGAGCAAAACAGTCGGTGGGTTGCCCAGGAGGCAGCAGGGTCACAGCAGTGTCAGTGGAGGCAAACGGCCACGGAGTAGAGCACCAGCTCCACTGCAGCCTACCACCACGGCCAGTAGTGGTGCCGGTGTGCACGGAGGGAGTAGCAGTCAGCCAGTGAGGAGTAGCGGGGGCAAAGTTTCCTACTCGGCGGTGTGGCAATTGTTCGTCAAGCCGCCCGAGGAAGTAAACGTAGCCGTATGTCGACTATGTGGCCAGAAAGTCAAGCGTGGCCAGGAGGCCCATGTTGGGACTACAGCGTTGCGTCAGCATATGCAGCGTCGCCATTCGGTGGCCTGGGAAAACCGTGATAAAGATACGGCAGTTCTGCCTGCCCCAGCCCCCGCTCCATCACCCGCTCCGTTACTTGCTCCGTCACCCGACGTCAATCGCCCTCTATCAGCCAGTCAAGGCTCCAACACCTCTGCTGAGGGGAGTTGTCGCTCGTTGGCATCTTCCGCTCGTTCAGATGCTCCTTCTCCTGCTACTCCTCTTCACGGATTCCGTCAGCAGTCTTTCTTGGAATCCGTTTCCAAGAGACAACAGTTTGCGAGCACGCACCCGATGGTGCAGAAGCTGAACGTCCTCCTGTCCAAGTTGCTGGTGCTGCAGTCCCTCCCTTTCCAAGTGGTGGACTCAGCACCTTTCCGAGAAATGATGGCTTGTGCTGCGCCGCGGTGGAGAGTGCCAAGCCGGCATTTCTTCGCCAAAAAGGCAGTGCCAGCCCTGCATTCACATGTAGAAGAGATGGTGGGCCAGTCTTTGAGCATGTCGGTCTCTGCCAAAGTGCACGGCAGCGCCGACGTGTGGAGCTGTAACTACGGTCAGGGACAGTACATGTCATTTACGGCCCACTGGGTGAACGTGGTGCCGACACAGCCGCACCAGCAACTTGGACAGGTCACGCCGCTTTTGCCTCCACGTTTGCACGTCCTTGGTCCAGCAAAGATGTCCGCCTCTACCACCTCCTGGGTAATCTGTCATGGGCCCCTGTACCGCCTCCTCATGCTGCTGCCAGGTCCAGAGTGTGTCATGGGTCCCTGTTCGGCCTCCCATTGCTGCTGTCTCCATCGCCACACTCTGCCATGTGCCACTTTCAGGTCTCCTCACACTGCTGGTGGGTTCCATTTTGTCATAGGGTGCTGGCAGATTACGGGCCTCCCATTGCTGCTGCCAGGCCCGTAATCTGCCATGGGCCCCCGTACCAACTCCTCATGTTGCTGCCAGGCCCGTAATCTGTCATGGGCCCCTGTACCGCCTCCTCATGCTGCTGCCAGGTCCAGAGTGTGTCATGGGTCCCTGTTCGGCCTCCCATTGCTGCTGTCTCCATCGCCACACTCTGCCATGTGCCACTTTCAGGTCTCCTCACACTGCTGGTGGGTTCTATTTTGTCATAGGGTGCTGGCAGATTACGGGCCTCCCATTGCTGCTGCCAGGCCCGTAATCTGCCATGGGCCCCCGTACCGACTCCTCATGCTGCTGCCAGGCCCGTAATCTGTCATGGGCCCCTGTACCGCCTCCTCATGCTGCTGCCAGGTCCAGAGTGTGTCATGGGTCCCTGTACGGCCTCCCATTGCTGCTGTCTCCATCGCCACACTCTGCCATGTGCCACTTTCAGGTCTCCTCACACTGCTGGTGGGTTCCATTTTGTCATAGGGTGCTGGCAGATTACGGGCCTCCCATTGCTGCTGCCAGGCCCGTAATCTGCCATGGGCCCCCGTACCGACTCCTCATGCTGCTGCCAGGCCCGTAATCTGTCATGGGCCCCTGTACCGCCTCCTCATGCTGCTGCCAGGTCCAGAGTGTCTCATGGGTCCCTGTACGGCCTCCCATTGCTGCTGTTTCCATCGCCACACTCTGCCATGTGCCACTTTCAGGTCTCCTCACACTGCTGGTGGGTTCCATTTTGTCATAGGGTGCTGTATGGCCTCCCATTGCTGCTGCCAGGCCCGTAATCTGCCATGGGCCCCGTACCGACTCCTCATGCTGCTGCCAGGCCCGTAATCTGTCATGGGCCCCTGTACCGCCTCCTCATGCTGCTGCCAGGTCCAGAGTGTCTCATGGGTCCCTGTACGGCCTCCCATTGCTGCTGTCTCCATCGCCACACTCTGCCATGTGCCACTTTCAGGTCTCCTCACACTGCTGGTGGGTTCCATTTTGTCATAGGGTGCTGTATGGCCTCCCATTGCTGCTGCCAGGCCCGTAATCTGCCATGGGCCCCCGTACCAACTCCTCATGTTGCTGCCAGGCCCGTAATCTGTCATGGGCCCCTGTACCGCCTCCTCATGCTGCTGCCAGGTCCAGAGTGTGTCATGGGTCCCTGTTCGGCCTCCCATTGCTGCTGTCTCCATCGCCACACTCTGCCATGTGCCACTTTCAGGTCTCCTCACACTGCTGGTGGGTTCTATTTTGTCATAGGGTGCTGGCAGATTACGGGCCTCCCATTGATTTTTTGAATGGGAACCAATTATATTCCCTAACATATTTTAGAAACAAATTACAGACGCCGTCTAGCGAAATTTTTCGGTACAATCAGATTGCTTTGTTCATTAGATCCAAACTTAAATTGTTGCCTGGACCTCTCACGTTGACTCCCTTTGAGTTATCTTGGTGATCACGGAACTCTCCGAAGGGCAGGGTCTCTGTGGTGTACGCATCCCTCACTGATCCCATTTCTAATCTTCCTTATATGACTCAATAGGAATGAAAGTTGAACCTTGTTTTTGATCTGTCTGAATAGCAAGACATAGCTTATGCTTTATCCAAAGTATCTATAAATACAGAATTGATTGAAACGAATTATAAAACACTTTTTTGTTGGTACCTGGTTCCCACACGGGTTGTGAAAATGCGTCCGTAAGCATTACCTCACTGCTTCCGACATTGTGGCCAATTAGGAACAATGCACAATATCTGGTGGCAATGCCCTGTGGTCACTAGATTCTGGATTTGGATGTTCAATTTAGTTTTTTCAGTGACGGGTGTGAATATCCATAGATCCCCTGGACCTGCTCTTTTTCAGAAACTTCCTGTTGAGGTCCCCAAGAAATTGGCAAAATTGATTTCATATATGTTTTTAGCGCAAGAATTACCATAACTAAATATTGGAAGCAGTCGGTGGTTCAGCTCGATTATGTTAAGGCTAAATTAAACTGGATTATGTTTAATGATAGATTCACCTGCATCCTTCATAATACCATCGGGAAATTCAACAGAACTTGGGATCCATGGATCTGTTACATAATGGCTCCTTAAGAATCTTAAGCTGACCCTTTTTTGTTTTGTTTCTGTTTTTGCTAAGTTCTTTGATTTTCTCTTTTCTCTTTTTCTTCTCTCTTCATCTCCTTTTGTCTCTTTTCCTACAGAATGTAAAGTGACTGCAGAGGTCCTTGGGACTTTTTGTGGCTCATGGCCCACTTATGCTCTCCGGACTACTACAGAGTGGTTTCTCCCCTACCCTTTCCCCTCTTCCCCTGTCCATCTTCCCTTTTCCCTCCTTCCCCACTGTACAATTGTTTATATAATTTTATATACTGCTGTGGACATGTTGTTCTTTTTTTGTCATTATCAGTCCCTATCCTCTCTGGCCCCTTATGGGCTGGGTTATAATTTTTTTTACCTACTGTTGATTATTATTGTTCCTAATATATATAATATTTATATCCGAGCCTATAGCACTTGCCTGATTGTTCTATGTATTAACGGATTTTCTATGCTTCTCTTTGACGTAGAAACATGACTTCCTGTTCTATTGTTCCTTTTTGTATGCAAAGCTGTCAGTTTTACTGTTCTATTTGTACTTCTGCAATCTTTTAATAAAAACATTGGAATGTAAAGATACAGGTGCCAGCCCAGGAACAGACAGCCATGGATCCCATAGCTTAAATTTATGAGGGGCTCTGTGTTGAAAAATGAAACTTTCTTTCAGATTTGAGAAGATATGGTGAGTAATTGACAGATACAATGTTGCACCACATCCCTATATAAGTGTATGTAGTTGAAGAGAGGTTGTGGGATTTTATAGGTGCACAGCAATAACTTAAAAATAATTTGCTAAAATTTTTACAATTTATTGATATCATTAAAATTCCATTTAAAGTAAAACCAATTACACCAAACTTCACAATCACAAGATGCTTGACTGTTTATTGCGGTGTACGGATGATACTTCCCAACATGTTTTGCCTGACGTGGGCTTCTTCAGGGGGAAAAAGGTATCTGCAATATAGTCTATATTACAAAATAGACAATATAGACAATATAGTCTATAAATACAAAATTATTTAAAAAAAAATTACACACAAGATATTTGTATATATCAATACAGTACATACACTTATACGCAAAAACAAAACAATTGTCCAGATACATATGAAGCCCCTGCTCACCCCTTAGGACTTCAATATCAATATTGCTCTTGGAACGAGAATAAAGCGTGTGTTGAATAGGGGACTCAAGCATCCATGTGGTTGCAGAAGGTGCACAGAGGACCGGATTCTATAAAAAAAATCCATAAATCTACACATAAGGGATTCTCCTCAAAAAAGGAGAAAAGAGCATGAACACTGGTCACTTACAAAAAAAGGGGATTAGAAGTAGATGGCCACACCTGGGTGTCAGAGGTCTGTCTTGTTAAGCATAGATTCAGCACTATTGAAAAACACAACAAATACTGAAAAACCTGTCTGGATATTATCAATTGGCAAATATATAAAAAAATGTCCACATTAGTAAAAACTAATCATTTGAACTTGCCAAGACAAAAACTGCCAACAAAAACTGGGTGAAATTAATGCAGCATCCTAATCAATACTTGATTGCATAGTGTAGCACAGCAATAATAAGTTTACCGAACAATGTGTCCGTGATGTGTGCCGCCGATGGTTAAGAGCAACTCCATCTTCATTGGCCTTTATGTAATTTCCACCTGGCCGGCGTGTGATGTCATCGGCTAAGCATAGACACCAGCTGTGTCACTGTGCATGCGCCGCATACCGCCAATATGGATTTCCATACAGCCAGAAAGTGGCTGTATAAGGTAAGGGGTTAAAGATGGAAACAGCACCACCCCTGGGTGGAGGGCCAGTTGGCTGATGGAAAAGGCTACCCAACAGGCATCACACCATTTAGTGGCAGAAAAGAAATGCCAACATACACAATGTAAGTGGATACTGCTGGCAGCTTGAGGGTGGTGAACACTCTGCTTATAGTTGGAAAAATTAGCCAAAATTGTCCTGATCCATTAGGCAGTGAACACCATAGTGGTGCAGCCCCCACCCAGATGTTTCTGCTGACTGCGCCCCGGGCGTCCGTACAACCACACAAAAGGACACGACAGAGAGGATAAAAGATAAATTGACCATAAAACAAATGGGGATCATCGTTCTGGACAATTATTAAATCCATAAACAAAAAGGTTGCTAACAATGTAATTACAATAATTACAGTTATAACAACCAAAACATCTGAAAATACATGAGATCACAGTAAAACACCAATATATGGCCGAAAAAAAGCAGGGTAAGTGTGTTAGGGCAGGGAATTTCTAATTTCTATAGAAAGCTTAACGTTTCATTCAGGCCTGGAATATGAGTAGAGTTTAATTTTTCAATCCAACGTGTCTCGAGTTGTAACAATTTTTGATCAACATTTCCTCCCCGTATATGTGGGGGTATGTGTTCTAATGCCATAAACATAATCATTCCTAGATCGAAATTGTGATAAAGGCCCACATGTTGGCTAATAGGGATTTTTTATTTTGTCGTTTTTAATTTGGGATACATGGTTCCTAATTGTTAAAAAAATAAACGTTTTGTTTTGTCCACATAATAGCAACCACAAAAACATTTAATCAAATAGACTATCCCTTGTCTTTGACAGGCAATTCTATGTCCAATCCGATGAATTAAACCATGAGGGAGCAATACTTTGTGGCTGTTAGACATGAATAGACAAAAATTAAATTTTTCATAGGATAATGTACCTGTTCTCCAAGTTAGGGTGGCCTTTGATTTGGTGTAATGTTTTTTAACTAATCGATCCTTGATCGAACGTGCTCGTTTGTAAGTAATGGTAGGTTTGGGGGATATGAGCTTACTAAATGTAGGGTCAGCCAGAAAGAGTGGCCAATATTTGTTCGAATTCCCTTTTCTTTGTTGTTGTTTTTCAGAGAATTTATATATTAGGGTATGGTCATCTTTGTGATTTTTGGTCCTATAAATTATTGATTGACGTTCCTGTTTGCTAGCTTAATTGTAGGCTCTCTTTAGGCAACTGTGGCTGTATCCTCTATGCCTCAACTAGTATCCTCTATGTCACCAACCTCTCTCACAAAGTCGTCATCTGTACTACAATTTCACCTCAGCTGAAGGTACTGACTATATGGAATATTTTTTACTAATGGCTCAGAATGTGAGCTAGATTCATGTAAAATAGTGTTCCCTGCAGATGGCTTCCTAAATAAGGAAGAACCAAGTGAGCCATCAGCTTCACAAATATCTCTACATCAAGAAAAGTAAACCTTTCCTGATGGCATGTCATTGTAAATTTCAGGATATGACTGTTACAACCAAGAATAATCATAAATTGCGTAAGCTCCTCCCAGGTACCTGACCACATCATCAAGACATCATCAGTGTAATGATGCCAAGTAATGACATGCTCAAGAAAGTAAGTAATGTCATCTCGAGCAAATAGATCCCTCTTCCACCCCCCAGGTACAGGTTGGCATATGATGGGGCACATCGAGTCCCCATAGCACATGTAGGAGTGTGTGGGGATATCCTCTTTATAGCTATATGCTTACAAGCAGTAAAGAGCAATCTGGACACTGGGGCCCTAAACTCTGGTGGATACTCTTCCTCATCTGTATTGTTTTAATTTTAGAATTTGATGTAGAAATATAATGGAAGCGGGTGCACTGGAAAGCACAACTATTGAAAAAACAAAGTTCCAGTGTGCTTTTTATGATGAGTATGATGGCACTTCCTCTGAGGATGTCACTTGATAGTGATGCAACTCGTAAGGGTGGAGCCGATGATAACAGGACCTTCCAAATAGGAAACAAGAAGTGTTTGTTTAGAACAAGGCTGCACAGTGATATTCCTTAAGGGGATAGTACATTTTTGTTTCATCTGTGGTGCACCAGTCCTGTGCACAACAAATTTTAACATTTTAACAAAACTGGGATATTTTTAACAAAAAAACACTATGATTGTTTTAATTTTTTCATGAGCATCTATGGAGGAATACAAAAGAGTATGATATATAAAAGGGAAAATCACTATTATTGTTTGAAGAGGTGAACAAACTATATTGGAAATAAGAGAACATGAAAGAGGAGTGGAGGTGCATTGTGGATTATACAGGATTGGGAGTCTTCAAGCTCCTTAAAAGGGAAGGCACATTTTGACCTATTATATTTATAGGTCAAATAGTAAGCGCACAGTTTAAGAGGTTAAGGTACCCATGGAGAGTCATATTTATGAAAACTGTAATGGTGTGAAACATAAGGCACAAAGGAAAAAGGACTTTGATCCAAACTGGACTTTGTTTTTCTATACCATGAAAAGTGTATAAAATAGGAAATGTTTTCCGCATGCACGTTGATTTTTGTTTATTGATTTTCACGTTATTATTTTTATTATTGAGGTCTTTACAGGATTATTTTGATGATATTGTGAATACTATAGTTTTTTAAGCAGTGCTACATTGTATGATTTTATATATATGATTGGAGGTGTGTGGGAAAATAATAGTGCAAGCGGTAGCAGAGATATAAGTACAAATATATTAAAAAAATATTTTTATTAATTTGACATTACTGATTGCACTTGTTTTTTCACTTAACAACTATTTAACACCAGTTGCACCCTAAAACACAACAAAAACCAATTTAGTTTTGTCTTTTCCATTGGCTCCAAGGCAGTTCTGTAAAATACCAAATCTTCTATTATTTTCAGACATTTTGGGGAAATGAAAACTCTCAATTTTGCTCACCCTTATTGGTGGTGTGTGGCTGCTTGCTTTTAGTTACAGCACTTAGCATGCATTTATTAGGTACTAAGAGGCTCTCAGTAGGTACATGTCATCTCCGTAATTATACATGTGACGTATGAGCCTACACAGAACTATTTTCCTGAAAAATAAAACTGCACGCTGGACTATATATTATGATGAACCATTATTAAATATTAACTGTCTTTTTCCCTAAGAAAATGTCCCAGGGATCATGAATTGTATTGATCATGACATGAATTATACTTGAAATCACAGTGTTATGAAAGCACTAGAGGGACAAGCAGTAAATGCCAATAGCTCATGCCAAATCAGTAAACTCAGATGTCATCCATCTGTATACAGGATGACAGATAATGTGGTTATTATTGCCTTTTTATAATCCTTCGCCTCAGGGAAATAAAGAAAAGCATAAGGCAGATTTGAAATACTTATATTTTCCTTGACTGTGCACAGTTCTTCATCCCTATAGTACTTTAACTAAATTGGTAATCGGCCGAATGATTAGACAGGGAGTAACTGTCAACTTGCAGTTTACTAAATAGAAGTTTGATGCAATAATCCTAAACAGGTTTAGGGTGGCAAAGAATATGCATACACTACAGAATCATACAAAACAAATTATGAAAGCTGTGGACCCTTCACTACAATGTCTTTTTGGCTTGGTAACTAGTGGTTGGCTTGATGTTTGAGTCGAACGTAAGTTCGACTCGAACATCGGCTGTTCGTGTGTTCGCCGAACACACGAATGGTAAGGGTGTCTGGCAGGCACTGCAACGCATTGCGCTCTAACAGTGCATTGTGCAAGCCATGATTGGCCAAAGCAATGCACCTGACTGCAGGTCAGGTACAATGCTTTGTCCAATCATAGCACAATGCACTGTGAGAGCCATGATTAGCCAAAGTCACAGTGACTTTGGCCAATCATGGCTCACGGCTAAGTTCACGCCCCACACTATATAAGACTGCTTACATTGCAGCCTTATTCAGTGTGTTGCTGGACACTGAAGAATATATAAGGGAGAATATTGTCCCCAACAAAATAAATAAAAAATAAAAAAAAGAAATACATAAAAAAACAAAAAACAGCGTGGGTTCCCCCCCCCCCCTAATCCATACTAAGATTTTTGGGCTGGTAGGAAGGTTAGGAGGGACCCCACAGTAAAAAAAAAAATAAAATAAAAGTGTGTGGGGTTTCCCCTAAAAGCCATACCAGGCCCTTTTTAAGGGGAACCCCACCTACCCCAAAATGGGGGGAAATGCATGGGGTCCCCCCTAAATTGCTACCAGACACTTGTTGCAAGCACAGGCCTGGTAGGACATGAAAGGGGGGGACTATCAAGTGCCCCCCATGGCTTACCAGGCCACAAGCCCTTGGCATAGGGACGGTGTCCCCATGCTGATGGGGACATGAGCCTCTTCCCCACAACCCTGGCCCGGTGGTTGTGAGGGTCTGTGGGCAGGGCAGCTCATTAACATCAAGGTACCACTTTAAATAAGGGGGCACCCTGATGCTGCCCTCCCTTGTGAATGAGTAAGGGGTACTTGTAGGTAGGAATTTAGGGGGACCCCATCACTATTGGTAACATGTGGCTGTATAGCATAGTGTCTATAAAGCTCTACAGCAACAGAAGGTCTATTAAAACAGTTTAGAACACAATTTAGATACTTGCACTTATCCTCATAACCTGTATTCCTCCTGAAGTTCAGGGTAGCTCTGGCAAAAAGCTGGAGGGATCTAAGGACACTGGAACTGGAGTACTCTAGTAGCAATTGTGGAGGTGCTCACCACAGTAGCTGGGTCTTTCAAAGAAGCTGTGTGCTATTAGGTTCTGGCCCAGCTACTAACATGCCAATTCTGAAAGTGCAGGGCCTGCCTCTCACCAGGCTGCAGATCACTTGCCCAGCTACCTCTGCCTCATCGGTTCTGGCCTCTCTAAATTGTCCAGGGAGGGAAACAGAGTAAAGTATCGTCCCTGGGCATGTCGAAGAACCCAGGAATTTGTGCAAAAATTAGTAAAGTGGCCTGTGCCTGCATTTGAGCATGGTGTGTCAATGGGCACACACTCGGCTTAAATGCTAGTCAGATGGATACTGCTGAAGGGAAGAAACAATGCCCAGGCAAGACTGCTGATTTACCAGCTCTACCTGAATGTCGAGCCACATGACCAATTTCTGAACACTGGTCATTTGTTACAGCACCACAAGGGTGAAAAATTGCAATGTTCTGGAACTAAGGTAAATATCTAACATCTGTCTTTAGATATTATTAAAGTAGCTAAACCCTTAGTTTTTGTAGTTTACCATACAGAGCGCAATAAAATATACATTCCCCAGTAAACTATTTGTTAAAATGTATAACCCAGTACTTGCAGTTTACAATTTTCCCTGCTGCTGGATCCTGCTTACTCAGTACTGCTTCCCTGAATTTCTGGTCTTCACAGGAAAGCGTTAGCAAATTGACAGTCTGGAGTCAATGTGTTAGCTTAAGATGGAGGAGGAGAAGGGGGGAGCATGGGAGTGCCTTGCCATCCTAGGCTACAGCGACTGTGCGTTTCTATTGATAAACACAGTTTAGGGAGACACAACTCTAATCTCTGCATGGAAGGGTTCCTCCATAGGAAGCTGCAAGAGAAATGGGCCACCCTGAAACAGCAAATCTGGGGGAGCAGGCGTGGTACCAGATTAAACTGGAACATCGGCAGGGATTAGAAGATGAAAAAGCTGCATACTTAGTAGGTGATTACATCAACTGCTGAAAGTACTTAAAAATTGAGGGTTTGATATCACTTTAATGTTCTTAACTTAATGGGTGCACTAGCTTGACCATGACCTGCCCCTGTCTCTGAATAGCCTGCAAGAGGCTGATACAAGTCAAATGTAGGTACTTACACTGCTTTCATTTCACTAAAAATACATTTCATTTATTGATTTATTACTGATTACAAAACTGCATTCATTTGTGTCCATTATATCTGCCTACAGCTACGCTTTAAAACATGGTGTCCATGCAGCTCTAATTGCAAAGTACGTGTGTGGAATCATTATTCCTGTATGTAGTTACTAATCTTTTTCAGAATGTCACAGCTGAGTAAATCTTAACCAGAAAAAAAATACATGAATTCTGTGGTGAAATGTGCTCTCACTTGTAAAGCTCCTACATGAGTTGTCCTATCAATCAACTTGACAGTGGAGTGGAGGGGGCAGCCAAAGACACAGGGGGTCTAAGCCCCACTAACTGCCACCGTTCTGTCCAATGCTTCAAAAATCTTTACACTGGCTGACATGTTTGTTTATTACATTACATTTCCATCTTACAAAACTGAAAAAAGAATGCAGTTTACCTTTAATCCTTTTGTGATCAAAGTCATCTCGTTGGTGCTTAATGTCTGTATGTGTAAGGCTGCTGTCACACTGATCAATTTTTCTTCCATTTCTGAATTTAAAAAAAGGTCAAGAAAAATGCATGACCATTAAATCCTGTGGAACTCTTCACACTGGTCAGTTCCTGATCCATTCCGTTTTTCAAAGTCCTACAAGTTTCATTTTTGGTGCAATAAAAGAAATGCACCAAAAACACACCTCCCAATTGAAATGATTGGAAAACACATAAAAAATGTTTTAAAAATGCATTACAATTCTTATATAACTTTTGAAATGCTATGCACACTTTTTGATATCCTGCTCCGAGAATACTATCGTTACAGGCAAATTAGACATTTTTTCATACACATTTTGATTTGACACCTTCGTCCCCGATTGCTTTTTTCTATTGTACTAGCCGTGACTCTCCTAGGGGCAGGGGTCTTATTTCGGATTTGTATCGTCTTTTTTTGGTAACTATCTATTCCTCACCCCCCTTATATAGACAGAAATGGGAGGCGGATAGTGGTGTCACTTTTTCTGAAGAGGATTGGGACTCCATGGTGGATAGTATATGTGAAAGCTCTATTTCTCTCTCTGTTCGGGAGACGG
Source organism: Staurois parvus (assembly GCF_062004578.1). Classification (NCBI taxonomy): domain Eukaryota; kingdom Metazoa; phylum Chordata; class Amphibia; order Anura; family Ranidae; genus Staurois; species Staurois parvus. The sequence goes on from NW_028318099.1 coordinate 10,428,113, forward strand.
TCCTCAAAGTACTAACCCGCTGGTATTATACCCCTTCTAGGCTGAGTGTCATGTTCCCGGGGACGTCCCACCTGTGTTTCTGAGGTTATGGCCTAGCTGGTACCTTGGTGCACACATTTTGGGCTTGCTCAAACCTTTCGTTGGTGTCTCCGAAGTGGCCTCTGCTGTGGTAGATGCACCTGTGCATCTGTCTATGCATTCTTGCCTGTTGGGAGCGCGCATCGCGGGAATACAGATTGGGGCTATGAGGCTAATCCATACCGTCTGTGTTTCTGTCCTGTGGACCATTGCCCTGCACTGGAGGTTGCCCACGGTGCCATTGCTCTCGGTTTTGCAGAGAGTCGATGCAGTGATGCTCATGAAGTGAATTCATTATATGTTACCGAATAGGATGCAGTTATTCGACAGAAAGTGGGAGGTTTGGAATACGCATAGACATTTACTATCTGAATAATGAATATTTATGATTTAATTGATCGTGTTTTTATGTTGGTGCCGTTATTGTTCTGCCTACCCTCTTACCTATCTTGCTCATACACTTAATTTTTCTGCCTTACATGATTGTACCTTTTTGGAATGTATATTACAGATGTGCCTTGTTTCTGTTTTATATGTTACTTGATGCTGTAATGTTGTCCTTGCAGCCTATTTCATAAAAACTAATAAAATCGTTTGTAAACAAAAAAAAAATGCATTACAAAACTCCCTGGTGGTTGCGTTTTGGTGCATTTTTTGAGTCACGTTTCCTTTTTTTCACAGGTGCAAAACGTACCAGAAATATGTCTAAAACGCAGAAAAAACATGGAAAAAAAGCATAGGGTGCTGAGCCATGTAACAAAATTATACATTATGCGCTGGCTGGTTTCTTACATTTTGTAAGTGTTTTTAATCTGGGCGCTAATAAACTTTGATAAATAGAAAGCGCCAGGGCGGACTGGCATCTCATGGGGCCCCCAGGCAATAGGGGATCATGGGGCCCCTGTGTCCTTGCCCACACTCAAAAAAGTCTATAAAAAAGGTATCAGGGGCATTTCATGGGGCCCCCTACTGACCCCGGGCCCTCGGGCAGTGCCCAAGTGCTCGAATGGTCAGTCCGCCCCTGGAGAGCGCTATGGTTCCACTTTTCTGTTTTCCATAATACATATAATATGAGAGCATCAGCTGGAGGAGTGTTTACTGTGGCCGGGGGAGAAGCTGGAGGAAGACCGCAGAGGGTGTACACAAGTCTTTCCACATGTTGAGTGCATAACGACCTATTGATAAGGTCATAAAGTGAGGTGAGCAGGTTTTTCACCTAATGGTGGTGGCACAGTTGGCACTGAAGAGGAAAGAAGATTATCTTATACACATTGCGGTGTTATAAGAGAATTTTTCTTGGGACTTTAATTATTGTTTATTATTTATTTTAATTTCAGATATTAGTTTGTTGTGCTAGACTTTATTGTTATTCATTTTGGTACAGGTGTCGTGATGTCACTAACAGTGTTTTAGCAGCAACTATTTAGAGCACTATCATATCATTTTAGGGTGTGTTGCGCTGATTGAACAGGGGTTTAAAAAAGCATATGCGTTTTTACCGAGTTTTTTCAAAGGAGCAGTGTGAAAGTATCCTAGGTTGTAACACTAACTTAATGACCAATTTGCTTACCTACAAATTCTTGACACTGTTTTTAACCCCTTGACACCGACATCACACAAATATGCGGTCTCACAGAACAGGGCTTTTTTCCATGGGGCTGCATATTTGCATACCTGAGACCGGGGTGACACTGAGAGCCCTGGGTCCCGCTCAGGGGTGGACTGACCATTTGGAAACTCGGGCACTGCCCAAGGGCCCTGGGTCAGTAGGGGGCCCCTGGTACCTTTTTCATAGGCCCCATGATCCCCTACTGCCCGGGGGCCCCATGAGTTGTCAGTCTGCCCCTGGTCCCGCTCTAATGATTGGGACCTTGTTCTCCTGATTCTGGGTCACATAATCGCTATGATAGCCTCTGATTGGCTATCACAGTAATCAGTCACTGATAAGCCCACCCCCTTGATTTTATTTCTCTCTGAATGGAGGAGAGAGATACATTGTATCTCTCCTTGCATAGAGAAAAAAAAACTGTAAAAAAAAGATACATAAATAAATATTAAAAAATATAATAAAAAATAAAGAAAATACCTAGATCAAGGTTTGATCTAGTTCAGTGCCAGGGTCAGTGTTTGGGTTAAGGTCAGGGTCAAAGGTCAGGATTTTTTAAAATTGGTACCAGTGTCAGTTAGTGTTAGTGTGTTTTAGGTAACAAAACTCCAAAAAACAAAATGTCACTATTGTTTCTGGGCTGTAGTACAGGTACAAACAATGAATAACATACACATATATGGTATCGCTGCGATCGTTAAGAGCTGGAAAATTTATTTTGGGTTGTTCTATGGTGCTAGGTTATGGTAGTAACAAAAAACACACAGCTAAATTTAAAAAAAAAAATTTATTTACTATTTTGGGCCAGTTTTCCTTTGCTAATTAAAAAAAATCAGGGGATATCCATTGCCATTTACCACCAAATGAAATCCCAATATGTCCTGGAAAAAACAAGGTATAATCCACTTGGATGTACCAGTAGTAGTTGTGATGATATGTACGGTTTTACTAACACATGTCAAAGTTCTAAAATTTTACTTAGGCTTTAAGATTTGTTTTACCCTTAGGTATGAGGGGGTTAAGTAGATATACAGCTTTTGTTTGGTACATTTCTATTAGAAGATAACAGACAGACAAGCATAAAAGAAAATGCATTGTTCACTTTACCATCCTACAGTAAAATACCTTTTGCTTAACTTTTTTTTATGTAAGTATAATTGGGTGGGAGGTTGCTCTAGTAAAAGGCTTTTTCCCTTTGCACTAAACGGACAACGTGACTGAGACTCTTCAAAGTGCGTATAAAGATCTATTGTGGGAGACCAAATATGTCCCAAATCCTGTTCCTATATGATGCACAATGGTAAAAAAACAAACTTCCTTGATCTTCATAGAGAGAGTCAAATCCTTCTTCATTTGTGCCTCCCATGCTCTCCCTCCCAGATACTGCAGCTCACGGCAGGAAGGTTTAGTAGTAAAAGTAGTGATGTCAATCCAGATACCAGTGGGCAGGGCTAGGAGTGGCCAGCTGCTGATTGACAAGCTACAAGCTAATATAATGCTGATAGGCACAGCTCCTGCAACAACTTATCCGTACAGACTACTTGGGGGTGACTATGCTGATCTGAATTCAGGAGCAGTGCAGCAGCGTTGTCATCCGATTAAGCTGTATGAGGTGGACTTCACTGGCAGGCTCGACAGGTGTTTGTGGAATTTTGCAGGGGAATAAAGAGAAAACAGTAAGTGTGGACACATTTACCATTAAATCTGAACTCCAGGATAATAAAAAATTGTCTAAATACAAAAGGCATCTGCATTCTTACTTGAAGCTTGGTGTGCTTTGTGGATTTCTTCCAGATCTGTGCAGTAATCCAGAGTACAACTTTACCTCTGTGCAGAAGCGTCCTGTAATAAAGACCAGTCACTGCTGCTCTTTCTCTTTGTGTAGGATGACTGGTCTTGTCTTCTCTCTCTCCTGTAGTTTTCTGCAGGCAGCCTGTAGTGGGTGGAGCCTGCTGGGTCCCTCCCACAGGTCTTCTTTCTGAACAGGCTATGTACAGCACAGTGATGATATCACTGCTTCTTCTACAAGGTAGAGGGCTTGTAAAGGTATTTGGTGCACTCAAAGTGAATTCATATCCTTTGTGTCTGTTGAGAAATAGGTTCGTTTTTGTACTCGGAGTTTAGGTTTAAGTACTGAGGCACATTATTTTTTTGATTGAAGCCCATAATTCTACTTGAAAGAAGACGGTTGTTTAACTAATTTCTAAGGTAACATTACAGCTTGTTGGCAGCTGGCAGTGCCCTTTTAGAGAGACCACTCTCTTGGGGATGTTGGTGGGTGGAGTTGTGTTCCTTTACATTCCGGTTTGGGTGGAGCCATGAAAAAAAGGTGGATGGGAACTGGCTACCCCTGACTTACAACATGTAGGTCTGTAGCCTGAAGAGTCAAAGGCCTTCTGGGCCTAATCCCAGGAAGAGAAACATTGTGAAAACCTGCTGCTGGGGGAGCCATAAAAGTGCTTAAGGGAAGACGGTTGGACTTTAAGGGTTCACGTTAATGGCATTGAAGTGCTCTGCACTGTAATGGAGACACGAGTGATAGGTGAAACTGATATGTCATACACTGTACAGAGGAAGAGATGGTGCCAATTTGATATGTGAGTTGTTCTTCAGTAAAGCATCTTGTATGGCCATTCTTTATCCCAGAAGGTGGCCTCAGGCTGGGAATATGTGAACACTGTGAACAGGGCAGGTCTTAAGCCTGGAGCATCTATGACACACTATGACAGACTCTCATCAAAAGTCAGGTATGTGTGTACCATGTCTGGAGAAGAACCCGGTCCAGCTTGGCAGGAACTGCTGTCCAATCCATGTCTATTACAAGCTGAAGATATCATAAATAATCATCTATGGCAGAAATGAATAAGAGTCATAAGCGCTGACTTTTCATTAACTAGTAACAAATTGTACCACCTTCCAGTGCAACCCTGGGCTTTCAAGGATGTAGTGCTCAGAGATGGCACCTGTAAAGTCACTGTGGAGGTAAAGAGTTGCATGAATTCATTGTCGTTACTAGCTGGACTTCTTTTACCTTTAGGCAGATATTTTGAATTCATGAAGAAGATAGTTTACTGCATAGCAATAAGGAGTCATGGGAGGTAAATGCATCAGTATGTGTAATATCTTTCCTGCCAGAACATTTTATCACATTATAAAATATCTCATTGTAGCTTCACTTGCTTCCTACCTGAGCGAATTAGGGCCCTGAGGCTACACCAAAGACCTACTTGAAATACACATAAAAATTGATGTTTGTTTGTTTTTCCCAGAAATCAACATAAAATAGCTGCGATTAAACTTGGCATGCCTCTTTATTCAATCTTAGTGGTTAGAGTAAAAACTGCTGGCTGAAAAATTCAGGGTAACATACACAGGCGTATTCCATGAAGAGATCCTGGGCACAAACAAGAGGCCGTGGCAGCAGGACCGGTGTCAGTTTACTGAAGTCAGATAAGCACAATATGAATTCTGATTGGTTGCTTTGGGTTACTGTTCTGCATATGTATGTTTTCCTTAGTAGTATCAGGGCAGTATAAGACCGTAGCTGGCTTCCTATACTTGTTTAGGACCAATCCAAGGCTTATAGAAATATAGAATGCTATACTAAAAGATAAGTATGGATTTGTAAAAAACAAACATTTATACTGACCTAGGTGGATGCAGCATCAATCTGCTGCTAGATCTGTCTCCTGCTGACTCTGCAGTGAGAACTCAGAGATCAAACACTGCTGATCACTCAGTCATCCCCTCCACTATGAGCAGATTGCTGGGACTATCTGTCTCCGGATCTCTGCTTTTCCCCTCCAGCACTCACTGGAGCACTGGGCTGTGGAGTGAGCAGGAGGGGCTTGCTCAGGCTTTCAGCGGATTGCTGAGAAACTGAGCCAGGTGCTGGTCCAGGCTTTTGGGTGGATCCAGATGATATGGTCAGGATATTTTCAGAGCCTGTACTGGGCAAGACATGAAGTAGCAGTCTAATTTGATTTGTATAATTAGGACAATTTAAATTTTATGTATTCATAGTTTATAAGTAAACTGATGATTTACAGTACTGTGCAAAAGTTTTAGGCAGGTGTGAAAAATGCTGTAAATTAAGAGTGCTTTCAGAACTAGAAAAGCTACAATTTCTGGGGAAATTGTGTGAAGTGTTCTTGCCTCCACCAGTAGTCTATAACTGGAGTGGGCAGAGTAACAGGGTGGAGTGGCTTGGCACTCTGCTGCCTGCTCACACACCTGGGTTCCTATGGCAACTCACTGTACACAAGGGCAGAGAAGATCGGTTAAAAACAAACTGCTCCAACTTGCTCACTTCACTGGCGGTTGCCATCTTCAAACGCTTGTAGTTTAAAAATTATAAATCCTACACTGAAGAGCTTTATATTGTGAGAATCACAAGACCCAGACCGACATTTTGATGCATAGTATGTCTCTGAAATATTAAAAAGGAAGGCACAGTTGCAGTTTAGAAGTTGCCCCTCAAATTTGAGGTGGCTAGAGTGGAGTTTCAATGAATGTCAATGGGCAGCATGAGTTGCAAACAAATGGTCATATTGTGAAAACTATCAGGACTATGGCTTAACTGTTGACAGTTTTAGTGGCAGCAGGGATAGTTGAACGTTTTGATATTAGATTTGTGTAGGTGGGCTTGAAAATGAGGGAGTGATGGCAGTTTAGAAATCATGTCCTGATTTTTCAGCTCACACTCTAGCTTTTGTCAGCTCCCACTCTAGTTTTGAACATTCCGCCATTCATTCCTATGGGACCAATTTCACCACAAAAACGCAGATATTTTGTAAACCATTTGGCGAAACATTCCACAAAGTAATAGCACACCAATCGGGAACAATCCACACGCTTCGGTATATTACTGTCTATGTAGTGTAAAAACTGTGGGAGGAGTTAGGGTGGTAAATTTAACTATAATAAGAAGAATCTATATGTGAGATAACAGTAAGTGGTCTTGCCATGCAAGAACACTTAAATAGAAGTGTTAATAGTTTATTTTTATCAATTAACAAAATATAAAGTAAATGAACAGAAGAGAATCCCCAATCAAATCAATATTTGGTGTGACCACACTTGGCTTCAAACTCGCATCAATTCTTCTAGGTACACACAGGGATTAAAAAAATGGAGAGTGCAAAATCTATTGCAGTTCTGCATAGAAACCAATCAGCTTTCAGGTTTTATTGTCAAAAGCTTCATTGAACAAACTGAATTTAGAAGCTGATCGGCTACCATGCACAACTTCACCAGATTTTTCACTCGCCAGTTTAATAGATGAACCCCATGGTACTTGCACACACAATTTTTGAAGGAGCGTGGCTGTAGGTTGTTCCAAACATCTTGGAGAACTAACCACAGGTCATCTGTGAATGTAGGCTGCCTCAAATCCTTCTGTCTCGTCATGTAATTCTAGATAGACTTGATGAAGTTGAGATCAGGGCTCTGTGGGGGCCAAACCATCACTTCAAGGACTCCTTGTTCTTCTTTACACTGCAGATAGTTCTTAATGACATTGGTTGTATGTTTTTTCGGGGTAATTAAATAAATTTGGGGCCAACCACATACCTCCCTGATGTTATGGCATGATGGATAAGTATCTGCCTGCTTTTCTCAGCATACTGAGCATTGCCTGAGGTGTATTTCTGGAGTGGTAACGGTTGTATGTATTACATGGCCTTCTGTGAATAGACACAGCAGACCAGCTACAGCTGTAGAATCCAACGTCAACACAATTTGTGATTTTTGAAGGACACATCAGACATTGGGCTCTGAGATACACCTCAGGAGAGATAACTGTTGTATGCACACCTAATATTAAAAAATGTGCCTTGCATTCTGCTTTAAAAGTAATTGTAAAATTAAAGTGAAATAAAAGTGAAAGTTCACCGTTTTTTGTGAGTAGAGCTGGTAGAGCTAGTAGCCTCCACTTTTTTGTGGAGATCATTATAAGAAAAAGCGTTTTTACGATCCTGCAACCTACCTGACCTACCGAATGTATGGCCAGTTGAAAGAAAATTACTTATAATAAACTTGTATATCCAAAACAATTTTCACTCTTCTGATGCAGTTCCAAATAAAATGAAATTCTTATTGGTTGCAATGGGTGACCACACTTTTTAGACATTGCTGTATCAAATATGCATGGTGTGTCACATAGACTGGAGACTCAGCAGCAGAGTCTATTTGACTGTAAAAGCATTAAAGGAACTGTGGCTACACTTGAACTTATCCAAGCAAAATACAAAAAGGGCTGGCCTCATAGGAAGAGCCAAAAAGTAGACATATCTTTACTCATAAGTTGACATTTGACATTGGAGGTTGCTAGCTGGGGTGCAGAAAACATTATTCCGTTTTCTCTTGAGGTTGGATTTGGGGACAATGAGAGAAAATGTAATATGAAATTGGTACTCCTTTTTTCATTGTATGTGTTATTTTCTTTTATCATTATGTCTGCATTTGAAGTTATACGGGCTTACCACTGGATGGTAGGTAGGTGGGTGGGTAGATCCATCCATTACAGCATTGTATATATACTATATTTATATATGGAATTATGCATGCCCACAGACACAGATCTTTTTTTTGTGTCATATCTCTGGTCCAGCCTCTATCATCTATTCTACATTAACACCAGAGCTCTGCTTTTAAGCCTATTAAAGATAATTTATGCTCTGACACCTAGGCTGACCTGGATAGTACTCAAGTTTAGATCTGTATTGCACTATGGTTCTGCATAAACATATTAACTGTTATTTAAAGCACTTTAATTGTATGCTGAAAGTGATGCAGAGAAGCTCCAGGAGCATATGTAATTGATTATAATATGACGTTATTTAGCATTACACACAGGAGTTATTAATAATTATTATCAGGGGTGTTAATGGGTTTTGGGTCACATTAAACTACTGCAAGTGCATAATATTTAGAAATGGTAATGCTTTCTTCTTGCGTCACTGAGATCAAAGGACTAATTAAAATATGTAATATGTTTTTTTTCTTATTATTAGTATCTGATGTTTCACTGGTACAAATGTATCCAATATTTAAAGGTTAATTCCATTTAACACTGGTTTATTATATTGATAAATGCCAGAGAGTTAAATATTTCCTGACTGCTGCTTGGTCTTCATGACTCCAGTGGAAGTTCCTTGTCTGCCCCACCATAGTATAATTTCCTTCAGCTTTAAAGCACACCTCCAGACAATTTTTTAAAATCACCTTATCTGTGGGATAAACGATTTGAGACTGAAACACCCTAAAATTAAGATGTTGAATACTTACTAAGTGTTGGCAGGTGCAATCTCTCTTGCAGATCTTCGAGCGTTAATGCTATATGAGTGCATGGAGTGCCTCATCCCTTGATGCACTCTGTGGATTCACGTGCCAGCTGCTACATCTCTACTATATCCTATAGCAGCTGATGTGTGGAACCAGCTTGCAGTGGGAGACAAGGTATATCTAAAACTAAAACTTACTTTTCCTGGTGGCTTGTGTGTTGAAAAGCAGCTACTTAGCTGCTCCCCAGCCCCTGCAAGTATTTGCCCTTTCAAGTGGCTTGAAAACCTATCACCCCATTGCATACAGTGGTTCTTCCCAATGGCTCATACCTTCTCCTCCTTTAAATTGAACGCTTCCTAAAAGAGACACAGAGGCTGCCATTGCTGCCTTATTTATTTATTATTTATTTCAGGTACTTATATAGCGCTGTCAATTTATGCAGCGCTTTACATACATAGATTGTACAATTACATCAGTCCTGAACCATCAAGGGGTGTACTACAATCTAAAGTCCCTAACTCACATATATTAGGGCCAATTTAGACAGGATCCATTTAACCTACTAGCATGTCTTTGGAGAGTGGGAGGAAACTGGAATACCCAGAGGAAACCCACGCAGTCACAGGGAGAACATGCAAACTTCAGGCAGGTGGTTCCATAGTTGGGATTTGAACCAGAGACCTTAGTACTGCCAGGTGGAAGTGCTAACCATTTAGCCACTGTGCTGCCCCAACTTCTGATTTTGGCAAAGCTAATTTAATTCCCTAAGCCAGAACAAATAGTCAGATAATTTCTCAAAAAGTATTGAAGACAATAGGTCAGAATGGCAGCCCCCATATTAATTTCAGGAATAGTTTATTTTAAGGTGACTTAAAGTGGAACTAAACCCAGCAATTTAACTGTTTCAAAACACAATTACATTCCCAGAACATGCCGGGAATGTAACTGTCACATTTGCTTGTGCTCTCAACCAAATTATCAAACCATCAAATGGCTGGTGCCTTACCTGATCACATGTGCAGCATCATGGTAGTTGAAGATCAAACAGAAGCTAAGATGTCAGATTCCTTGGCAAAAAAAAGATAACGAGAGCATGCAAACTACATGCAGGTAGCGTGATTGGGATCTGAACTGACAACCTTAGTGCTGCCAGGCAGCATTGCTAACAACCAAACCACTGTGATTTGAGAAAATTGATAAAATACAAATGCCTCCTTGCTCAGTGTGTTTTTTTTTCTTGCAGTCAACATGTTTTATTCATTAAAATCTAGTTATATTATCTCCATCTTTAGCAACTGTTCTTTTCCTGGCCTGGGGTACTCCATTGCTGAAGAATGGTCATTGATTCTATAACCATCTGTTCCCTGCAGTCTGTGACTTCTGATCACTGTATGACTCTGTATTCATATGAGCCACTTGTTCCTTGAAGAGGTTAAATCAACCCTCTTGAATAAACACAGCATTAATCACTGTCCAGAGGGGCATCAAGGTCACTGCTTCCCTCTGGAAAGTGTTCTGTGCTTTAATTGGCTAATTTGTAGTGTTAATTACTGCAGTCAGGATGAGTAATGACATTAACTGCCTGCTCTAGGTCTTATTTTTAACTTGCCTCCATGAATGACAGCTCACCACTCTACTGAGGGCCTGGGAGCGGAGGGATGAAGAAATGGACCATCTAAACACAAGTTATTATCAGGCTCCAGGGACATTATAAGAGTTTAGAATAATCAGTGTGAGACCTACAAACCAGGAGGCGGCATGCAATCAAACCTTTATAAATGAAGGTACTTCAGGTGCAACTCTGCTAGAAAATTACAGTGCTTTTAAAATTTTATGGCAAAATCTATATTTCAGACATAGAGTAATGAGGATGTGCAAGGTGCAGTGAACTATAGTAGCCAATCGGTTTTCAGTTTATCACAGATCAGTTAAAGTGTTACTAAACCCAAGAATAAAAATGTAATGAGTTGAAGCTTACTAGTCCTTAAAGTGGACCTTGGCCCTCTTTGATTGCTTGGGATCATCTTCCTCCTCCTCTCCCCAATGCCCCATTACATAACTGAATCTGAAAAAAAAAATGGGGGGGTGAGTTAAATAGCTTTTTTGTGGCCTAGACATGAATGGCATCACCCCCCTCCCCTTTCTTCTCTTGGGATGTCAACATCTCACATCCCATTTGGGGCAAATTCCACTGTACTGCACATGAACTTGGAGATCTTCACTACACCATGCATGCACCGTAAAACACCATCAGGGGTAGGCTGTACAAACCAGAATGAGACTGCCAGCAGGTGAGCATGTTTTTTGTGGCCAATACAGCAGACAAGTAAGAGGACTGAAAAATTAAGCATTTGAGCTGCATTTTTATTGTCCCTAACTGCCTCCCCTTAAGATGCAAAGGCAGTTGAACAGGGGTGTACACATTTGCCCCTGTCACATTCAGTGGGCAGTACTGCCACCAAACACATTCAAACCACCCATTCAGCGGTAAAAAAAAAAAAACCCAAGCATTTAATCAGAACTAAACTGCAGCTGAGCGCCACAAACCAAAAACTCTATTTAAATCATTTTTATTATTCAAAGCAAATTTCCCCATCCATCCATGTCTGCATACTTTAATTTGCTGATTGATTAATGACTTTGAAAAACTTCCACCTAGCATTTCTGGCTGTGGACATCTTAAGGCAAAGGTGAAGGGGGGTCCTTTACTGAGAAAACCTCTCCTGAAGACTCCTGGGATGTATGACAGCATTTGCCTAGGCCTTGAAACCAGGACGTAACTGAAGAAATGTAAAAAACAAGTACATTTAATATACTTGCATATCTATTTGCTAACACTAGCAGCATAAGGATTAAATCAATTTAATGTTAGAGTGACGTTCCACTTAAAGGAGGAAGCAGGGTCACCTCCTGAACGGTTGTCAGTCATGCCTGTGTGCAAAGGGTTCCACCAAAGATCACTCTTCACAGAGCAAGGCAGGTGTATATGAGCATGACCATGTCAATAGGACATTATATACCCATACTATATAGAACTGCTAAGAAATAAAGTGGAGACCTTTATAAGTTTTCATCTGTTATAGCCTAAAGGCAGGAAGCTGACTAAAAGAGATTCATGGATAGAAATTTCTTTTTATGAAAGAAAATATTGCTCTCCAGGGCCAAATCTGTCACAAATATCAGTTCAAGTGGCTTATATAAATGGTGCTGTAATAATTAGCTTTGCATGAACTTTTAAACAGTTACTTCCACAATGTTACCATTTTAGACATATGCGAGTCCCTTCTGTTTATGAGAGCTTTTATTTAATGTGAAGGACATCATCAAGAGATAAGGATGGGGTTTGGGTTCACCACTGCTATGGGTTCGAAGCATATCCTGCAGGTTTGAGATTGGTGGTTCTGGTGAATTTATGAACAGATTTGCTCAGGAGAATTTTTAAAAACCATAATGGACAGCGAAGCCTTTGAACTATGGACAGCAGAAGGCCAAATAAGGGTGCTTTGGTTAAGCCACCCCTTTCACTATAAACGTGGGGCACAGAGCAGCCATAGGGTCAGTGAATTGGAAGCGGATGTAGGGAAAGCATAGTGATGCTGACAAATTGCATTTGAACAGATTTCAGTACAGTTATGAAACTGCACTGAAAATTCTGATTGCTTTTTTCTAGTACATTTGCCCTACTCAGTAATGTATATCCCAGCTCCCCTGTACTCCATTATAGTGATATGACATGTATACAGTAATGTATATCCCAGCTCCCCTGTACTCCATTATAGTGATATGACATGTATACAGTAATGTATATCCCCCTCCCCTGTACTCCATTATAGTGATATGACATGTATACAGTAATGTATATCCCAGCTCCCCTGTACTCCATTATAGTGATATGACATGTATACAGTAATGTATATCCCAGCTCCCCTGTACTCCATTATAGTGATATGACATGTATACAGTAATGTATATCCCAGCTCCCCTGTACTCCATTATAGTGATATGACATGTATACAATAATGTATATCCCCCCTCCCATGTACTCCATTATAGTGATATGACATGTACACAGTAATGTATATCCCCCCTCCCCTGTACTCCATTATAGTGATATGACATGTATACAGTAATGTATATCCCAGCTCCCCTGTACTCCATTATAGTGATATGACATGTATACAGTAATGTATATCCCAGCTCCCCTGTACTCCATTATAGTGATGTCATGTATACAGTAATCATTACTGTATACATGTCATATCACTATAATGGAGTACAGGGGAGCTGGGATATACATTACTGTATACACGTCATATCACTATAATGGAGTACAGGGGAGCTGGGATATACATTACTGTATACAGTTTTATATTTTGGACGCTTTATGCTAAAGAAAAATGTAATTTCATAAGCTTTAAGGGGGCGTGGTTGGGGGCAGGACTGGGACAGGGTTGGGTGCGGGCTGGGGTGGGGTTGGAGGCGGACCCGGGCAAGGTTGGGTCAGGCAACTGGTGGAGAGTAAGGTTTGTGCCTGGCTAGTAGGTCTAGACTCGAAATTTTAAGCCCTGCTTTAATACATAACTCAGAGCTAAAGAAAAAGTCATACTATCGGTATCCATCCACTCAATTCTGGGTGGTGTTAACCTTTGCTTTTCTAAATTGCCCAGTAATAACAAAATGCTGTACAACATTAGCTTGCAATGGACGCAGAAAAATCTGTAGTCTTAGGGATAATATGTAATCCATAACATATTACATTTCAAAAGCAAATTTAAAGCAGTATTAAACCCCCCAAAAATATATTATTTTATTGCAGCCTACCAATTATTAGATATAGTTGCATAATTTTGCTTTCTTTTTTATGCTTTTTCTTTTATTTTCATTTGGTGATTATGTCAGTAAGCCTGTTGTTTTTCAACAGACCAAGCTGTCCAGCAAAAATGGCAGTTAGAGGGATGAAACAAACCATTTAACTCTGACAGGGATGCTAACAATGCTGGTAAGTCTGTGCAACTTAATTTAACAGACCAAACTGCCCAGCAAAAGTGCCAGTTAGAGGATTGGGACAATCCATTTATCACTGACAGGGGTGCTTACAATGGTCAGCTTTTATCCATTTATGTAAAACCTTTATCCCAAAAGGATAATTTGTAAGTCAAGTCCATGTATCTAACACTATCATCTCCCCAGACTGACAATGTTGAGGTCCAAAGGTAAATCAGATACTCTCCCAGTAGAGTGGAAATATTGTTAGGCCACTTTTACACGGGACGAACCCCATTTTGATCAGCAGGGGATCTGTCCTCTGCTCCACTGTCGATCAGTGCAGAGCTCTGCTGTGTTGGTTCATGGGATTAAACGGACTCCGCTATCCATTTGCACCCAACTGCCCTCCAATCTGATCTGCCTAGATCAGTGGTTCTCAACCTGTGGGTCGCGACCCCTTTGGGGGTCGAACGACCCTTTCACAGGGGTCCCCTAAGACCATCAGAAAACACATTTCCGATGTGTAAAAAGCAGCTACTGTGTAGAAAGCAGCTGCTGTGTTAAAAGCAGCTACTGTGTTGAAAGCAGCAGTATTGGAGGTAAAACGACACTCATGAATTATAATTACGGGGTAAATAATTTTATGGTTGGGGGTCACCACAACATGAGGAACTGTATTAAAGGGTCACGGCATTAGGAAGGTTGAGAACCACTGGCCTAGATGGATGGGAATTGATCACCTTTTGTGTTTTTTCTTTGTGGACCAGATTGGATTAGAGGTAGGCGAGTGTAAACAGACACAAGTCTGTTTACATCTGCCTGTCCATAGAGGTGCATGAACCATCCGATTAGGTCTGCGTGCAAAACTGACAGGCAGACCCGATTGAACCCTTCATGTGAAAAAGACCTTAGACAGAAAGTGTGTTACTGGATGACCAGGTGAAAGTAAAGAAATACAACCTAAAAAATGCTCAATCTAAGGATTGGTATGCTGCAATATACTACATTTATATTTATGGGTTTAATACCACTTTACATTTCTACTGCTAAGCTTTGAAAGATTGTGTTTCAAATCTATTCTATTGATCAGTAAGGTTTGCGATCACTTTAAATCCAATTGTGTTGGTAATCTGGGCAGGGAAAATGTCATTTTTAAGAAAAAGCCTCTGGTGTATGCAGAGTACAACATTCTAGGGCTAAAGAAAGTGCAGGAGAGTAGAACACTAGCTTTAACTGTTCTGGAGTTTTGGGGATGGAAAAGGGTTAAGTAGAAGCAAGATACTGGAAAGGTATTGACTTGCGACAATGAAATCTCACTGACGTCAGAGTGCTGTAATGGTTTCAGATATACTTTCATTAGAGCTGTGGATCTGAATCAGTGAAGCTGCTCAAGTTGAGATGGCAACTGCACACAGCATGTGAATGGGTGTTGTACAGAGGTGACAGGGTATATCCAGAGGTGTGTGATGAAACTTTCATGCACACAATACAGGAATGCACAATACAATGTAATGCCTTTTCTAAGCCAGAGCTTGACTTTCACCAAGGACAGCTCATTCCTATTGATTTATAATATTTGTTTTTCATTGATCCTCCTGCTCTTTCATCAATAGACATTGCTCTTGATGCTGCCATTGCTATGCACTATACTATGGTTTGTGTACAAAAGGTGTCACAAATACTATGAAAAAGTGTTTTCATGCATACTCCTCACTACATTCTTGTCCAAATCTTTTAATGATTACTCTCATCTTTCCTCAACCATAATTGAAACATTTTTTCCATTTTTGTTACAATGATAAATTTATACAGCTGATATAAAATAATGTGTAGAGGAAAACATAAAGCAGGGGTCCCTAAACTTTTCTGTACACACATCACATTCTGGAAACCCACTTAAATCCAGTAGTGCCTCTCAGAATCCCCCCCCCCTTACATCCAGGAATATCAGAGTACCCACTTATATCCAGGAGTGCCCATCAGAGTACCCACATATATCCAGGAGTACTTAGCAGAGTCTACCTTACATCCAGTATTACCCATCAGAGTTCCTGGAGTGCCCATCAAAGCACCCCCTTGTATCCAGGAGTGCCCATCAGAGTACCCCCTTGTATCCAGGAGTGCCCATCAGAATATCCCCTTGTATCCAGGAGTGCCCATCAGAGCACCCCCTTGTATCTAGGAGTGCCCATCAGAGTACAACCTTGTATCTAGGAGTGCCCATCAGAGTACCCCCTTGTATCCAGGAGTGCTTATCAGAGTGCCCCTTATATCCAGGAGTACCCATCAAAATCTCTCCTTGCATCCAGAAGTGCCTATCAGAGTACCCCCTTTTATCCAGGAATACCCATCAGAGTACCCCCTTGTATCCAGGAGTGCCCATCAGAGTAACCCCTTGTATCCAAGTGTGCCCATCAAAGTACTTCTTTGTATCCATTAGTGCCTATCAGAGTCTACCTTACATCTAGGAATGCCCATCAGGGAGATTAAGGGAGGGTCATGGCTGGCTGGTAGGCAATTGGTGCACCATTCTCCGTACTATAACACACAGAGTGATGCATACACTGCCAGCCACCCATCCAGGGACTTTTCACAGACAGTTGCTGTGGGCCAGATAAAATCTTGTAGCAGGCTGGATGGGACAGATACCCTGGCTTCTTATATTTTTAAACACTCCAGCAGATTTTCAATTGGCCATTCCCAACCTTGGTATCTCACTCCTATTGCCACAACATGGGTAATTGTGTAAAGTCTGTTACATTTTCTTTAATGTGAAATCCATAAAATCTCTAACAGGCATAACAAGATCTCCTTACGATGGTTGCAAGTAGTGGTCTGGCCAGGGAACTCAGGTACAGAATTAATGAAGTACCTGAGAGATTTAAGAAAATAGCGTGTGAATCACGCATTAGCATCTGCCAAACATTGAATATTTATCTGTTTGGGTTTTTCCTAAATGGGGTCTCAAATGGATGAATAATTTGTATTTTAGTCATGAATACAGATTTTTAATAAAGAGAATATTCATAGTGTTATGATATTGCAGCCTTACTGGTCACAGATAGTTTCTGCTCTAAAAGTCAGCAGTAAACCTCACAGAGGCTGTCATCTGTTCTACCTGAGCTCAGTGCTGATAGCTGACTCTCTCCTTGATCTATAACAGTAGCAAAGGGAAAATTAAATTAAATCAAATTAAATATACTGTACCTTAAAGCCTAACTCTGGGCAAAAAAAACTCTTTGCAATGCTGCAGTGCCCCCCATCCTTCCCCAATGGAAGGGTACATGCTTATTGAGTCCAGGGAGTTACTATTCTATTGCTCAACTCCCCCACTGTGAGTTTAGTGGTTTTATGGACTATTATGTGAAATAAAAATGGCTTTTTAACCTCCCTGGCGGTATTGCCGAGTGTAGCTCGGGGTGAAATTTGAGTACCAAAAGCGGTAACCCCGAGCTACACTCGGCCTTACCATGCAGCGTTGCTCAGGGGGTCCCTGCAGCACTCACCTTGTCCTTCACTCCCGCGATGTGTCCCCTGCAGCGTCCCCGGCCATCTCCTCCGGCCGATGCCGGCATCCGGCTTCCGTGTTCCGGTCCTTGTGACGTCGGAAATTTGAAATTTTTAAAAAATTTCATTTTTGCTGTCATTGCTGTTTCAATGCATTTCACATACATTTTGTCCCTACTGCTTTGTCCGGCGCCCTGCCTGCATTTTGACTATTCTTTCTGCCTGGAAACTTAGAAAGGTTCATGGCGTCCAAAAAGCGTCCCTTTACGTCAAAAGCGGTTTTAGAACAGCGATAGTAAATCAGAACCACTTGCAGAATTGAGTGATAATGATTTGTGGGGAAATTCCTCATCAGACACTGAAAACGATTTTGCGACTTTGCTCAGTGATGTGCGAATTTGCCTCTGTATTTCAAATTTCAGTGTTTTTGGTTTGATTATATTATTGAATTAAATTTATTATTATATTATTATTTTTTATGATTATTTATTAAATTATAATTTATGATTTCGTGTTTCAAGTTTTATCATATCTGGGATGTTTACTAGACTCTTGTTCGGACAGATTTCAGTGAGTTATTCCTACAAATTACAGCCTACAATAAAAAACTACATATTCCCATGCAAAAAAATGTACCGCTTTCAGCACCAAAAATCGGAAAGAATCATACCGCCAAGGAGGTTAACAGACCTAAGGAGTGCAGTCATCTGGATCTGTTCTGTTGTCATCTGGTGCAGTTGTGAGCTGGGCAAACACCCTTTAGAAGTGGGATATAGAATCTTGTGGTGCGGGCCAACCTGGAGCATCATTTTGTTTATTTCGGCTCTATTATTTATACTGCTCAGATTTGTGGGTGGAACCCCAATGTCATCAAATACAGTGCAGGGCTATTCACCATATATTGTACCTGATGGAGGCCGGAGTGCAATCATAGCTAGAAGCAGCTTACAGAGGAGGCTGAGGTGAACTGGTTCCGCAGATTGAGGGAACCTGCTAAAATGAACATTAGGTAAGTAAAATAGCCTCTTCTGCAACCCCGAGACTTGATGAGCCCTTAGCCCTTCAAGTTGGAGGGGGGTATTCACTGCAAGGGTTATTTTTTGTGTTTAAGTTGGGCTTTGAAGTGTATGCCAAGCCAAAAAGGGCTGGAATCCCTGTTCGATTGTTACATAGTTATTCTGGCTGAATAAAGACAAAAGTCCATCCAGTTCAACCATTAAAAAAAAAAAACATTTAAAAAAAAAAAAGTTATAATCCTATACCCACAATTGATCCAGAGGAAGGCAAAAAAAACCCAGCAAAGCATGATCCAATTGTTATTGCTGTCTATGTTCCTGTTGCAGGCTTTCAATCAGTTATCTAAATCTGCAAGCATATCTACCCTCTCCCTAGAATGAGAAAGCCACTGTCCAAAGGTGTCTCCATTGCTCCTCCAGTGGAGTGGAGACACCCTAAGAAGAAAATGCATTACTGGCCGGATCACCAGGTAAAAATAAAGAAAAATAAATCCTAAGGGTCCATGCACACCGGCTTAAGAAATGCTGCTCCTAGTGAAGTTTACATTTTACTTGTAGAAGCAACTAATGTTATCCTATGTGTCCACGCAATTTAGGTCGTTTAGAGGCATATTTTAAGCTCAGTGTTTAAGGGCAGGAAAAAAACTTTTTTGCATTTTTGAGAGCTGTTTTCTGGCAGAATAAAACACTAAACGCTCCTTAATGCTAGTAGAAAAAAAACGCTAAAAATGAACTTTTCTTTTCTGTCAAGAGCACTGGCGTTTTTTTAACCGCCTCCCGCCTGCCATATAGTACAATGACAGGTGCAAGGTGGTTCTCTCATTCTAACCGTGCATGCGCGGCTCCGCGGTGATCGGCGGTGAGCTGTTTCCCTCTGACACAGCGGATCACCGATCAATGGAAAGAGCCGAAGATGTCGGCTCGGTCATGTGATCAGCTGTGTCCAATCACAGCCGATCGCATGTAAATAGGGAAATGCCGGTTATCTGCATTTCCCTCCTCACGAGCTGTCACGCTGACAGCTAGAGAGGAGACGAGAGACGGTAATTGGCATCCCTCAGAGGGGACATGTACACTGATCATCAGGGCACTGATGATCAGTGTGCCCTGATGATCTGTGTAGCCCCAGCAGTGCCACCTGTCAGTGTCCATCAGTGTCAGCTGTCAGTGCTCATCCATGCCACCTGCCAGTGCCCATCAGTGCCACATCAATGCCACATTTCAGTGCCTACCAGTGCACATCAATGCCACATATCAGTGCCCATCTGAGCTGCCTTTCAGTGTCACCCATCAGTGCCAGTCAGTGCCACCTATCAATGCCAGTCAGTGCCACCTATCAGTGCTGCCAGTCAGTGCCACCTATCAGTGCCAGTCAGTGCGCCTATCAGTGCCAGTCAGTGACACCTGTCAGTGTGCATCAGTGCCTCCTATCAGTGCTCGTCAGTGCTGCCTAACAGTGCCCATCAGTGCCACCTACCAGTGCCAGTCAGTGCCGCCTATTAGTGCCGCCTATCAGTGCCATATATCAGTGCTGCCTTTCAGTGCCCATCAGTGATGCATGTCAATGCTCATCAGTGCCACCTACAAGTGCCTCCTCATCAGTGCCCATCAGTGCCAGCTATCAGTGTCCATCAGTGCAGCCAATCAGTGTCCATCACTGCAGCCTCATTAGCGCACATCAGTAGAGGAGAAAAATCACTTATTTACAACATTTTATAACAAAAACTAAGAAAAAACTTTTTTTTAAAACATTTTCAGTGATTTTTGGTTTGTTTAAGAAAAAAAAAAAACAGAGGTGATTAAATACCACCAAAAGAAAGCTCTATCTGTCACAAAAAAATGATAAAAATTTCATATGGGTACAGTGTTGTTTGATTGCGCAATTGTCATTCAAAGTGCAACAGCGCTGAAAGCTGGAAATTGGCCTGGGCAGGAAGGGGGTATCAGTGCCCTGTAGGCTAGTGGTTAAGCCCAGTGTGCATGGACCCTAAAAAAAAAGAAAACTAATGAAGCTACCATATTGATGATTAGTGCCAAAATTACTTGTGAGCTAATATGGTGAAAATCAAAAAATGTGTTATCTACTACCAGAAATGAATTATATATATAAAAATAATTTATATATATGTGAAAACAGGTTCGCTAGCACCCTACACCAACTCATAAATAGTGGTATTAATTCTAAATATTCAAACCATAGTGCAGCGCTCCCTTACTGAATAATTGATGTACTAAAAATTATATATAAATTAGTGTACCAAAAAGTATTTTTGAATTTATAAATCCTACACTTGTGATTATAAATCCACAAATGCTCTATATAATTAACCTGAATATAAACAAGTATATTAGTGACTTAAATAATCATCCAATCCCATAACCAAAAAACGATATATCACATCAACCAGTGTCCAACATAATATTTAAATAAATAGTTCTTCAATGTTAATGTATGGATTTGTTCCAACACATAAGATGGCTTCAGGATAATTGTTCCTCTATTATGCGCTCACCTCCTTATTTGCCTACTTATTATAGGCTGAAATAGCTGTTTGTCCTATAAGAACAGATGCATTTAATCTGTTTAGGGAAAAGAAAATGATATTGGTCTATGTACTCTGTAAAGTTTTTTCTAAAGCTATGTGAGTGAATAAAAGAAGGAGATGTACACTTGTACAGTACAAGTCTTTGTGCATAGCAAACATCTTCATTACATTTCTCTCTCTCCCCCTTCTGCTGGCAGTCTGTAGAGGTCTTAATGCATCCACAGACATGCCGGATCTAACCTGACTGGGCGATGATCATCTAATGTCTATGAGCTCCATTATATTATTGCTATAAAAAAAGACTCACATTTTACGAAGATGGGAGAGGTTTTATGCATACATTTGCATGCATTCTGGGTTTACTGGTTGGGTTAAAGTGATGCTGTTTATTGACTGAAATACAAGCCATCTCTTCGTCAGGCATGGAAGAATATTGAAAATGAAAAGCACACAAAACAATTCAAGAATACAAATGCTGTCTGGCATACTTGATGAGATTTTCGTAAAACTTTGTAAAACTTTATTGTTTAAAATAAGCTGAAAATCATTGCTCTGGCCGAATTTTTATATGGTAGATAGACTTGACTTTTTCTCCTTTATTTCTACTGAAAGCTGAAGGTGAAAATCCAAATCAAGGTAAGTAAGATAAATCGCTGCAGTTTGTAGACTGGACACAGCTCTGTGTAATATGAATCCCTATTCTGGGGATAATTTATCAAATTCTCTCATTATTGAAAATGTAAGTGATGCTTTACTTGTGTTAACTGCCTTGTTCACATCCAGACTCGATAGCTTGTGTATTCTTCTGATATGCTTTACTGTACCTGATGAATATTCATTCCCATTTTTAATCAATGTTTAAAGGTCTCTTCAAACTTTTGCATTCAGGTGCCATTCATTTAGAATGGTACCCCAATGCACTACATAGTTGGTGTTGACGGACTCGCAATGCATTGCACCACATCTCACATAATGTGAATAGCTTGTGTTAAAAAGGTACAGTGCCAGTTTTTGCAATGGCAGCCCATTCTAAATAAATAGGCTGCCTTAATGCATGCACGTTAATGAGCAGATTTGTAAAGCATTGCAATGGAACAGGTAAGTGTGAAAGTCTCTAAAGGAGGATGTATAGGTAATTCCATTGCCAATGTGTTTGAGATTATGCAGCCTCCCTGGCTGTCATGCAGATTATCCAAGTGGTGGCCTCAGTGAGTCTCTGATTTTTAGGACTCTTGTAAATGGATTGGCTCAATCAATACTGCATAATTGGCAGTGTATTTCTTCCTCCCAGGCAGTCCAGGTGTAGCATACAGCTTGCATTGACATGAATGGCTGTGCACTGTTGTACTCATGTAGATGTTGGTGTAATCATAAACCCAAGTACTATGTATGGGCATATGCCCATATGCTGGACTGAGTTTATAATTCTTGGGTGATTGGAGAGGAGAGTCAACCACATACGTGTTCCATGTGTTAACACCTCCTTTGACGTTATCAGAAAGGTATCAGCCCTAGACCCCAACAGAGTCTATTACTCAACACCTATATTTGGGATATAACCCACTGGAAGAGATTCCCTCTATACCCCCACACCATAACTTGCCGCTAGGCAGCCTCCAGCAGCACCATTCCAGTGCTATATGCACAAGTACATCAGTGCAAAGCCATTCACATCAATGACAGGCTGTGCACTGCACCTGGGCTGCCTGCGCAGAGGAAATACAATGGCAATGGCAATTACGATAAACGGCCATCAAGGATCTTGAGTGCTCACATGCAAACTGCTGGTCAGTAACTCTCCTGATCCAGCAATTAACTTCCCTACACAGATTCAAACAGGAAAGCTATATTTTGAGTCCATTTAAGGTTTCCATCCTAACTGAAGCCCTGATAAAGGGGGAGTTTTTTCTGATCCCCGAAATGCATTATTTTTAGTATAAACTAATACATGAATTTAGACTTTTTTTATCCTTTAACTGAAGCCCTGATGGCTTTTTCTGACCCTTGAAACACATTTGATGTTTTTTTAATATACACTAAAAAATGAATTTTGACTCTTATTTTTTGGTCTGGTGCTACTTTCATTAGTACATTTTTTTCTTCTGGTAACCTGCTGGAGTACCCATTGGAGGGTACACTTGTCAATGAGCTCTCAAAATGTTTTTGTCCTTTCAGTAATTTGTAAAAACTTACATTAAAATCCCAGCACCTCTTGGATGCTTTTCTCTTCATTGGGCCATATCAGCGACTGTGAAGTAGTGAAGTTAGGTTAGAATGACAACCAGATACCAACACTGCAGAAGGGAGCATCAATGAACATACAAATACTTTGATCATAACAGATTACCTTAAAGAGTTGGCAAACACAAAATGGGAACCTCACTGTGGTGCACCCCCTAAAGAGCCCCTGGCAGCCCCTTTCTTTTCCTATCCTTAACACACACACAGCCAGGCAATTTCAGCAGTCTTTCCCTGGCTCAGGAATCAGTCTAGGGTTTTTTTTGTGTCTTTTATTGGAGAATAGAGAACTGGAATGGTGAATGGAGGACTGCTAACTCTGTGGTTGTTCTTGCCCAACTCTTGAAAAACTTCTACAACTCCAAGTGCATTTATGCAACACCTGATGATGTTTCACCCCTGCTTGGCTGTACTTGCACTGCTTCTGACTGTGGTCTGCCAGCAAAAGTCCCACAGAATCTCTTTATTGCCTGTAACCTGTCCTCTTCCTAGAGACTAAAGCACCACACAGTCACTCCTTGCAGCAATGAGGTCTTGTACTCATTCACCACAGGATCATCGGTTGCCTCCTGCCGATATCCATCGGGCTTTTACCCGTGAAGGAGATGAAAACTCACCTAGCTGCTGAACAACTTGGACTCTCTCCCATTGTTTCATTCCCGGCTCCCCTTCCTTGAGCTTTCTCCAGACCCCTTGGATTCCTGGAATGCTCTTCATTTAGGCTCCCTAGCTAAGCAGAGCTGGGATCTTAATATCTTCAACTGGCTCTCTCCTCTGCCCAAAAGGGCAAGACCCCTCAACAGGGGTTTCCTCCAGTGGGCTGGGATGCTGCCTTATACCACCACACTGGACTCCCCCTACCACTCAGGCTTCAGACTATTTATGGACTCTTCCCTCACCTCCTGGGCACACCTGTCCAGGAATTGGCTGAAGTCCCATAAATATGTAGACTGCAACCTCTTATCTCCCTCCCACTCTGTAATAGAACATTTTAGAATACGGGGGGTAGTAGCAGAGCAGCAAACTGTGAAAACCAGAGCAGCCCTAACAAATCAACCCGTCCCATTGCTTACAGTGGTTCCCAACTACATTTTCCTAGCAACCTTCTCTAAACCTAGGAGGGGGCTACATCACCTTATTTTAAGACAGCAGAAGAGGGCTTTATTCTATCATGTATTGCATGATAATTGAAATCTTTCTTCAGTAATAATGCAGAAACGGGAAAGAGCAGAAGCACACACTGAGCAAGTCTGACTTTTCCTTAGCAGAGAACTCCCTGAGGGATAAAACATGGTGAAGACCTGGAACACGATTACTAGCTTTGGACACAATATGCAAAAAAAGACACTTTACTTACAGCTGTAAAGTGAACAATTTAAGGTTAATTGCCAATTAACAGTATATTTGTGCTGTAAAGGAGATGTAAATTAGCACTTTTCTAGGTGAGTATCCAAAGCATTGTAAAGTAGCTAATAGAGTTTCAAAGAAAAATGAATGTGTCATGGGGAGCAGTTTTAAAAACAAAGCAAGACTTTGCCAAAAATGGGAAATGTTTATCTGCATAAAGCCGTAATGGTAGTAAGCTCAAGTTCACCAAAAACCACAGATTGACATTGACAGTATGGCTGCTAAATACCATAACTATTAATCAAAATGATTGCAGTGTTTTGTTTCAAATGTCAATAAATGCAATGACATACCTCCTTAGACCCGATTTGTGTGGACAGTATGTCCACTAGCTGACTTGGACAAATTCACAATCCACTTAGCTCTTCTATAAGACACAGAAGTTGAATTCAGCGTAGTTTTACTTCAGATAAGTGCAATACAAGGTTTTTCAGTCTTTTGAAGTGTAAAAAGACCATGACTTTCCGAAGCCATGTCTCTGCTTGGTAAGTAATGAACAGCAGAGAGAAATAGGGAGTGTCTAGCTAAAGGCCATGCCAACTAGTACCAAACAGGTGGGGTAAAAAGGGAACATATCAAGAGCATAAATATGAACAGGCTGCCGTGGCAGCACACTCCTCACCTAGTATTGGTAGACACCACTATATTAAAATAATGCAAAACATTTCAGTAATAAACGTCAAACCCATAAAACAAATCCATAAATGTGACTCGTCTTCAGGATCTGGAATGAAAGAATAAAAAAATGCAAGCATATACACATTAGTCCATATGGGTGAGAGAAAGTCTCTGATGAGTCACGGTGTCCTGAACTATACACATCTGAAGTCTCTGAGGCACCAAGTCACCTCTCAAGCTCAAGAAGCTCAGCCAGTTCTTGGAACTTCTGTTGTCTCTGTTGGACAATGTAAGAAAGTACCATGATCTTCTGAATAAAGCAAATTCTGCTACTTCAAGTGTTGTTAAACCCAAAACCAAAAATGTAATATATTAAAGCTTTCCAATCATTAGATGTGGTGGCTGCATTGTTTTTCTTTTTTTAAGGCATTTTCCTTCTGTTTTCAAGTGCAGAAAAAGGAAACTAATGCAGCCATCACATCAAAGAGTTGGTAAGCTGCAATATAATAAATGTTTGATTTTGGGTTGAATACCTCTTTCAGGGCTGCTAAAGTTTGCTGAAGTCTCTCCCATGCATGATTGCAACCTTTGTATGGTTTGTGGATGTGAACAACTATCTGATCAGCAGGTCAGGTTTTTGTATGGGTAGGATGCTAAGGTTCTGGACTACTGACATAAAGTGATATTAAAGCTTTTTTTTAATTAAAATAATAAACATAATATACTTACCTGCTCTGTGCAATGGTTTTGCACAGAGCAGCCTCGATCCTTCTGTGCTCGGGCCCCCACCAGAGCTCCTGGCTCCCCCATGGAAAGCCGATTTCCACTAGGTCACTCGTGTGTGCTCGCTCCAGAGCTTTCTTGTCTGTATCTATTGACACAGACAGCATGGCTTTGCACTGCCCCTTACCCACTCATCACTGGATTTGATTGACAGGAGCAGGAGCCAATGGCTCCCATTGCTATCAATCTGCCCAGTGAAGAGAGACAGAGCTGGGAGAGCTGCAGCTATTATGCACAGTACTGGAACGACATCAGGCTCAGGTAAGTATAAGGGGGGTGTGGGGGGAGACTGTGACACAGAAGGTTTTTTTTACCTTAATGCATGGAATGCATTAAGGTAAAAACCTTGAAGCTTTAGAACCACTTTAAATGTAGATCTCTAGCTTCTGTAGTTCTCTGGGTGATCAATGAACTTCATAAGGCCAGTTTTAATTAGTTCTGTGCAAGTCATGTACTTAGCAAAGTTTAATGTACCTTTTCTCCTAGGCTCTGTTGTGGCAGGGGCTCTTTCATAGTTGCTGGAGGTGTTGGCATTCATTGGCTGATGTTTAGGTGTTAGAGGAGAGAATGCCTTTGGGTTCAGTCCAGGTGAAGGCTTGACATCTAGAGATCACATTGTGATGTTCTAAAGAACTGAGACCAATTCCAGAAGGTTCTGAAGTGATTTGGTCAGCTGGATTCAGGGTGGTATGTAATGACACATTATTTGCTGCATAGGGTGTTAGTAACTTGGAAGAAAATTGTCTGATATGCTAGTGTAATCTGTGTGGTTGACTGACGCATTTTCTTATGCTTGTGAATGCACCATGGGCTGCAACAGGTTTGGAACAGCTTGTTCCAAAATTCTGAGCTTCCTTTCTTTTGGAGAACTTTTAGCTCGACTTCTGCCTCTGCTCGTTCTTGGGCAGCTTGTGCTTCAATGCCAGCTTATTTTGCAATATGTTTCTATCTTTGCTGCTTTTACTTCATTGAGAATTATTATGAGTTGGATCAGGCCTGGATTGGCCATAGGGCACACCAGGCATTTGCCCGGTGAGCTGGGGCTGCTGAGCCGTGTGTCCTAAGAAGAGCAGCCTGTTGAAGACTGGGCCACACAGTGGGAGGTAAGTGGCACCCGTGGTCTGGACAGGGTTAACACAGACTGCGGCCGCCACTCGCCTCCTGCTATGTGGCCATGGTATTTGGTCACCATTGGGTTTTTAATTTTTTTCTATGTAAAGAAAAAACAAACATTTTGAAATATTTTCTACTTTCTGTTATAACAGATATCCAATAAAATCACATTTCTTCATAAATTTAGGCCAAAACATATTCTGCTGCATGTCTCTGGTAAAAAAAAATCCCAATAAGTATATATTAATTGATTTGTGGGAAAGTTATTTCAAAACAAACTATAATATCTATTTTTGAAAACTGATCAATCCTGATGTACGGATGATCTGCTTTCTTGAGGGCCTTGAAATGCCAGGACAGTACAAATACCCCCCAAATGACCCCTTTATTGAAAGAGGTTTTGAGGTATTTAGTAAGAGGCATGGCGAGTTTTTTTGAAGTTGTGATTTTTTTGTCACAGTTTTTGGGAAAATTAAGAAATTAAATATATATTCACAATTTTTTTCTTACATACGGTCACCAGTGCAATACAGGGTCATTATATGACTGGTGTGGCAGTAATCAGAAACACTGACTATGTTAAAAAAAAAATAAAAATGTATTCAATTTTTTAAACATTTCAAATGTTTCTAATATAAGTTTACTTAACAAAAATTTAAAGGATACATTTTGCAGTCTTTTTAAGTGTGAGATAATGATTGTCATAAACCCTGTCTCTGCTTGTAAAGTGAAACCAACAACTGAGTGAGAGAGACTGGTAGGGAGTATCTAGCTAAAGACCATCCCAACTAGCACCAAACAGGAAGGGGAACAGGGGAACATACCAAGAACACAAATATGAACAGGCTACTTTGGCAGCACACACAGAGTTGATTCCCTACAGTATCAATTAAAACAAAATCATATTGTGAGCGTACGAAAGCTGGAATTTATGGCAGGGCTGCCATTCATAAACCACTAGTATAAAAGGCCAACACACAGTTGCATAACTTTGTGTAAAGAATACAAAAGTAGGACTCCTTGTCAACTGAATATGTAATACAGTCTTAGCAGACATCTTTTAATTTATGTTCTACAGTAGAATGCTTAGATATATTTAGAATCCAGTCTGATTAATTTATAATTATCTATCTATCTATCACAGAGTTGTATATTTTTCACACATAGGGACCTATGAACACAGATCATAGCTACTAAATATAGAGATGAAGCTCCTTCTGTTATATATTGAAAATGTACTTATCCCCCAACTAGGCTTTGTGTTTATTGGTCCTTCAAATACTGCATAAAGCTAAGAAACAAACTATTGGCTACTATTTGTTGCAGTGATGTAGTCTTCAAGATTGTATTATGTTATCTTTCACCTACTACTGTACTGTATTTCTTACTTCTTACAGAAGAAAAAAACATTCCACCTTTTCTAAACTGTCCAAACCATAAAATATAGTGTGGGGTAAAGACTAACAGGCTACAAAGGTTAAATTGACAAAAGGGAGTTTATTTACTAAACCTGGAGAGTGCAAAACCAGGCTCACTTCTGCATAGAAACCAATCAGCTTCCATTTTTTAATGCCAAAGCTTAATTGAATAAGCTGAGATTAGAAACCGATTGGTTTCTATGCAGAAGTGAGCCTGACTTTGTACGCTCCATCTTTAGAAAATAAACCCCTAAGTCTCTTTTACAAACTGTGTTTCTTAAAATGTGTTACCCCAACATTTTAATTTTTGATATGTGTCTGTGTTACCATTGTTAGAGATTCTGTATAGAACCCTATAGAACACATTGTGCACAGTTCACATGTGTTTATCTGCTGCTTCTCTGCAAACAGGAAACAGAAACTTTTAATACAGAGAAAAGACATAGAGTTTACAGAACCATAGATGCAGCTACAAAACACTGCCATCTACTGTTTAAAGAATATATCCATACTGAATACTATTGTTACGCAATGAATACTGTATTCCAACACCCTCACTCAACAACTACTCCTTATATTAGTCCCATTATGGATCTCAGTTCTATAAATCTTGTTTCTTGTAAGCAGTTTTGTGAAATGCTCTGATCCAATTTTGTTTCTCATGCGTTGGAAGTCTTTGCATCTCATCTCATAAATCTGGCTCTGGTTTAATGCTATGCGAGCACCATAGGACAGATGTTTATCTTCGATGCCTTTATTGCTTTATTGCTGCTGGTGGATTTCCTGATTGAAGCCTCTTGAGGCCTGGTTTCTGTCAAGGTCCTACCTTTCCTCAGGGCTTGTGCTGCTCCATGTGCTGGCATCCATCTTAGGTGTCTGCAAAGCATTGTGGGATCCTTTATGCTTTCAGCCCTCTGCGGCTCCTCTCCCAGGAGGTGGCGGCTTATCACATATAAGTCTGCTGGTTGTAGCTGTCCATTGCATTCGTGTCCTGTCTGTTGCACAGCAGCAAGCTCCTGTTTAGTTTCTCATTGCTCTCCTGGATACTGACTCGGCTTTGGCAAGACTCGTTCCTGGCTTCTGACCCCAGCTCTGGTGACCATCCTTCCTGGCTTCTGACCCTGGCTCTGGCGATCATCCTTCCTGGCTTCTGACCCCGGCTCTGGCAACCATCCTTCCTGGCTACTGTTCTACCAAGTCATCCGCTGTTGCTGTTGGACTTGCATAGACTCTTGTCTTGTTTTTTTATAATAAACCTACCTTTAATTGCACCTCCTTGTGTGTCTGGCTCCTCGCTCCCTGACAGTTTCTCCTTTTACAATATTTGGATTGTCTGCATTCATTTTTATTTCTGTGTCAGTTTGCTGCTTATTGTCATGTGACACTGATGTGGAACATGTTTTTGTTAGTCCATGAAATGTTGAAATGTTGATGTTCTTGATAACGTAGGACAAGTGCCCCTGTCTGACTCACAGAAACTTCCCCAATTGTTTATTATACATCGGTCATATCGAACTCCCCCAATTTTTTTTAGCTGGCATAGGAGAGATACTCCTTTATGTCCACCATGTAAACATGAAGAGGGTACATTAATACATATGATGTGGAGGTGTCCTAAATTGGATAGGATTAATAAGGTATTTAGCATTAGTATCCAGAGGGATCCAAGGTATCTGTTTTGGGGGGCTGGATAAAGAGTTGTTTCCATAGCAGGTGAATATTCATCTGTTGTTAAAAGCACAAAAACTTATTGCACAGAGGTGGATATCCAAGACACCCCCCCCCAACTCACTCCCTGTGGATTAACGCAGAAAATTAAGTCGTACAAAAAGAACATATGGTATACCAACATAGAGGCAACCCAGGCAAATTTATAAAAGTATGGGACAAATGGTTGAATACTACAGAGTTGGTTCCTCTACAATTAGTTAGAGAGAGGTTACTAGGTATGGGATAATAAAACACGGTATACAGTATTAGTAATATCTGAATAAAGCACAACATTTAATTTTAATAAGGTAGTGTTAATAAGGTTATAAGGGAAATGGTGTTGGTTACACACAGAGATATCAATAAAATAATTAGAAGATTGAAGCAATATTTCTACTTAGTGAGTTATTATATATTAGTTTTTTTAGTTTTGAAAAAAAAAAAATATATATATATATATTTTTTTATAATGCACTAGGTGTATATGATAATTATTATGATAGCCGAAGAAAATCAAAACCGTAAATGTAATTGTTGGTGGTTGTAAAGTGTCTTATGTGTAATTGCGTTGCAAGAAAAAATTTAAAATAATGTCTAATAAAGAGTATAAAGGAAAAAAAATTTTGAAAATATTGAAGTTTTACAAATACACTTCTACTGATGGTTACCTTGTTTGTGTCTTGGTGTAGCATTTTGTATCCCTTTTGAGATTCACTGTACCCACACGTGTACACCTTCCTTTGTGCAAGCATCCCATTTTGTACACTTTTCTTTGGGAATGTGCACATAGACTTTGCTTCAAAAATTTTTTAGATGGTTCAGATTCAGAGCTTTTCCATTCCACAGTTCATATGGAGTTTTCTCTGTTGATTTTCCTGGTAGTCGATTTTGGAGACAGTATGCAGCAATAATTGCCCCCC